>NC_080173.1:38960569-39313928 GCF_950295315.1 Erinaceus europaeus | reverse complement strand
TCTCTCTGTCCTATCCAACAATGATGGCATCAATAACAACAATAATAACTACAACAATAAAACAAGGGCAACAAAAGGGAATAAATAAATATTAAAAATTAATAAAAATAAAATAAAATACCTATAAAAAGCTGGGGGCTGGAGTAGGGCACCAAAGTAAAAACCCTGGGGAGAGGATGAGGGTGAACATTCAGCTTCCCAGGGCAGTGGGAAGGGGGTGGGGTGGAATGGGACACAGTCTTTTGGTAGTGGGAATGGTGTTTATGTACACTCTTATTAATTTGTAGTCATATAAATCACCATTTAATTAATATGAGAGGGGAAAATTGATTGAACATCTCAAACTTTTTAAAACACAGACTGAGTCATTTTAATACATAGGCTGAGTCTTTGATATGTTGACTCTCTTAAAAGCTTAGACCAGGGAGAACAGAAGCAACCGGTGACACAGCTATATACAAATAATGTCAAAGGGCATAAATTATGGTAATGCTGCATATTATACAGCAAATCCTAACAAATGGATTTTTCAAAGTTAACCCAATTGCCAAATAATGTGATTATAGCAATAACTATCTATTGTCTTCTTAAACCCTAAGACAGCAGGAACCTCACATTTCCACTATAAAGCCTGTATTTTCCCCAGTCCTGGAACTTTAGGGTGGGGTGCACTTTCCTGCATGCTTCTCTCAATTCATACCAAATAATATTGCATCTGCTGATCCCAACCTAATCAACGCAACATGTACCACCTCAGCATGCTTCACTTCAGACTGTGTCCAGAGACTTCAGGTGTGGAATGACAACCCTTCAGCTTCATTACTCGCTCGGGTGAGACCCTTCCTTTTATAGTATTCTCTAATTCCATTCTAGGTAGTTCACTTCTTAACAAAGTCCGAAAACCTAGATATAGACCAGGTCCCCTGAGATAGAGCATATGTTCACATGTATCCATAGACTAGGGCAAAATATATACCTGAAAGCAAAAGTACACAATAGTCTGCAGAGAGTCAGTATAAAGTTCATAATAAAATAGTATCTAATTAGACTTAAATACCCTCCTCACCTACTTCCTATTACAGTTCTCTCACTCCAAAGCTAACCTTAGCAAAGCAAGGACTGCAAAAGCTGAATAAGGGCAAGAGACTGGCATTCTTTAATGATGACTCTTCAGTCACTATCAGGCCACCCCATCAGCTGGGGCCCTATTCGGGGAGTCCTGAGATTCCCAAACAGACATGATGGACCTAGACCTCGAATAAATCCCTCTCTCCATTGTTACCAGTCATCTCTATCAGGAAAAACAAAATAGACCCCTTTGTGGGCCCCCCATAGGACCTTGCTCTCAACTTGGATCAACAACTTGGATAAAGCACCAAAGCTTCCTCGGGTGCCTTGGCATCCCTGTGTGGTGCAGGGGTTCAAACCTGGGTCACATGTCCTACAGGAGCTATTTCTCCAGCCCCTCAAATAAGTTTTGAGAGGGAGGGAGAAAGAGAGAGAGAGAGAGAGAGAGAGAGAGAGGAGGGTTGGGGAAATGGTTTAACTGGAAGAACATCTGACTTTGATGCTTGAGGTTCCCAGTTCCATCACCCGCACTGCATGTACCATATTGGTGCTCTTGTTCTCTCTCTCTCTCTGTCTCTCTCACCTTTCTGCTTTATGTCAAATTTTATTTATGTGTAATAAATAAAATCATCAGCCCCCTGTATCTGCCAGTCCAGGTTAGATCTGGAACCCTGCTCTGGCCACCACCACTCCCCCCACCCCACTTCAGACTTCCCTCTCTGAGGCTGCCCAGGTCCCCTGCCATTCAGCCAGACTCCTAGGTCTGAGGATAGCCTGGCCAAAGACTTCAGGGCACCCTGGGACCTAGGACTGGGCTGGTTTCTTATCCATCTGCCCCCAGAGCAGCACCCTGGCATCCCCAAGCCAGGATGTGTGTTCCCTTCTGTGCAGCTCCTTAGGGCTCCTTACCCTCAGTCCATACCTCCCACCCCTCTGCTGGACACAGCAGAAATGGAGCTGCCACCTCAACATCCAGAGAGACAGGTGTCTCCCCAACACCGGCACTTCTTGCACAAAAGACTCCACATGGGTGTGAGGCTTTGGGGTGGGGGGGTTGTGCCTGTTGGGGTGCCCACAAGGAGGGCAAGGGCCTGGACTAGAGAGGACTGTGGGGTGAGGGAGGCAGAGGAAGCACAGGTGCATGCACACATGTCCAGTTGGAGAATTTTATTGTATTTGGCACTGGGGCTAGAATCATGTGAAGGGCTATCACCTGAGAACCACTGGAAGAGAGCAGGAAGGAGGTGGGGAGTAGTTCTTCCAGGGGCTGGGGTGGGCCAGGCCAGGCCCTCAGCAGTAGGTAGGCTGTGTAAGACATTAAGGGGTGAGGCCCCCTCCTTGTACCCCCACCTCCAGCCCACTCCCCCTGCCAGTCCCCTGCTGGCCTTCAGCTCACCTTGGTGGCACTGGGTGGATACCTGGCCTTGAGGGCGCCATCATTGGTCAAGGGTCTCACCAGGCAGGAGCGGCGGTGGGAGAAGGTCTCGAAGCTCTTCTTGCCATGGTAGGCGCCCATGCCACTGTGCCCTACAGGAGGAGCCACTCTGTTGGGCAGTGCGCCAGCTCCCCCCTGCTTAACACTGTGGTTTATTTACATAATCACTGTTTTACCTGGGAACCTCCCTGCCTACAGGGCACTGCTTTAATCCCCACTGGTTCGCACTCTCTTTTTGCTCCGCCCCCTTTCCTTGTCACACCCTGTTTCCACCACTAGTTTGTACTCTCTTTTTGCTCCACCCTCTTACGTCACATCCTGTTTCCACCCCACTATTTCCTTCTTGGCGAGTATAAATACAGCTGCTCTTCTGATTAAACACATATGGAATTGCTTTCCCACTCAGAGAGTCCCAGAGTCTCTCTCTTGTGATTCTAGCCCGGCACAAGTTCCTGATCCCTCTCCCACGCAGCAGCTTAGGTTGGCTCCAGTCGAGTTCTCTCCAACCCAGAGAGCACTTGCTCTGGAAGAAGCACCCTCAGGCTATCCTGGCACCACTCAGCACTCCAGGTAGGCCTGCAGCCCTCCAGGCACCCTCAGGACTCTCCCCTGTGCCTGGGGACACCCAGGCCTGGGATAGTATGGGGGGGGGGGGGCAGCCTAGCACTCTAGCACCTGTGTGAGTCCTATGCCCTTGGCCTAGATGCAGATGCACCTAGACCGCCAGGCCCACTCAGGGACCCCAGAACCCTCCTGAATCCCCAGGGCAGGGTGTATTAAGGTGGGAGGCACATGGAGGAGGTAGGAATACAGACAATCCCTGCCCCCAGACTCACCCACACCCCCGAAGGGCAAGGAGTGCACGGTGATGTGAACAATCACATCGTTGGCAGTTACCCCTCCACTGGATGTCTCTGAGATCATCTTCTTAATCACCTGCAAGAGTTCACCTCGGCCTCAGTCTCTCTGCCCAGCTTGCCGGGACACCCCACTAGGTCTGCATATGTCCCATAGCAACAAGGTGGTACTAGAGATCTGGTTTGGGGGGGGGAATAAGGGAATAACAAAGCGTGTGGAGGTGCACCTGGTAGAGCACGTATTACAATGGACAAGAACCCAGGTTTAAGTCCCCGGTCCCCACCTGTAGGGGCAAAGCTTCATGAGCAGTGAAACTATGCTAGAGGTGTCTTTCTCCCTATCTCTCCCTCTACTCTTAATTTCTCTGTCCTATCAAATCAAATAATAAACAAAAATTAAAAGTACAGAATATGATCTTTAAAAGGGTTGGGAAAAATAAAATAATGGTGCTATAAATGGCTCTCATGCCTGAGACTCTGAAGTTCCAGGTTCAGTCCCCAGCACCATCATAAGTCAGAGCTGAGCAGTGCTCTGGTCTCTCTGTATCTTTCCCTCTGTATCTCTCTCATTAAAATAAATAAAAATTTAAAAATCAAAGCATAAAGGAGCCCCCATTCACTTCTGTGAGTGGGTGTCACTGTGGAAGGAGTTGTTCCCTGCACAAGGTCACAACCATAGGACTGGGCGGCCTGAGCTTAGGGGTGGGGACAACAGTGGCACCAGCCCACCTTATCATTGGAGGAGAAGACGTAGAGCGCCAGTGGCTTCTCACGCTGGTTGATGAAGCTGATGGCCTCCTCCAGGCCACACACACACACGATGGGCAGTACTGGTCCAAAGATCTCCTCCTGCATCACCTGGGACTGCGGGTCCACATCCATCAGGATGGTGGGGGCTGTACAGGGACACAGGGGTCAGAGGAACAGGAGCCTCCCCACCCCTGCCCTCCCAGGCCTCTGTTGCCTCCTGCAATGCCTCCACAGGATTGAGGGGTCCTGCTCCTTCCTGGCTGGTTTGGGGGTGATTCTGAATTCAGGCTCCTCACCACAGAGATATGCACTATACCCCCATGGTACCTCACCGCCCTGCTGGAGCCCCTCATTCTCCCTAAGACACAGAAAGCCAAGTGGAGGTCCAACTGGAGACCACAAAACCAAGTACTGGACCCCCCCCCCATCCCCATGCCCATAATTGGGGCTCCTGGGGCTTCTGCAGTCCACAAGTCCTGCTGATGGGGAATGGAGGGACACAGGAGTGGGGCTCTCAGCCTTTTGGGGGAAAGGGGCTTCTGTGTTGGGAAGGGGCTCTCCTTCTGCTCAGAGGTGCCTTCCTACATTCTCCCCATCAGGTATCGGGGCCTACATGCCACTAGCTTTTGGGGACCCTGAGCACGCACCTACATAGCGCTCAGCTTCATCCCCAGTGCCCCCGTGGGCAATGTTCTGGCCCTTGATCAGGCCCATCACTCTCTGGAAGTGCCGAGGGCTAATGATCCTTCCATAATCATGAGACTTCTGGGGGTCATCCCCATAGAATTCCTGTAGGCACAAGCAGGATTTCAGGAAGGGACACTAGCTGGGGTGCACACAGCCACCAGTGGACAGTGGAGCAGTGAGGCTAGAGACAGCTGGGCCCTGTGGGAGGGCAGTGACTCAACTGTGTGGGCAGGCCTGGGGGCCAGGCTGGTTGCTCATGGTAGGCAGACATGGGATAGCCCACCTGGAAGGGCACCTGCTTTACCCATCATGCAACACAGGTTCAAGCCTAGTCCCCACAGCTTCTGTGCTGTGGTGTCTCTCCCTCTCTCCCCTCTTCCCCACTTTTTTCCCATTTCTCTCTTCCTGTCTGAAGAAGTCAGCCTGAAATAGTAAAACCATAGTGATGATCAAATAAATAAATAACAACCAAGGAAGTGTCATTGTGGATAAATCACTGGACTTTCAAGCATGATGTCCTGAGTTCAATCCCCAGCATATACCAGAGTGATGCTTTGCTTCTCTCTCTCTCTCTCTCTCCTTCCCTCTCTGTCTCTCTCTCTCTCCTTCTCCTCTTCCCTCTCCCCACTCCTCTCTCCCCTCTCTCACTAATAAAAATGAAATAAAATAAAATCTATTTAAAAATAAATTGCGACCCAAGAGATGGTGCAGTGAATAAAACAATAGAACCTCATGAATGAGGTCCCCAGTTCAACCCCCAGCATCACATGTGCCAGAGTGAAACTCTGGTTTTTCTCTCTCTCCTCCATTATCTCATAAATAAATAAATCTGGGGGCTGGGTGGTGGCATTGAGCACACACATTAGAAAGCATAAGGACCCAAGTTTAAGTCCCCACTCCCTACCTGAATGGGGGCAGTGGAGCCGGTAGGCAGGTGTCTATCTTTCTCTCTCCCTCTTTATCTTCCTCTCCTCTGTCAATTACTCTCTGCCCTATCTAATAAAATAGAAAGGAACTGGAGGAAGGGATAAAATCACTTTCAGGAGCTGTGGATTTGCTGGCACTGAGTCCCAGTGATAATCTTGAGGCAATAAAAATAAATAATGAATCTAAGAGAAAAATTAAATAGAAATAAATATGCAAATAAATAAAGAAAACACAAGGAAACCCAGCACGAGGATTCTGGATGGAGACTTCTTCCTACTTCTTTTGGCCTTTAAATTTTTTCCAAATTGCCTCTAGTGAATGTGCAACCTTTGGAGCTCTTTGAAGCAGGAGACAGGACTTTGCATCAGCTATGTGCTAGCAGTCAGGTGTCAAACACCCACCCCTACCCTCAGGGCACAGGACTCACTTTCAGGGACTTCTTGAGCTTCTCCACCACCTGGCCCTGGATGGAGGGCTCACAGAGGATGTAATCGGGGGCCACACAGGTCTGACCACTATTCATGAACTTCCCCCAGGCGATGCGCCTGCAAAGAGGAGTATAAGCTGAGGGCCCAGGCCTCAGGAGCAAGTTTCTATCGAAATCCACCAGGCTTGAGGAGCTTAATCCAGAGGCCACCAAGGGCTCCCTCCATGTCCCACAGGCCCCTGGAGCCCAGGCTGAGCAGAGTAATGTAGAATGATTACAGGTAGGAGAGGATGCCCTGGCACCACTGAGTCACCTCGGCAGTGGGGGTACTGGAGGGATGGCTAGAATGCCAGTCTTTGGGCATCTCTGGTCACACCCCTGATTCTGCACAGCCAAACATCATGGCTGCTGGGGACCCCTGTCCTTTACTCAAATCCCCGCCTATGAGGATAGGAATGATAGCAATGTTGCTTGCCTATCCCCTCACCTGCAAGCAGTGTCTAGGTCACAGTCCTTATCCACATAGCAGGGGCTCTTGCCTCCCAGCTCCAGGGTGACGGGTGTCAGGTGCTTGGCGGCAGCCGTCATAATCACCTTGCCCACACCCGTGCTGCCTGTGTACAGGATGTGGTCAAACCTCTCCTTTAGCAGCTCTGTTGTCTCTGGGACCCCGCCATTGATCACGGGATACAGATCCTTTTGTGGTGGGCAGAGAATGAAGACTCAGCAAGGCCTGGCCACTCCTCACCCTGGAAGACCCCCCTCCTGACTCTGGGGCTCCCCCAAGGAGAGAGCATTCATGGCCCCAAGCCGCAAGGAGTCACTGCCCCCCCAGCCTTCCAAGGATGCACCTTGTCCAGGTACTGAGGGATGATGGTGACCAGCAGCTGTGCCATGTTCTCACTCAGCTCTGAGGGCTTGAGCACCACAGCATTACCTGTGGAACAAGGGGAGAAAGGCAAGGTAATGCCCAGGTTGCCCCACCCTAGGCCAGTGACCCTGCTGGGAGCACCCTCTGACCTCTGAGTCCTGGGTGCATGGACAGGGCTGTGTATACATGGCACATCTATAGAAATCCTACCACTTGACCCTCCAGACTTCCTCCTCCAGGAGAGTAGGAGGAGGAAGGGGAGGAGGTACTGACCCCTCCTGGTATGAGGACCCTCCCCTTTCTTCCCCTTCTCTCCACATCTTAGCTGGCAGAGGGATAGGCTGGGCCTTGGGTACAAGAGTACTGGCTATAGAGACCACAGTCCCCAGGAAAGGCAGAGCCATCAGACTGGCCTGCCTCCTCCACTTCCTGGTGGGCAACAAGGCCAGAGCCCTGTACCTGCAGCAATGGCGCCCACCATGGGCTGGATGGTGAGGTTGAAGGGGTAGTTCCAGGTGCCAATGATGAGGGCCACGCCAAGGGGCTCCGAGTGGATAAAGGACTCATCCTGCTGGGTCCGGGAGGTCTTCTCCACTGGTTCATCCTCCATCCACTCAGGCAACTTCTCTATCATGTAGTCAATCTCTTCCTTGACATACTCCACCTCCTCATAGTGGGAGTTCCACTCATTCTGTGGGAGGTGCTGTGTGAGCTCCCCAACTTAGCCAAGCTACTCTGTCAGAGCCCTGAGGTAAAGGTTCCCAGGGCTGGGCCCCACTGGCTGCTCCCTGCACCCTAGATATCTGACCCTGAAGGCCCCCCACCTCAGTCTTCCAACCTACAGAACAGACATGTGATCTGTGGTTCTGAGCTGCTGGGGGTGTTTGTTTGTTTATTAATAACCCAACACTCCTGCCAGTCTCCCCCCCCCCCTTTATTTAGTAGGACAGAGAAACTGAGAGGGATGGGAGGAGAGAGAGGAAGAGAGTTACCTGCAGTACTTGCTTCACCACTCGTGAAGCTCCCCCATGCAGATGGGAAATAGGGGCTTGAACCCAGGTCCTTGAGCCTGGTATTGTGTGCACTTAAGCAGGTGCACCAGCACTCAGCCTCCTATTTATTTATTAATACTTTTTTCTTTTTTCCTTATTTGAGAGGACGGAGAAAAATTGAGCGGGAAAGGAGAATAAGAGGGGAAAAGAAAGACACCTGCAGCACTGCTTCACTACTTGTAAAGTTTCTCCCCTGCAGGTGGGGACTAGTGGCTTAACCTGGATCCTTGCACATTGTAAAATGTGCTCTCAGTCAGGGGTGGCACCCCCAGGCCCCTAGAAGTCATTTTACAGATAACCTGGAATGTTGGGCTGCCTAGGTGACTAGGGCTGCTACAAAGGGCCATTTATGGGGTGCCCAGGACAGAGGATCAGTGAGGTCTCCAGGCTGTCACAGAGGGTCCTTTGTGAGTTGGGAGCTGAGAGGACCCTTACAGATGACACAGTACTAAACCCACCACAGAACCCCAAGAAAACCACCTTGAAGAAGTGGGTATAGGACCGAAGAAATAGTACACTAGGCAGGACATGTGTGCCTTGGCAGGCCTATAGCCCAGATTCTAGAAGTTGAAGGAGGGGCACCTTGTGGAGGTCAGCGCACAGCGCAGCTGCGATGTCTTTCTCGCGCTCGGTGATCAAGCGCCGCAACGCCTCCAGCTGCTGGACGCGGAACTGCAGGGGGCGGGTCTTGCCTGAGTTGAAGGCCGTCCGGGCTCTCTGCACAGTTTCGCTGATTTTGCTCATGGTGCCTGGAGGAAGAGGAAGAAGGTTGCAGTGGGCTTGGGAGGAGCACCCACAGGTCCTGGGGACCGGAGGCCACGGTGCCCACGCTACTGTAATCGTGTGGAAGAGCAGCGGGAATCTAACCCTGGGAGGCCAGTGAAATGCCATTTTTAATTTCTTTCCCTCTCTACCTCCCTTCCTTCCTTTATTTTCTCAAGAGCACTGCTCAGCTCTGACTTCTGGTGGTTCTGGGGGTTGAACCTGGGACCTGTGGTGCTTCCGACAAGAAAGTCTGTTTGCAGAACTATTATGCTATCTACCCCGCCCAAAATAGCCTTTTTAATGAAAGATTTGTTTATTTAAAAAGAGAAAGGTACTCTGGAATATGCCTTGTTGGATACTGAACTCAGGACCTCATGCTTGCAAGTCCAGTGCTATATCACCTCCAAGGACACAGAAGTGGATGTCTTCTCAGTCCCCTAACCTAGTCACCTAGATGTTCCTCTGAGCAAATGACAAACACATCAATAGTGAGGGCCAACAAACAGAAAAGGAATGCCACTGGTGGGCTCCCAGCCTCCCAGCCTCCTCAGCCTCCTCAGCCTTCCCAGCTGGTGACACTCCCAGGCAAACATTGCAGTGTTTGCATGCCCAACAGATCCCCTTTCCAGAACAGACAAGCACCATAGGTACTGCACCCCCTCTGGTGCTGTTGAGCTCCAGAGCAGAGGTGGCTTCAAGAAGAGCATCATACATTGTCATCTGGGGTGGAAGGGGTAGGGAGTGGGGTATAGTGTCATTTGTCTACTTCTAGCAAAAGTCTTGAAGCAAATTTCTCTGTGCCATGGCAGGGTCACATTCAGGGGCTTACAGAGATCACAGCATTTCTGGGCATCCATGAGTAAGAATATTCATCCTAGTGTGTGTCATGGAGAAACCTCAGAGTTACCTAAGTGTCCTCTAGCAAGATGCAGGTCAGTGAACTGTGCTACAGCCAAGGGAAGGGCACACCCTGAGGGTCCATCCACAGACAAATGCTAGATGCTGATTTCTAACTCAGGGGCACAAAACCAGGTTTGGTTTTTTACCCAGCTCAGGGGACTCCTCAATCCCTCCTCCTGGGCCCAGGTGGGGCCTTGCCTCCCCATACCCCCACCCCCAGGCACCCAGCCCAGCAAACCGGAGGAGAAGGTGGGGAGGTGGATGAGCCACCACAGAGAGAACACTGCTTCTCCTGAAAGCATTTTCCCCAAGAAAAAGACAAAGCTGGTGGGGGGGAGGGTGCAGGAGATGAGAAGGAAGAAATTACCTTTCTCCTTGCCTCATCCAGGCAGGTGTCCAGGAATGAGCATCAGCTAAAAGGGTTGCCATTTAATGACAGGCCTGCCCCCTAGGCCCCAGGACTCCCCGCCCAGGAAATCTGTGTAACCAGGAGAGGAAAAAAAAAAGGAATAGACTCAAATGTGGGGTGTAGCTTAATCCAGACCTCTGCTTCCTGCATCCCAGCTTGAGGATTAAGCTTTGCTTTGCAGTGTTCAGAGTGTAGGGTGTGTGTGTGAAGCTGGGTGGGGCTCCATTAGCCTGCTGGAGGAACCCTGTGTTTGCCCTGAGTGTGGGGTCCTGATTCATGCGCCCTGCTGGGCCAAGTCCACGTTCCCAAAGTGTGGCTGTCAGGGTCACCATCACCATGACTGTACACTACTTCCCTGTGGCCAGTCGCCACTCTACCATGACCCCTCAGCCCCCTGGACCCCATGCCCTGTGCACTGGTGCCAGAGATCTCAAATCAGGGGAGCTTTTTCTTATATTTATTAACAAGAGAGAAGGAGAGAGAAGCAGAGCATCACTCTGGCATATGCAGTGCTGGGGATACAACTCTCACATTTGAGAGTCCAACACTTTATCCGTTGTACAACCTCCCCTCCTGGGCTATGGGCATAGTCTTCATGATGTCTGGGCTGAAAATTGTGACTTCTAGGTATGCAGCTAAGAATTACCATACCAGATGACCAGGCGTTAGTGCACCTGGTTAAGTGCACACATTACAGTGCATAAGGACTCAGGTTCAAGTCCCTGATCCCCACCTGCAGGGGGAAAGCTTCATGAGTGGTGAAGCAGGGCTACAGGTGTCTTTCCCTATCACCCCCCCCCAATTTCTCTCTGTCTCTATCCAATAATAAATAAATAAAATTTAAAAAAATTACCAGACCAGGGCCAGGGAGATAGATGGTTGTGTGTGGAGAATACAACTTGCATGCCTGAGACTTCAGGTTAGGTGGACCCCTGAGTGTCCTCTCTTATGCACTCGCGCACACACATACCTAAATAAATAAAATTTTCTGGGACCGAGCGTTCTTATCTGGAAAGTAGCAGAAGGTGGGGAGGAATAGAGATATGAAGCCCCTGCCCTTGGATCCACCTGCCTTCCTGAGTCCTCTGTAGCTCCCACTGGCAATCAGGTTCCTCCACACCTCACACTGCCTCCTCCACCTGGTGGCATGAAGGTGGCCTTCCCAACAAGGCTGTGACAATGCCAAGCAACTGAAGTGGTGTGTGGCCCCATGATATGCTTGTGGGTGCAGGCTCGGTGGTAACAGAGCCAGTGGCCTAGAAATCCTACTGAGACAAGATCCTGAGGTCTTGGTTTGGGTTGGGCTGAGTGAAGAGTTTTGTTCTGGTAGCCACTGGCACTGCCAAATAAAGTCTTGCAGGCATACATTTTTCTGATGCAAATTTTGGCAAGCTCTGACAACCTACCCCAAGAGCTTCCTAGCCCAGACTGCCACACTCTGTCCCTGTGACCACTGTCACTGCCACCAGCTTGCTCTGCCTATGTCCCTGCTCACTAGCCCCTACCTATCTGTAACTCCTCAGCCTCATTTCATACTACTTTCCATTATGTTCACTCATTTCTGATCTACCAGCAGTTCCCTACCTTTGCACATACTGTTCTCCAGTCCTGGATCACTTCCCTCCTACTCAGTACCAGGGTGACTCTTATTCCAGGAATAGGCCATAGCTTGTGTGATTATATGTTGTTTGTTTTCCTTTAATCCCTTTGTCCTCTGTGACCTCCCCCCCCAACCCCTTTCTGGAATTCTTGAGGCAGGGAGCTCCATCTTAGCACTGAGCAGAGCTCTTGGAACATAGGAGGCCTTTAGCAGACACTGAGAACAACCCAGTGTCCAGATCATTCCACAGTGGGTGGGCAGGGTTTGGACTTGGACTAAGACACATGACCCATGATTAACAAGATGATTTCTAGCAAATTCACCTAAAGCTAGCAAACTTTTTTCTTTTCCTTTTTCTTTTTATTACTTTATTTTGTTTATTATTGTTTTATTTATTTATTTATTTATTACCAGAGCACTACTCAGCTCTGGCTTATGGTGGTGCTGAAGACTGAACCTGAGACCTCAGAGCCTCAGGCATAAGTCTCTCTCTCGAGACAGGCTGGGAATATGGATTGACCTGCCAATGCCCATGTTCAGTGGGGAAGCAATTACAGCAGCCAGACCTTCCACCTTCTGCACCCCATGATGATCCTGGGTCCATACTCCCAGAGGGATAAAGAATAGGAAAGCCATCAAGAGAGGAGGTAGGACAGGGAGTTCTGGTGGTGGGAATTGTGTGGACATGTACCACTCTTATCCTATGGTCTTGTCAATATTTCATATATATATATATATATAGAGAGAGAGAGAGAGAGGGAGAGAGAGAGAGAGAGAGAGAGAGAGAGAGAGAGAGGGAAGGAGTACCACTCTTATCCTATGGTCTTGTCAATATTTCATATATATATATATATATATAGAGAGAGAGAGAGAGGGAGAGAGAGAGAGAGAGAGAGAGAGAGAGAGGGAAGGAGTACCACTCTTATCCTATGGTCTTGTCAATATTTCATATATATATATATATATATAGAGAGAGAGAGAGAGAAGAAAAGAAGGCAGGGCTTGGGTGTTAATAAGCCAGACCTGTGGCATGGCTTGTGCTCTCTCTGCCTAGGTGAGACTGCCATCATGTAAGGGCTCTCTCTCGCTCTCTCTCTCCATAAGCTGACAAACTGCTGCTCTATGCGTTGTCCCTGTGGCTGACTTACCTGGTGCTGGTCTCTCTCTGAAGGCAATGAATTAGGTTCCAGTTTTATCTCTGTGAGTTCAGGCACTGTCTGCGTTACCTCTGAAAGTGAACCTAGTATCTGTTCTACAGATTTGGCAGATTGGGGAACCTATATAACTATGGAGGCCAGGCCTGCGTGTGCATACATGTTCTCTCTCTCTCTCTCTTGCTCATAAATAAATTCATGTATTTATCCCCCATCATGTATTTTTCTATGCAAAAATAAGCCAAGACTTTTCTAACAATTTTTAAAAAGAATTAAAATATGTTGAATGAGAGAAAAACTTGTAGTTGATTTTCAGAATTAGTTACCAGGTTTTGCAAAAACTATTACAATTAAAGGACAAATAATTCAACTTAAAATGGGTGAAGAGCCAGGGAGATAGTATAAAGGCCTTTCATGCCTGAGACTCCAAAACCCCCATGTTCATTCCCCAGCACTATCACAAGCCAGAGTTGAGAAGCGCTCTGGTTTAAACAAATAGATAAAGGATTCTAACAAACATATCTCCAAAAACAATCTACAGATAATCAATAAGCAGATGAAAAGATGCTTGTCATCATTAATCACCAGGGAAATGCCCAAATAAAATACCATGTCACACTCACTCAGGATGACTAGATATTTTTTCATAAGACAATAACAAGTGTTGGTGAAGAAGTGGTACAATGACTTTAGAAAATTTTGCTCACTGTTGGAGCAGTCCCTCAAGTTATTCAATACACAATTGCCATAGAACCCAGTGATTCCACTGCTAGGTATAAAGCTGGAAAGAATGTGCGTGGAATAAGAGAGATGAAGAGATTGGGGTAGGGAATGAAGAAATGAAATATAGATTCACACAAAAATGCATACATTATAATATTCCCAATGTGGAAACAACCCAAAGCTCTACCAATTGATGAATGGATAAACCATGTGCCATATCCGATGTCTACAGTGAAATCTTATCAGTCATAGAAAGGACTTACATTCTGCCATATATTAAAGTGTTGGGTAGTATGCCAGCTCCCCCTGCTTACAGCTTCTGTCTCTAATCCTGCTTAACTAAGCACCAGCATGCCTGCATGGCATTGGTTTGATCCCACTCAAAGCTGCGGTCTATTTACATAAACCACTGTTAACTAAGCACCAACCTTCCTCCAGGGCATTGGTTTAATCCCCACTGGTTCACAATGTCTTTTTGCTCCACCCCCTCCCATAGTCACCCTGATTTCCACCAGTCTTTTCGCTCCACCCTCTCTACGTCACACCCTGTTTCCACCCTACTTGGCTAGTATATATATACAAGCTGCTTTTCTGAGTAAAAACACTTGGAATTGCTTTCTGGCTCTGAGGGTTCCAGAGTGTATCTCTTGTGTTAGCTCGGCTCGAGTTCCTGATCCCTCTCCCACACAGCAGCCTAGATTGGCTCCAGTTGAGTTCTCTCCAACCCAGAGAGCACTTGCTCGGGAAGAAGCACCTTCAGGCTATCCCGGCACTACAGACAGGAATACATTTTACAAATGCTCTGCTAAGTTCAAAAAGCCAGGCACATAAGACTACATAGGACATGGCTCTGTTTGTATGGAATGTCCAAAGAAGGTAAATTTATACATACACATAAGCATCTATATCCACCTAAGACTGAAGGAAAGAATTTAGGGGAGAGGAGTCAGGATTGGGTGCATGAGTTACCTTGAAGTGAGGAACAACAAAACACCCAGGATAAGATTGTGGTTATGGTTGCACAAAAAAACTAAAAACAGTGAACTGTACACTTAAGGTATACATATGGTGTTGAATACTCTCCCAATAAAGCTACTAAAATATTTACATTAGGTATCTTCACTCTGAGGAAAAATTTGAGCAAAGGATGACTGGGAATAGGAAATAGGAAAATTGGCAGCCTTGGAGATGACACAGTGGATAAAGTACTGGATTCTCTGGCACAATGTCCTGAGCTCAGTCTCCAGCTGGGTGGTGTTACACCTGGTTGAATGCACATGTTACAATGTGCAAGGACCTGGGTTTGAACTCCAGGTCCCCACCTGCAGAGGGAAAGCTTCACAAGTGGTGAAGGTGTGCTACAGGTGTCTCTTTCTGTCTCCCTCTCTATCTCCCCTTTTTCTCTCTCCCTATCTCCCCTCCTCTCTTGATTTCTGGCTGTCTCTATTCAATAAAGTTAATAAAAATATTTTTAAAAAGGAAAATAGATAAGTGGAGAAATTTGAAATAAGGTGTGTGGACAGTGTACCCTGAAAGAAATGTTATGTCAATGCTCCGTCTTAAATATGGGCTGTTCTTAGTGACCTTCTGAAGGAGACAGAGTGCCTCCAGAAGGAGTCTGTGCACCAAGGAGATACCTGATAGCCAGGCCTCGGCTGGGCAATCAAGATCATCACCATCAGTGAGAAGTCCTGGTGGCCACATGTTGAAGAGAAATAGCACTGCCCCTGTGGTCTTCCTGTCACCAGCACAAGGGGGAACATAGGACAAACCCCAATGGGTGCCCTTCTACACAACATGTCACTAGTACTTGTCATTGTCAAGATCAAAACAAGGGAGACCTGAGCCATAAGGGTGGAGGGGAGATACAATAGCAGCTGCAATGGGGTCCTGGAACAGAAAGGGGATGGTTGGTGTGAGCCATAAAAATCCAGTAATGTGGGAGTCAAGTGGTAGCACAGCGGGTTAAGCGCAGGTGGCACAAAGCACAAGGACTGACAAAAGGATCCCAGCTCGAGCCCCTGGCTCCTCACTTGCAGGGGAGTCGATTCACAGGTGGTGAAGCAGGTCTGTAGGTGTCTATCTTTCTCTCCCCCTCTCTGTCTTCGCCTTCTTTCTCCATTTCTCTCTGTCCTAACAACGATGACCTCAATAGCAACAGCAATAATAACTACAACAATAAAACAAGGGCAACAAAAGGGAATAAAATATTTTTTAAAATCTGTACTTCAAAATAAGAAAAAAAAATCCAGTAATGTTATCTTTCTAGTGTGTGTGTGTGGGGTGGGGGGGAAGCCAGACTCTACTGCATCTTGGCCTTTCTTTTCTTTCTTTTTTTTTTTTTTTTTTAGTGATTTAATAATGAGATTGTGGTATAAGAGGAATACAATTAGGGTTTTCCTAGTTGACTCAAGAGTGATTTACTAATTTATCTTTCAAGAGAAACAAAGAACATGTGGTGCCAGGGATTGAACCCAGAGCCTCCCATATGAAAGTCCTAGCTCTGCTGCTGCTGAACTAGTCCTAGCTCTGCTGGCTGCTAGTTTTCCTAATACTGGGCTGTCAGGAAAATCATCATGTAATTTTTTTTTTTTTTTGCCTCCAGGGTTCCCTGCACTACAAATCCAATGCTCCTGGAGGCCATTTTTTCCATTTTGTTGCCCCTGTTGTTGTTGTTATTATTGCTGTTGTCATTGTCAGATGAGACAGAAATAGAGAGAGGAGAAGACAGAATGGGGAGTGAAAGATAGACACCAGCAGACCTGCTTCACTGCTTGTGAAGAGACTCCGCTGCAGGTGGAGAGCTGGGGCTCGAACTGGGATCCTTACAGTCCTTGGGCTTTGCACCACGTGGGCTTAACCCACAGTGCTACTGCATGGCTCCCCATCATGTATTTTTCTATGCAAAAATACACCATGACTTTTCCAACAACCCAATACATAGTGAGGGGACTTTGACCTTGGTCACCTGAGACAGCCCCATTAGCCTCCTGGTGGCTGTGCTTCTCTATCTTCCTTGTCCCCTTGACCCCTAGCACACAGACGTTGCTCTCAGGATTTGCCTGAACTCCCTGCCTTCCAATGTGTCCCTCCCCCACAGATGTCACCTCCCCACCAAGATCCACTGTCCTATCTTAGGGGCAGTGCTATATGACTGGTGTCAAGGGTCTGTGAAGGAATTCACCAACAAGCAAAGCATGGAAGGAAGCAAAGGGGGACTTTATTAGGAAATTCACCAACAGAAAAGTTGTGGACTTTCTTCATGCTTGTTTGCCTCTGATTTATTTTGCTAGTTACCTGTCCCCTGACCCAGGGCTCACTCCTTTGGAGATGGTGACATTTGTCCTTGATGTTCTGCTTGGTGAGACATACATTGTGAAAACAGGACATGAGATTTAAAGACAGAAAAAAAAAACAAACAAAAACAGCACACTTGAACAGAGTCTTGAAAATAAGACCAGAGAATGTTAAAACAGAAAGTGCTGGGAAGTATGTCGTTAGCCTTCATGTGTTACCCCCAAGAGCCTTGTTTCTTTTAAAAAATTATTAACTAAAGGTAAAACGGGGAAACAGCAGAATGATGATGCAAAAAGACTTCCATACCTGAGGCTCCAAAGGTCCCAGGTTCAACCTCCAGCACAACCATAAGCCAGAGCTGACTGGAACACTGCTCTGACAGAGAGATAGAGAAGAGAGAAGAGAGAGAGACAGAGAGAGAGAGAGATTGAGAGAGAGAGAAGGGAAAAATATGGCCCTGGACACTCCCCTCCAGCTAGCCCAGGACCCTAACATAGAAACTTCCTGGGGGGTGGGGCAATGGCACACCAAGTTCAGCATACATATCTTCATGTGCAAGGACCCATGTTCAAGCCTCTAATTCCCACCTGCAAGGAGGAATCTTCATGAGCAATGAATCTGCTACAGGTGTCTCTCTGTCTCCCTATCTCCTGTTTCCCTCTTGATTTCTCTCTGTCCTATCAAATAAAAGGGAAAAAATTTAAAAGAATCTTCCAAGCATGCTGACCTGCAGAGGATGATGCTGGAGAGAGGGCCAGGCAAACTTGGCTTCACCCAGCTGCACTTGGAATCTGAGATTAGGGTCCCCTCCCCTGGTGTCCTCCAAGCCCTGAAGTCAGCAGAGGGTGCCTGAGCCAAGAGTGACAGTGATGAGCTTCAAGAGGACTCTAGATGTTAGGTGTTGGGCAACTCTGACTTAAAGCCCCTCCTTGGAGAGCAGTGAAGCCATCTCTGCTGGCTTCTGGGAAAACACAGACCTGGGCCCTACATCTGTCCCTCTTCAGGGAGCTGCAGGGGGGCAGCCTGGGGAGAGGGGGCAGGGGATGCTAGGTGGCCAGGGGACCCTTGTCATGACCCCTAGTCCTTTCTGCTGGGAAGGCACCCATGTAGTCCCACAGAGCCTGGGCAAAGGGCAGCAAAGTGGAGTGTCAGAGCTGGAGCGACAGCCACGAAGTGCAAGTCATGGTGAACTAGGCACCACAGTCTGAGTCACCCCATGGGAGGGCCCAGCTCCTCCCATGGCTCCCCACCCACCTCCTGGCCAGGGTGCTGAGCATACAGGAGGGCAGATGAGAGCTTGCCAGCTGGCAGGCAGCCTCAGAGTGCAGAGAGGTGGCTGAGAGCAGAGCAGCAAGCCCCACATCCCCACTGGAGGCTGGCCAGAGGCTATAGGAGGTCTGTCTGCTGCACATGGGCAATATGATTCTGCAGCCACCAAGGCCACAGCCTTCTTTCCCACTTGCTCTGTTTTCTCTCCTTCAATCCAGCACTTGTGCAATTGTCTCACGTTTTCTGGGTTTTCCTCAATTTGTGTGTGAAAATGAAAATGAACTGTGGGAAACTGTTGCTTTTCAATAAAGGGGTCTTAGCTGCCTGGGAGGTGGAGCAGTGCATAAAGCTTAGGACTCTCAGGCAAGAGGCCCTGAGTTCGGTCCCCAGTATCACATGTGCCAGAGTGATTTGCTTCTCTTTCCTCTCTCATGTTAATGAACAAATATTCCCTCTTTTTGAAGGGGGTCTTGTGCTGGAGAGATAGATCATCAGGTAGGGCACCTGCCTTGTCCTACACAAGACTGGTTTGAACCCCGATACCATAAAAGGGTGTCATGGCACTGGGGGAAGTTTCAATGTATACCTCCCATATCCTACCCTCCATCACCTCACCTCAGTTGAAAATGAGCCTGGGAGCAGTGAAATCACACATGATTCACAAAATCACTAAATAAACACACAAGCAAACAAAACAAGCCTTAGCTATCATGTTTCTTTTTTTTTCTTTTTTTTATAAAAAGGAAACATTGACAAAACCATAATAAGAGGGGTACAACTGCACACAATTCCCACCACCAGATCTCCATATCCCATCCCCTCCCCTGATAGCTTTCCTATTTATCTCTGTGGGAGTATGGACCCAAGGTCATTGTGTGATGCAGAAGGTGGAAGGTCTGGCTTCTGTAATTGTTTCCCCGCTGAACATGGGCATTGACTGGTCGGTGCATACTCCCAGCCTGCCTCTCTCTTTCCCTAGTAGGGTGGGGCTCTGGGGAAGCAGAGCTCCAGAACACACTGTCCAGAGGTCATCTGTCCAGAGAAGTCTGGCCAGCATCATGGTAGCATTTGGAACATGGTGGCTGAAAATAGAGTTAACATAAAAAGCCAATCATGGACCTAAAGGCTAGAATAGTGCAGAT
The DNA here is from genome assembly GCF_950295315.1 of Erinaceus europaeus. Taxonomy (NCBI): domain Eukaryota; kingdom Metazoa; phylum Chordata; class Mammalia; order Eulipotyphla; family Erinaceidae; genus Erinaceus; species Erinaceus europaeus. The sequence continues at coordinate 39,294,595 of NC_080173.1, read as the reverse complement.
GATGAGTTGGAAGGTCCTCCATTTTGTAAATAGCTAATAGGCATATTTTAGTTATATTCCAAAGGGCCTGTGGCTATACTAGTTGTTGTTGTTGTTGTTGTTGTTTCCCTGAGCCTGAAATCTGATATGCAGGTGGACTCTAAGCTCAGACCAATGAGGTTACATAGATTCTGGCACTAAATATAAATTTGCATTTGCATATGGGCCCTGGAGCAAGTGGACGGAGGTAAACAGTTAATGTTAGCCACAAAATTCTTTTTTATAAGAATGGGAGCTACTCCCTTCCCTAATCCAACTTTCTAGCCCCTTTCTCCACTCTGACACCATTCTCTCCGACAATATTCTCATCCAGCCTCATGCTAGCTACCAAACTCAAGCAAAACTACTATAGTTGTATGCCCCCAGGAACATGCCTAAAATTGTTCTCTTAGCTTTTTTCTACCTTCTACCTAAGCTCATCTGTTCTGATCCTACTTTCTGGTTCCTGTTCATTAACCATCTTGTCTCAACTTGTCTCAACTTTGGTCACGCCACCTTCCAGACACTAGGCTGCAGATGCTACCATGACTCCACCCTGACTTCTCTGGGCAGATGACCTCACCAATGTGTCCTGGAACCCTCACCTCTCCAGAGCTCTGGTCCACTAGGGAAAGATAGAAACAGGCTGAGGGTATGGATAGACTTGTCAATGCCCATGCTCAGAGGAGAAGCAGCTACAGAAGCCAGAACTCCTACCTTCTGCTTCTCATAAATAGCCTTGATTCATACTCCCAGAGGGGGAGAAGTGATAGGATGAAGATCAGAGGACTCTGCACTCCAGCTCCATCAGCACCCAGAGAGAGAAGGAAAAGGAGAGGGACATATGGAGGTAGTTATGATGCCATGAATGGCTTAGAGGGAAAGACAGGACTGAACCAGAAAAAGAAGGGGCAACTATGTATAAATGTGGACAGATAGTTGTAGAGAAGATGGTTGGCCCATGTCTAAATCTTTAGGGGAACAGTGGTGCATTGCAGTGAGGAGAGTGACCATTCAGAACTCTGATGGTGGGAATGGCGTGGATTCAAACCCCCATTGACATGCAATTCTGTAATATGAAAAATACTTTTAAAACTGGGAGTCAGACAGTAGTGCAGCAGGTTAAGTACATGTGGCGCAAAGCGCAAGGACCAGCGTAAGGATTCCAGTTAGAGCCCCTGGCTCCCCACCTGCAGGGGAGTCGCTTCACAGTCGCAGATCTGCAGGTGTCTATCTTTCTCTCCCCCTCTCTGTCTTCCCCTCCTCTCTCAATTTCTCTCTATCCTATCTGACAATGACATCAATAACAATTATAACTACAACATCTAAAAAAGTCAATATTTATATAGATGCTGCTTGAGCTAAAAGGCATAAAAAAGTATATACCCTTTAAGTTTCTAAGAAATATAAGATAAAAAGATGAAATCTTTGGATAAATTCTAAGTTTGTACAGAGAAGCTAGATTTGTTATTCAAAAAAAAGTAGAGATCTACTATATAATATACAGAAATAATTTAATGCCTTTTCCTAAGACTAAATTCAAACTTAGCTAAAACTTCTTACTCCACAAAGGCATCTAAAACACCAATCTATGAACAATAAAAAACAAGGGCAACAAAAGGGAAAATAAATAAATATTTAAAAAATAAAAATATATATAAAATAAAAAAAATATGTAAAAAATATTGTCTGAGAAAATGATGTCAGAGTAAAGAACAGGTCTAGAAAGTTGGATTAAGGCAGAGAGAAGCTCCCATGAAGAGAGAGAATATTTCACTCTGGCACATGGAACTCTGCAACTCAGGACCTCATGCTAGCCTCTGCACTACTTCCCTGTCGGCTGTTTCTCCTTCCTCCATCCCAACTCATGTCTCTCTGCTGTCTCATTTCCCTCCAGCAAACAAAGTGCAAGTCATGATGAACCCAGGTGTTTGTGCTCATTGTGTTGGCAAAATGCAATTCGTGCTTCTCTCTCCTAACAGAAGGATGGGTGGAGATGTGGATTTTCCTTTCAAGTTCATTCAGGTTCTATCATTCTTGACACCTTTGTTATTTCAACTGAGTGAGTCTTTTTATTATTATTTGTCTTCCTATTTTAACACTGAAGAATTTGTGTTTTTTAATTTCCAGTTAATGTGTTTTTGCAATGTCTTAGAGGTTTGGTGATAAAGAATTCTAATTTTCATTGCTTTCTGATAAATTTACATTTAATTTTCCTCATGATGCCTTTTCAGTTTGTGTTTTCTCTTTTCTTTCTTTCCTTCCTTCCTTCATTTATTTCCTCTTTTCTTTATTCCTCTCTTCTCCTCCTCCTCCCCCTTTTCCTCCTCCACTTTTCCACCTCCTTTTCCTAAACTTCCTCCTCCTTTATTTTACTTTATTTGTTTTAATTAATTGGGGGATTAATCTTTTACAGTCGACAGCAAAGGCAAGTTTGTACATGCATAACATTCCCCAGTTCTCCACATAATACACCCCCCACTAAGTCCTCTGCCTTCATATTCCAGGACCTGAACCCTACCCCCACCCACTCCAGTGTCTTTTACTTTGGTGCAATACACCTCACCTCCTCCTTCTACACTTAATTTCTACCAGATTTATTTCTAGGGCTTGGTGCCTGCACAACAAATCAACCACTCCCTACAGCTTTTTTTTTTTTAAATAGATATAGAAATTAGGGGAGGAGACAGAAATAGAGTGGGAGAGAGAAAGAGAGACACCTGCAGCACTGATCCATTCATTATGAAGCTTCCTTTCCTGTCGGCGTTCTGGCGGGGTGATCTCCAGCAGGAAGGCAACTGACTGGTTCTCTTTTGCTCGCTCAAGGGACGAAACAAAGCAAAGACACTGGGGAGACTGCAGCGTGCTCAGATCTCATTTATTAGCAGGTGGGCAAGAGTTTAAATAGAAAACCAAACAAAGAACATATGAACAAAGAACATGTCAGGAATTACAGGTTTCTTAAAGGTCAGCTTGCCCCTATGGTAGGGGGCTGGTATGACAGGAATTGATGAGATACATAAAGGTCAAGACAATTATTCTCCATGATGCAAGCAACTTAATTATCCAAAGGTATTTGAGAGAAACATAGGGGTTAAGTCAGCAGGGTGAGATAGGGTAAAGATACACAGAGCATGGTAGGTATCAAAGCTATAAGGAAATAAAGTTTGGTGCTTCACTAACTTGTCAGAGAGGTGTGTGATGGAGTGTGCTTTCTCTAGTAATCAGAAGTGGGGTGGTTGTGTGAACTCTGGATGACTATGTGAACTCTGAATGAACTGTAAGGCAGGCAGCCATGTGGCCTGCAGTTAATGGAGAAGGGTATTGAGGTTTCTGTGTGCTTGAGAGTCAAGAAGGGAAGAACTTAGTCTGAGAGAGTGTTTCTCCCCTTTGCTCACCTCGGTTGAGAGAGACTAACAACAGGGTATCTTCTCAGACCTCCATCCAAGGATGGGAGGGAGTTCTCCCTAAGCTCTATCAAGCTTACACATAGCCCCAACACTTTCTTGATGATGGGGACTGGGGACTTGAACCTGGGTCCTTGCTAATGATAATGTGTGTGCTCAACCAGTGTGCCACTGCCTGGCCCCAATATCTGTTTCCTAATATTTAATGAATTAATATTGCATTTGTTGCCTTTACTGTTATTTAAATTATACATTTTTATTATTTTTACCAATTTTATCAGAATATAATATGGCTTTTCCCTCTGCTTTTCTGGATTAGTGCAATCTTTCTTTGTAGTCAACATTAGTTTCTGTAGTTGTTAAAGGAACATAAATGTAAGAATGAATACTTATTAAATTAAATGTGTTGAGGGGATGGGTGGTGGCACACCTGATAGAGTACCCTTGTTACAACACACAAGGACCCAGGTATGTCTTTCTTTACCTCCCATTCATTCTCAATTTCTCTGTCCTATAAAATAAATAAGTAAAAATAAAAATTAATTAAATGTGTTGATTATTCTTCTGTATCATTTCAACTTACTTGGTTGAATTCTGACAGATATGTATTGAAATCACTCACCATAAATGTTTTGTTAGGATTTAGTTAAGTTTTGTTAGGATTTAGTTAAGACTTCTTTTTTTTTCATTTTTGTAAATAATAAAGGTTACAAGATTGTATAGGCATAGTTCCACACTGCACTCACCACCAAAGTTCTGTGCCTCCACCTTCCAAGAGAAAGACTTTAATGGAGGGGGGAGAGAGAGAGAGAGAATGAAAGAGAAACCAGAGCACCACTCTGCTACATTCAATGTCAGGAATCTTAGACCTGCAAGCCCAGTGCTCTACCAGCTGAACTATTTCTCTGGCCATCTAAAAATGTATTTTTTAAATTTAATTTTATTTATTTAACTAGGTCACTACTCTCAGCTCTGGCTTATGGTGGTGCCCAGGATTGAACATAGACTTCAGAGCATCAGACATGGCAGTGTTTTGCATAACTATTGCACTGCCTCCCTGGCCCTGTAAATGTATTTTAATCCAGTATTTACATTTCTGCTGCTACTTCTACTTCCTGTGTTCAACCATCATTGTGCTTCATTTGTACAGACTATTTGATCTTCTTTATACTTTTAGCTGTTCATTTGCACATCACATTTAACTTGGAATCCTTAACCTGATGTCAACACAGGTCAACAACCTGAGTCAGCCTGCTTTCTGTCCCCTGCACCTAACCATTTCTAGTCCTCTCAGAAGTCCCAGGTTCAATCCCCAGTTAGTACCACCATAAGCCAGAGTTGAGCAGTGCTCTGGTTTTCCTTTCTGTATCTCTCACATTAAAATAAAATAACATTTAAAAATAATTTTTTAAAAGGTCAGAGATCTTTTGAGAACAACAGAACAGTTCAGTCCCAGTGAGTACTCTTCTGAAGCCAGCTCATGATAGCCTCTAGCCACATGGAAGGAAACTTAAGTGCCTGCAGTCCTTCTTCACCATTCCTGGTGGTTACTTATTTCTTTCTTTCTTTTTTTTTTAATTCCTTTTGTTAGTGTTTTGATAACTGATCTACATAACTACATGTTAACAGGGGTATAATTCCATACTGTTACCACTACCAGATTTCTAAATCCTCAGTCCCTACATTGCAAGCCACAACATTTCTCCCAAGATTGTAGAAATGGGTTAAACATCATCTCTATGGGGGGCAGGCAGTAGCACAGTGGGTTAAGTACACTTGGCACAAAGCTCAAGGACCGGAGTAAGGATCCTGGTTCGAGCCTCTGGCTCCCCACCTGCAGAGGAGTCACTTCACAGGCAGTGAAGCAGGTCTGCAGGTGTCTCTCTTTCTCTCTCCCTTTCTGTCTTCCCCTGCTCTCTCCATTTCTCTCTGTCCTATTCAACAACAACAACAACAGCAATAACAACAACAACAACAATAAACAACAAGGCACAAAAGCGGAAAAAATGGCCTCCAGGAACAGTAGATTTGTAGTGCAGGCATCGAGCCCCAGCAATAACCCTGAAGGCAAAAACAACATCTCTACTACCATCTGTCTACATTTGTACATAATTGCCTCCTTTTTCTTCCAGGTCCAGGCCTCTCCTCCAAATCACATATAACCCTATTACTACATTCAAATGTCCCTCCTTTTTCCCTCCTCTCTCTCTCTCTCTCTCTGTGGGTCCTGATGGAGCTGGAGTTCAGAGCCCTCTTATCCTCTTCTTCCTATCAGTTCTCCCCCACTGGGAGTATGGATCAAAATTGTTTTGGGGGTGCAGAAGGTAGGAGTTCTGGCTTCTGTTTGCTTCTCTGCTGGACATGAGCATTGGCAGGTTGATCCATACCACCAGCCTGTTTCTATCTTTCCCTAGTTGGGTAGAGCTCTAGAGAGATGAGATTCCAGGACACATTGGAAAGGTCTTCTGCCCAGGGAAGTCAAGATGGAATCATGATAGCATCTGTAACTTGGTGTCTGGAAGGCAGGATATAAAGTGAGACAAAATGGTTAATGAACAGGAACCAGGGGGGTCAGGAAGTAGCACAGTGGGCTAAGCGCACATGGCGCCAAGTGCAAGGACTGGCTCAGGGATCCAGTTCCAGTCCTCAGCCCCCGACCTGCAGGGGGGTCGCTTCACAAGCGGTGAAATGGGTCTACAGGTGTCTGTCTTTCTTTCCCCTTCTCTGTCTTCCTCTCCTCTCTTGATTTCTTTCTTTCCTATCCAACAACAACAGCAAGAACAATAATAATAACCACTACAACAGTAAATAACAAGAGCAACAAAGGGGAAAAAACAGTCTCTAGGAGCTGTGGATTCCTAGTGCCGGCACCAAGCCCCAACAATAACCCTGGAGGCAAAATAAGTAATCATATGAATAAAATTAAATACTTACCTCCACCCACCAGACCCAGGGCCTATATATATATATTTATATTATACACGCCCTTTCCAAATCAGGTAGGTGGTCTGAAGTAGCAGGAGTGAGCTAGGCATCTCTGTTGTAATAATGGTGTAATAAAGTATTTCCCTGCTTTCCACGTGGTCACAGCCTCAGACTTTAGATCTGCTGCACCCTGGAGCTGAAGCACTTGGAGCTGTAATACTTAGAGCTGTATCCCCTGCTTACCAGGAGGGAACAGCTCTGGAGCTGTCTGTCCAGGAGTACTTGGGTCTTAGTGTTTGCAGCTGTGTCAGCTTGAGCCCAGGTAAGGTGAGTGTGTGTTCTGCCTGTGTGAGTTATCCCCCAGCCTGTGGGCTTCTCAATAACACCCATGGATGTCTGTGCTTCCATTGTTTGTCCATGCATGGGCCACTGGTGAGTTACTGTTACTGTGGGTGCTACTGCCTCAGTAGCTTCCCTCAATATGATTGGGGGGTCAGATTCTAACCTGGGTCACACACACAGCAAAGCAGTGCACTAACCATTAATCTATTACACTGGCCCTTCTTCTACCCAGAGTAGATCAGGGCAAGTCTGTGCCCACAACCTCCTTCTGAGGGACCATGGTCCTGGGCTCCCTGGGCTGGGAGAGTCCATTGCCCTGTCCTTCTCTTCTGCCCTGAATGACCCCCATTTTCTGCACTTCACACTTAGATCTTGAATGTTCCTGGATCTCAGAAGAGACATTTGTGAGCTCTCCCACAGCATCTGTTGAGAGGTGAGCAGCCCACCCTCTCCAGCCACCAGGTCCCCACAAAGGGACCTCATGCCCCAGAAGTCCCAGGTTTAATCCCTAGCATCACCATAAACCAGAGCCAAGCTCTGGTAAAAAATAAATATGGTTTTGTTAATTAATCCTTTCTTAAATAAAAAATTTTTAATAAATAAATAAATAAACAACACAAAAGGACCCCCTGAGGCTCATATGGAGGGCTACTGTGGGCACAGGCAGGGAGGAGAGCCGGCAGGGTAGTCCTGGTTGCTGCATGGGGTCAGTCTGCTGTGTCCTGAGAGGGGGCAGCACATGCAGGATAGGATAGGGCTCTGCTGATTCCAGGCTGGGTGTTAGAACAATTGTTTTGCTGGGTTCAGGTATAATTGGCACAAGAGCAAATGACAAAGGGGCAAAGCAAGAGACGGCCCAGAGGAGTTGGGCTGTAGTGCAATGGGTTAAGCGCAGGTGGTGCAAAGCACAAGGACTGGTGGAAGGATCCTGGTTCAAGCCCCTGGTTCCCCACCTGCAGGGGAGTCCCTTCACAGGTGGTGAAGCAAGTCTGCAAGTGTCTATCTTTTTCTCCCCCTTTCTGCCTTCCCCCTCCTCTCTCCATTTCTCTCTGTCCTATTCAACAACGACGACTACAATAAAACAACAAGGGCAACAACAACAAAAAAGGGAATAAATAAAATAAATACTTAAAAAAAAAAAAAAAAAGGCAGCCCAGGAGAGGCTAGCTGGCTGGCTCAAAAAGGCCTTCTGTTCAGGAGCTCCCTCTAGTGTCCACTGACAGAACTGCAGTACTCTGCCCACTTGCAGGTGCTAGGCAAGCTCCTTCCCTCTTCTCCATTTTCTCTGGCCTAGCTGCTTCCAGCTCCTGACCATACATGGCAGAATGAGTTACTCCCCACTGCCCCACTGTCTATGCAGACCCTCACACATCCAATCTCTTCCACCAATTAGAACTATACTATATGCCAAAGGAGGGGAGATGATTCCAAAGGAGGGATCTTCATGGTGGCTAGCCCACATAGTGGCTGCCTGAGAAATGCAGGGATGCCCTGGCTTTCCCAGATCTGTGATCTGATTTCTGATTTTGTTCTCAGATCTCCAGGACTCCCTCCAAATCCTTCGGCATACGTAGTCTCTTTGTGTAAATCTCTTTCTGCTTAAACCAGCCAGTCTGAATTTACCCATCTCTTCTATATCAATTCTCTCTGTGCCTCTTTGTGTTCCAATACCACACCCTTTCAATTATCATTGCTTTGAAGAATAGCTTGAAGTCAGAGAGCATGCTGATGTGTTCATTTTTTTCCTCTCATAATGGCTCTGGCTATTTTGTGGTTCCACACTGTTTTAGAACCACTTATTCTATTTCCCTAAGGAATGGCACCAGGGTTTTTAGAGGGACTTCAAAAGTCCTCACCTCTTCTACTTCCTTACCTCTTGAAATTTGCTTCTTAGGGAAGGATTGATATAGGATACAGCTAGGCACCAAAAGGCAAAAAAAAAAAAAAAAAAAACTCTCAGAGGAAAAAAGGAAGGACACTCAGATGTATTAACAGGTGTGTGACTTAGAAAGGATGAGAAGGCTCTGGGGAAGTGGGGCTTCAGGACACATTGGTGGGGTTGTCTGCCCAGGGAGGTCCGGTTGGCATCATGAAATCTAGTGGCTGAAAAAAGAGTTAACATATAAAGCCAAATAAATTGTTGACTAATCATTAACGTAAAGGCTGAAATATTGCAGATGAAGAGTTGGGGGGTCTCTGTTTTGAAGATAGCTAGTAGGCCTATTTTAGTTATATTCCAAAGGGCCTATGACTATACAAGATTTTTCCTGAGCTTGACATCTGATATGTAGGTGGACCCAAGTTATTGTCTGGGGATATGATGTCATGGCTGAAAAGGGGGCTAAGAAAGCTGGATCAGGGAAGAGAGTAGCTCTCAAATATGGGAAAGCTGTATAAACATTGTTGACTGTAGACCCCATCAAGAGGCCTGCCCCATTAGGGAAAGAGAGAGACAGGCTGGGAGTATGGATCAACCTGCCAATGCCCATGTTCAGTGGGGAAGCAATTACAGAAGCCAGACCTTCCACCTTCTGCACCATATAATGATCCTGGGTCCATACTGCCAGAGGGTTAATGAATAGGAAAGTTATCAAGAGAGGGGATGGGATACAGAGTTTTGGTGGTGGGAATTGTGTAAAATTATACCACTCATATCCTATGGTTTTGTCAGTGTTTCCTTTTTATAAATAATTTTTTAAAGACACCTTAAAATGATACTTATATTCTTTTCCCATATTTTGGGAGCTACTCTCTGCCCTGATCCAGTTTTCTAGTCCTATGTCTAACTCTGACACCATCTCCCCAGACAATACCTTTGGCCCACCTGCATGTTAGCTGTTGTGCTCAGGCAAAAATTGGTGAAGTCATGGTCCCCTTAGAATATAGCTATAATAGACCTACTAGCTTTTTCCAAAATGGAGATCCCAAAACTCACCTGCTATATCCTTGCCTTTAGGTTCCTAACTATTAAACAATTTTTCCTGCTTTGTATCTTAATGCTTTTTCAGCCACCAAGTTTCAGATGCTATCATGATGCCAACCTGACTTCCCCAGACAAAGGACCTCACCAATGTGTCCTGGAGCCCTGCTTCCCCAGAGTCCTGCCCCATTAGGGAAAGAGAGAGGCAGGCTTGGTGTATGGATGCACCTGCCAACGCTCATGCTCAGTGGGGAAGCAATTACTGAAGCCAGACCTTTCACCTTCTGCACCCCATAATGATCCTGGGTCCATGCTCCCAGAGGGATAAAGAATAAGCAAACTTTCAAGGGAGGGGATGGGATATGGAACTCTGGTGGTGGAAATTGTGTGGAACTGTACCCCTCTTATCCTATGGTCTTGTTATTTTTTATTTTATAAATAAATAACAATAAAATGTAACAGTAAAAAAATGAGAAGGAAGGATCATAGAAAAATGGGTAAATTTATATAAATATAGTTATAGAAATAATAGTCAACTCATATTTGTTACCTTGGGAGAACTACTTCAGTTTCCAATGGAAGGAATGGGGACACAGACTCTAGTGGTGGGAATGGAGCAGAATTGTAACCATTATCTCATAATTTTGTAATTCAATATTAAATCACTAATTAAAAAAAAAGTGGCGCAAAGTGCAAGGACCGGCATAAAAATCCCGGTTCAAGCCCCTGGCTCCCCACCTGCAGGGGAGTTGCTTCACATGCGGTGAAGCAGATCTGCAGGTGTCTATCTTTCTCTCCCCATCTCTGTCTTCCCCTCCTCTCTCCATTTCTCTCTGTCCTATCCAACAACAATAACTACAACAATAAAAAAGGGCAATGAAAAGGAAAATAAATATTTTTTTTAATTTTCAAAAAGTCCAGGAACCTAGAAGTTGAAAAAAAAACCAAAAAAACAACCAAATAAACCCTCTTCTGTCCCCTCTTCCTGGAAAGGTGCTGTTAGAAGGACAGAGTGCAGGAGTCGGGCAGTAGCACATGGCACAAAGCACAAGGACAAGTGTAAGGACCCTGGTTTGAGCCCAGGCTCCCCACCTACAGGGGAGTTGCTTCACAGGCGGTGAAGCAGGTCTGCAGGTGTCTGTCTTTCTCTCCCCTCTCTGTCTTCCCCCTCCTTTCTCCATTTCTCTCTGTTCTATCCAACAATGACAATATCAATAACAACAAATAACAAGGCCAACAAAGGGGAATAAATAAATTAATTAATTTTAAAAAAAGGACAGGGTGACAGGGTGCTGGTTGGTTGCTCCAGGTCCCCTGCCTCCCCGGCTGTTGGGCAACAGAGTCCTAGGGTAGCTCCGCGTGGTGAGGGCAAGTGCTCAGAGAGACAAGCAGTCAGCTCTGGGAGATCCTCCGTGGGGCAACTCATTTATTGAGAGAGAAATCTAGCAGGTATACTCATTGCACAGGCAGGAGATTAAGGTAATCATTAACCCAAACACAAAGCAACACAATGCATAGTCACATTTTAACCTACAAACCATTTGATCACAAGTGAGGAGTTACCATACAAGGTTTCATCACAAGCTTCACAATGTGTATTTTTCCAGAAGTAGATTCAGGCACCTTAGGCAGGGGGGAAGAGAGGCAATTGAGCAATCAGGATGTTTGCTGGCAGTTTTCAGGTTAGCCATACACAGTAATTTATGGTCTTAGTTTAAAAAGGGAGGAAGGGTGGCATGTGTAGAGAGGCACCTATGTCCAGGGGTCCAAGTCATAAATTCCAGAAGTCAGGATGGACCTGCTATATCTCAGCCCACAGGGGGGGGAGGGTCTGGGGTTGACCCGCTCAGACTCTCATGGAAACAATGGCCTGGACTTCCTGGGCAGTGGGCCCAGCCCCCAACAACAGGGAGTAGGGGTGAGGGTCCCCTAAGGATGAGCAAGTCCCGGGGCACATCTGTAGAGCCTGGCTGTCCAAGCCCTCAGCAGAGGCCTCTTCTGCCATAATTCAGCAATGTGGCCTTTCTCATAGGGGAATAACTCCCCCAGCCTGTCTTTGTCCATGGGCAGGGAGCACAGTGGGTGAGCATGGAGGAGCTGTGCCCATTGAAATGCTGTCCGGCCAGGGCCAACATGGTGCTAGTGAGCTCTCTGTCTTTGCCTCACACAAGCACAAAACAAATTGTGCTCTGCCCCTCCACCCCAAAACAATGAGAGGTGGACTGACATTTCTCATGCACAAAAGCCATACAGAGTTTCCCACACAGGGACTTGTTTGTCTTAGCTGGGACTCTGGACCCTGCCCCCGCTTGGCAAACATGAACAGATGTGGAGTCTGGGCATGCACCCAGGGGCACACAGCTGGATGTGGGGCAGCTGGCACTGACATCTTCCCAAGGAGCCTGGGCAGACTCACGGGTGCTAGGGATGTAGTACACTGAATGAGCACAAGTCTTGCCCATATGAGTCCCTGGATTTAATCCCTTGCACCAAAAATAAACATACATGAGAATACACTAACAAGTTACTTATGACATATTAACTGCAGAAAGTTTGCCTACAGTGCACTTTTCTTTTTTTTAATGATTTAATATTGATTTATAAAATTACAAGATAGCAGGGGTACAACTGGGCACTGTTCCCACCAGAGTCCTGGATCCCTAGTCCCTCCACTAGAATCTACAGCAGTTCTCCCAAGGTTGTAGAATGGGTTGACTATTATTTCTACAACTATCTGTCTATATTTGTATTTATTTGGCCTTTTGTTTCCTTTTGATCCCATCTCTTCCTTTCCAAGTCACACATACACCTATTATTATATCCAAATGTCCCTCCCTTTTTCCTCCTCTCTCCAGGTCCTGATGAAGTTGGAGTTTAGAGCCCTCTGGTCTTATTTCCCTTATCGTTTCTTACCCACTGTGAGTATGGATCAAAATTGTTTTGGGGGTGCAGAAGGTAGTTCTGGCTTCTGTAATTGCTTCTCCACTGAACATGGGTTTTGATATGTTGATCCATACTGCCAGCCTGTTTCCATATTTCCCTAGTGGGGCAGGGCTCTGAAGTGGTGAGGTTCTAAAACACATTGGTGAGGTCATCTGTCCAGGGAATTCAGGACAGAATCATGATAGCATGTGCAACTTGGTGGCTGAAGGGCAGTAAGATCAAGTGGGATAAAATGATGAATGAACAGGAAATGAAAAGTAGTAGAGCAGATGAGAATAAGGATCTTAAGGTAGGAAGAAGCTAGGAATTCATTCTAAACATGTTCCTAGGGGCCCACAACCACAGTAGTTTTTTGCTTGAGTTTGATAGCTAACATGGAGTTAGATATTGTCTGAGAAGATGGTATCAGTAGAGACAAGGGCTAGAAAGTTGAATTAGGGCAGAGTAGCTCCCATTCTTGGGGGAAAAAATCTACGAGTAAAATTAACTGTTTACCTCACCCACCTGACCCAGGGCCCATCTATAATTATATTTAGCACCAGAGCTTATTTAACCTCTGAGTCTCTATTGGTCTGAGCTTGCAATTCATGGCCACTGGGAACATTGATGCTGCACTCATTTCAGGACCAGTCTTCCTTCAGTGGTAGGGCAGGATACCCCTGCCTCCCTTTGTTCTTTATGCTGAGGGCAAGGTCCTGTGAAGGCCCACAAGAGGGTTTATGATGCTGTTCCTGATGGAAGTGACCATTGATTGTGTAGAGAGTGATTTATTAGAGGTCTAGACCCATCATATTTGTGTGTGGGAATCCAAGGATTCCCTGACTAGGGCCCCCAGATGATGGGGTAGTATGATATTGACTTAAAAAGTCATTATTAAGTGAGACTCTTTTGCCCTTCACGAGTAGTGAAGCAGGGCTGCAAGTGTCTCTGTCTCTCTCCCTTTATCCCTTCCCTCTCAATTTCTCTCTCTACCCAATACTAAATAAATAATTTATAAAAAGAAAAAAAAGGAAACACTGACAAACCATAGGATAAGAGGGGTACAACTCCACACAACTCCCACCAACAGAACTCTGTATCCTATCCCCTCCCGATAGCTTTCCTATTCTTTATCCCTCCGGGAGTATGAACCCAGGGTCATTATGGGGTACACAAGGTGGAAGGTCTGTATTCTGTAATTGCTTTCCTACTGAACATGGGCATTGACAGGTCGATCCATACTCCCAGCCTGTCTCTCTCTTTCCCTAATGGGGCAGGGCTCTGGGGAAGTGGGGCTCCAGGACACATTGGTGGGGTCATCTGTCCAGGGAAGTCTGTCTGGCATCATGGTAGCATCTGGAACCTGCTGGCTGAAAAAATACAACATATAAAACCAAACAAGTTGTTGACTAATCATTAACCTAAAGGCTAGAATAGTGCAGATGAAAAGTTGGGGGGGTGTCTATTTTGTAGATAGCTAGTAGGCATATTTTAGTTATTCCAAAGGGCCCATGACTATACCAGTTTTTTTTTCCCCTGAGGCTGAAATCTGATATGAAGGTGGAGCCAAGTTATTGTCTGGGGAGATGATGTCATGGCTGAAAAAGGACCAGAAAGCTGGATCAGGGAAGAGAGCAGCTCCCAAATATGGGAAAGGTGTATAGATATTGACTCTAAGCCCCACTGATTTGATGTGATCTGGGGCCCATATTCAGCTTAGGAGCCTATGTGACCTCTGCGTCCCTGAAGATCTGAGCTCACATGGTCATAAGTAGGAATGTTCTAAGCTGCCCCAATTTCGGGACCCATCTTCCTCAGGTGAAGTATAGAGTATGTTGCCCATCCTCTCTTCAGAGAATGGAACAGTCTCTACCATTGTTGATCCAAGTTGAGGGCAAGGTCCTATGGAGGGCCCACGAAGGGGTCTATGAACTTTATACTGACTCACTACAGACTCTTATGTACTTTTGCTTTAGAGTATATATTTTGCCTTAATTTATGGATACATGTGAACATATGCTCTATCTCATGGGACATGGTCTATATCTAGGGTTTGGGACTTTGTTAGGAAGTGAACCACCTGGAATTGAATTAATGAATACTATGAAAGGAAAGGTCTCACCTGAGTAATGAGGCTGAAGGGTTGACATTCCACATCTGACGTCTCTGGACACAGTCTGAAGTGAAGCATGCTGAGTTGGTACTTGTGTTGATTAGGTTGGAATCAGGAGATGCAATATCATTTGGTATGAACTGAGAGAAGCATGCAGGAAAGTGAGCCCCACCCTAGAAGTTCCAGGACTGGGGAAATATAGGCTCTATAGAGGAAATGGGATGTTCTTGCTGTCTTAGGGTTTAAAATAGTAATAGTTATTACTATAATCATATTATTTGGCAATTGGGTTAACTTTGAAAAATCCCTTTGTTAGGATTTGCTGTATAATACAGCATCACCATAATTTATGTCCTTTGACATTATTTGTGTATAGCTGTGTTACCGGTTGCTTTTGTTCTCCTGGTCTAAGCTTTTAAGAGTCAACATATCAAAGACTCAGCCTATTGTCTGTATATTAAAGTTTGAGACATTCAGTTTTTCCCCTCTCATATTACTTAGTGGTTTATATGACTACAAATTAATAGGAGTGTACATAAACACCATTCCCACCACCAAAAGACTGTGTTGCATCCAACCCCCAGCCCCACCCCACCCACCCTGCCACCACCCCGTGAAGCCGAACATCCGCCCTCACCCTCAACCCAGAAGTTTTTAGTTTGGTGCCCTACTCCAAATTCAGTCTAATCCTGCTTTGAGTTTACCTTTCTGTTCTTCTTTCTCAACTTCTGTTTATGAATGGGATCACCCCATACTCGTCTTTGTCTTTCTGACTTAGCTCACTTAATTCCTTCTAGCTCCATCCAAGATGGGTCAGAGAAAGTGGGTTCATTGTTCTTCATAGCTGCATAGTATTCCATTATATATATATATATATATATATATCACAGCTTTCTCAGCCACTCATCTGTTGTTGGACACCTGGGCTGCTTCCAGGTTTTAGCTATTACGAAATTGTGCTGCTATGAACATAGGTGTACATATATATTTTTGGATGGGTGTTATGGAATCATTTGGGTATATCCCCAGGAGAGGAATTACTGGGTCATATGGAAGGTCCGTGACTAGCCTTGTGAGAGTTTTCCAGACTGCTCTCCACAGAGGTTGGACCAATTTATATTCCCACCAGCAGTACAGAAGGGTTCCTTTGTCCCCACAGCCTCTCCAGCATTTGTTGCTGCTCAGGAGCTTCTTTGACTACAGGTTCAAGGATCCAGAACCCACAGGTAAATTGCCTCAAGGTCATCTAGGAAAAACGTGGGCATAGGGGCTGCAGAGAAGCCCCTCCCTATCAATTGGACAGCCTCAGTGCTGCCAGCAGAAGCTACTCCTTGATAACCTTGCTTTACTCCAGAAATAATTTAACACTGCTACAGGGAAGAAGAGACAGATCTTCTTGCAAAGCTTAAGTTTAAATCACTTCTATGGGGAGTCGGGCTGTAGCGCAGTGGGTTAAGCGCAGGTGGCACAAGGCCTGGCGTAAGGATCCTGGTTCGAGCCCCCGGCTCCCCACCTGCACCGTGAAGCATGCCTGCAGGTGTCTCTCTTTCTCTCCCCCTCTCTGTCTTCCCCTCCTCTCTCCATTTCTCTCTTTCCTATCCAACAACAATGACAACAATAATAACTACAACAATAAAACAAGGGCAACAAAATATTTTATATTTTATAAATATTTTATAAATATTTATAAAACTAAATAAATAAATCACTTCTACCACCTTAGGGATTTTTAAACTGTATATATTTAATTAATGAGACAGACAGGGAGAAAGAATCAGATTATCACTCTAGCACTTGTGATGCTGGGGATTAAACTCAAGACCTCAAGTCTGGGAATCCTGTCACTCCCTAGGTCTCCACCTTAAGGTTTTTTTGGGTTCTTTTTGGTATTTATTTGAGTCATTACTTTCGTTGACTCATGTGCAACTCCTCTTTCTTTTAACATCCTGTGGAAGACAGAGTCTGTCCCAGCCCTCACAATAACCCCTTTTCTGGGTTGCTGTAGTATTCTTGGGGAGTGAGAACATACTGATGACTATGAAAACTAGTAAGTTTGTTTACTCCTGCAATTAAAGGGAATTCTTACAGCAGGAACAGGCTTTTAGCAAACCTACTAGTTACACCTTTGTTTATAGCTGGGTGGTTAATAGTTTTCCAGGCTATGGCTTGGATACAAGTGTTAACCCAGGAATGGACAGACCTGGGATATTTCTATTTAATAAAATAGATGATACAAAATTAAAACATACTCATGGAAACAGAGCATTTATTTATTATTGCTGTAGTCAAGGCAAAAAGTCTCTTAAAACAGTTGGCCTTGAAAGTGAAGTATCATCAGAGTTCATGGGTTTACAGTTTGTTTTTTGCTGTCAGACCTCACTGCTGCACACACACCATAGAGCTTTATTACAAGAGGAAGGAAAGTCAAGGTGGAGTCACAGAATATGGCTGAAACATCTCCTGAGTTAAATGACTGCAGATCAGTCACTCGCTCACTGTGAAGACACTAACCCCACTGTGAAACCCACTGTCTCATCATCCTATGTATATATTTTTTAAGAGTAGCAGGGGTGAGAATGAACTGAGATAATAAGGGGTGGTAATTGAAAACATAATGGAAAGCATCCTGTAAACTCGGAAAAGTGATACAAAATAAGAGACTCGCTAGTCACAGTGCTTACAACAGTCCCTCATCAAGGAATAGGAATCAACCTGCAAGAAGGGGCAGAATCAGCCTGCACAACAGTCAGCAGGACTCCAGTTCCTGGGGCAGACAGAGGGAATAAAGACCAAGCTTCCAAACTCACTGAGCAAGAGCCTGGCTTGAAAAATCATATAATAGGGACCCAGTTTCATCCTGGAAACACTTTGTCAGCTTTATTTGACCTTAATATACATCTGTACAGGCAATAATAAAAAGTTTATGACATAACAATTTAGTGAGTTTTTACCTAGTTTCAAGAATAATGCATGCGGTTACAAATGAGAGGTAGAAACACTGTATTAAAGACCTAAAAGTACAAACATCATATAAATAAATGTTCAAATTAACTGCTGGAATTTCATACAGATAAATAAGGTAGAAACTGTATTACTTTGTGAAAGTAAAGTAAAAACATGTATGCCTTTGTTTTATCAGTACTCTAAAGTTAGATTAATGCCAGAGAGCTTCTGTGCAATTTGTCAGAGTGTAAGTACTGAAAAGGATTAAGATAAAAGGATTAAAACTGTTGGGTTTTTTATTCAAGTATCCAAGCAGGTAAGTAAAAGAAACCAAGTGAGAGACTGTAGGACCTTCCTAGAGGGATGTCAGCTGGCTACACTCTCCATGATGAGCTACTTGGTGAACTGCCAGAACTAACACGAAAATACACAGTAGGATGGAGACGGCTACGCCATTTGCTAAGAGCAAACAAACTTCACTTTTCACTAACATCATGTAGAACCTCTACACTATTAAATGAGTCTTTAGATCACCAATTCTGTTTCAGCCCTAATCAAATTTTTGAGAGTACCTCAACTGGTATG
Source organism: Erinaceus europaeus (assembly GCF_950295315.1). Classification (NCBI taxonomy): domain Eukaryota; kingdom Metazoa; phylum Chordata; class Mammalia; order Eulipotyphla; family Erinaceidae; genus Erinaceus; species Erinaceus europaeus. The sequence goes on along the minus strand of NC_080173.1, from coordinate 39,276,420 downwards.
TCTTCTAATACACCCAAGGGAACCTAGTCTGGGATAAATCACCTAAGCCACAGGCATCAATGCACATTCTGCATGCATGATAAAAAAACGCAACCAAGGTAAACCACCAGCAACTCAAGATGCCACTGAGAAAATCTATAGGTGTAGATGAGTACTTTAAACAAAATGCAAAGATTCACATGAACAAGTTTTTACCATTTAAAAGTCTACTAGAGATTACTTGTGAATTCTGGAAAGGGTATATGTATATAATCAAATAAAGTGTTTTAAACAAGTCCATTGTGCCTCAGTTAGTTTTAAACTGCAAAATCCAATACACAGTTGATTTTAATAAATTAGTGCAATAGGAAAGATTTTAGAAGACTAACATGTGTCCACATCAGATCCAACTGAAGATTTCACCATTTCTTCCAAGAGCCATCCTTCTTTTCTTCTTAGGCTGTTTCTTCCTGAGCTGTAGAAGGATGCACCTCATATGTGAACAAATTACCCCAAGTATCACACTGCCTGGATAAGATATATATATTTTTTTTTTCTTTCTTTCTTTCTTTTTTTTTTTTTTTTTACTTAAAACTCAGTAAACACGTGGGATTTCACACACTACTCTGGTGATCTGAATGAAAGCCACTCACTTTACTTCATTTCAATTATTCTTAAGAATAACTGTAGATAGTTCTAGTTCTAAGGTACAAGTATATAACAAGTTCAGACAGAGTCAAGTGGAATACACTTGGCTGCTGCTTCTATGAAGGAAAGGGAAAGGGTGACTTCTCCAGTAAGGCAGATTCCTACACATATGTAGTTATTGTATTGTCTTCCTTTGTGAAATGACTGCCTGTTCTTTGGTAGTCAGCAGCTGAGAAACTACAGTTTTCTGGAGCCAGGTGGAAGAGCCCTGGTTGCCACTCCGCCTCCCCTCACGTCCCACCACTGAGCCTGAGTCCCACCTGCTGCAGTTCACATGGCTGAGGAGGTGCTATAGCAGAGCGTTGACAATCTTCTTTCAATACTAGTTTTATCTAGAAACAAAACAAGTCATCATAAAGATTGTATTTTCAAAACCATACGGAAAAAAAAAACTAATGGAAAAAAAAATCACTGGGTCTACCTAGAACCTTGTCTCTGTTCTGTCACTGCTCCAAAGTGAACAGTTGTTTTGAATGCACTTTCTTATTCCTGCCTTGTGACTGTTTAGATGTGATTTGTCACTGACTGCTATACTGTGGTGACATTTAGATTAGCATGTTAAACACAACATGGTTTTAATAGCTAGTGTGTTCACAATTTCAAAGCCCATTTGTGGCTTTTCAGAGGGTGATATGACCACACAGATTCCTTGGCATCCCTCCACAAAACCCAGACCAACAGGCACAGGGTGAAATAACAGTATCCTCTGGGCATCCTATCATGCTCTACTCAGTGGGAAGTAACTAAGTCTTCAGGGAAGACTCCAAGCACTATGACCACAAGACTTAATATGGTTGCATATAACAATAACAATAAAGTTATGGGGTAGATAGCATAATGGTTATGCAAACAGACTGTCATGCTGAAGACTCCAAAGTCCCAGGTTCAAGACCCCATACCACTGTAAGCCAGAGCTGATCAGTGGTCTGGATAAAAAAAAATAAAGTTATGGAGCTGGGTGGTGGTGTACCTGATAAAAGAGTACACATGTTACCATGTGCAAGGACCCAAGTTCAAGCCTCTTAATTCCCACCCACAGGTGGGAGAAGCATCACAATTGGTGAAGGAGTGCTGGAGGTATCTTTCTCACTTCCTATCTTCCCCCATTGCTTGAGTTTTCTCTTGTTTCAATCAATAAAATAAAATAATAAGTTTATTCTATATACACAAACACAACACAGTAACGCAGATTAGAAATGTAAAGACCAATGACAAAACCACCTAACTTCATAAGCATCATCTGCAGCCCTCACACCCTGAAAACAAGTACTGTTCCCCCAGCTTTGAGAAGAAAGAACTGAGACTAGAACAGGTAAGTGGTTTGTGTAAGGCTGGAAAGTTAAGATTCACACTCACAAGCTACTACTACCAGGTCTGTAGACAATGAGTTGCAACCAACAAGGCATTGTTGGTCCTGGTCAACTCACATTTATGTACATTTTCAATATCCACTGGGTCCTGCAGAATCTTGGTTAGGCCTTCTAGAAGAAGGGCTGCCTTGTGGTAGCGATAAACAATGTCTTCTGTCTGCTGAAACATCTCATCAAGGGCTGCAGACTGAACCTAGTGACAGTCAACAAAAACAAAATTTTTCTCACAAATTTTCTGAGAAAGTAAGAGCCCATTTATTTGGATTTAAAACCCAATGCTGCTTTAAACTATCTAAAGCTTACACATTTTATTATAAGAAGGTAACTATAAAATTAGAAAGATTAAACAAAGATTCATCAAGATAAATGATATTAAGGAGTTTCTTTTTCTTTTCCTTCTGCCATCAGGGTCATCACTGGGAATTGGCGCCTGTATGATTCTATTGCTCCCTGTGGCCATTTTTTTGTTTTTGGTAGGGGTGTGTGTGTGTGTGTGTGTGTGTGTGTATGGGGGGGGAGATGAGAGACACATAGAGGAGAGACACCTGCAGCACTTTGCTACTGCTCATGAAGTCTGTGCCCACGCCACCCCACCCCCTGCCAACTACTACAGGAGACTAGGGGCTTGAACCCAGGTCCTCACAGTAATATGTGTATTCTACCAGGTGTGCCACCAACCATGCTTAGGGAGGTGTTTCTTTTTTTTTTTCTAATATTTTATTTATTCATGAGAAATGATAGGAGAGAGAGAGAGAGAGAGAGAAAGAACCAGACACCAGTCTGGCACATATGCTGCCGGGGATTGAACTCAGGACCTCAGGCTTGAGAGTCCAATGCCCTACCCAATGCGCCATCTCCCGGACCACTTGGGGAGGAGTTTCTTGACAAAAGAGTTACTCTGCTTTAAAATACAGTTGTCTTATGTATTTGGATTCAAGATTTGTAACATTATACCTCTACAATGGCTTTTCTACAACTTCACTAAAAAACTTATTTTCATGCCAGGTGGGTGCACATCATTCATGCATACAGCCCAGAATGAGTCCCAGTACCACATGGGAGTACCATGGCACTGGGGGAAGCTCTGTACTATGGTATTTCCCTATCTCTCTACCTAACTGAAAAACTGGTCCAGAAGTGGTGAAATTGCACTTGCTTGAGATCCCAGCTCCACACACACATGCAAAAAGAAATTGTTACAACAAACTATTGGGTTGTTGGAAAAGTCATGACACATTATGGCACAGAAAAACAGAAAAATGCTTAATGACTTTTTCGACAACCCAGTAATTAAATGATGTTACAAGTAACTTATCAGCTTTTCTCTCCTAGTTGTTCTCAGGTATAGCCAGCCGTTCATTCAGATATTTACTACACACTAAGTGCCAGGTATACAACATAATGTTCACAGTCTGGGGGGAGACACAGTCCTGCAAAACCTCCTATTGTAATGCCATAGGGTGTGTGATATTATAGGAGGAAACCCTCAACAGTGTGGAACACTTAGGAGAAGCATCTAACCTAACAGTGGGAAGAGGAGAGAGGGGAAGCCTCCAGAAGTTGGCATTAGGCTTAGTCATAAAGTCAGAGTAGGAGTCAGCCTAGCCATGAGACAGGTGGGTGAGACTTTTCCGAAAGAAGGGACAGCAGTGTTTGAGATTTCCCAGTAGCATTAACAATTCTCCCTTTAATCATTAATGCTCAGCACTGTCAGTAATATAGTACCCTAGTTTAATATATTCTCTTTCAAAAAATGTTTAAATTTCTTGTATTAAGATAAATAAAATGGATACATCTCATCCTAACTATGAAAAACAAGGAGAAATAAACAGAAGTAAGTATGTGGATATCTAAGTATGCTAATAAGCAACCAGTGTTAAAGGGGGAACTTTCTGGGGCTACATATCTTTTCTCACAAAATAAAGCTATATTACCTATAATAAGACATTTTTCTGACAAAAATCTCTTTAGAAACAGATAATTTGATAAAGGAGTTATGAGATATATATTTGACGGAATATTACTCTGCATTTAAAAGATGACTTTGTATCTTTGGTGACTAAATGGATAGAAATGGAATTTATTATGCTTAATGAAGAAAATAAGGAAGTTTTGCTAAAAATGAGTACATATAAGTGAGACACATGAACTTGCAAAAAGAACAAAAAAGTAAGCAAACTCTCCCTTAAGACTTTGTGAGAATTATGGTGTTATTAAGGGGGTAGGGGCAAAGCATTTTGGTGGCAGGTGTGGTGTGGAATTATGACCCTGTTATAATCTTATAGACCATTATTAAATCACTAATAAAATAATAAAAATTATAATAGAAAACTTTAATTCTAATATATAGTGGCATGATGTTAATTAGTGCTGTCAACATTACAAAACAAGATAATGTATTTGTCTATAGTTCATATACCAAATTACATTCATATATAACTGTTTTAATACAGTTTTTAAAATAAAGCCAAAATTGTAATGTGATGGTACAATTAAAAGTGGATGAGGGTCAATTAGGAATACCAAAGGAGATCACCTGGGACTGCAACAAGACAGGACAAGACAATTTCAGGAACCCACCAAATCACTGGTAAGTGAAAACATGTGTGGCTAATGGACAGATGAGGTACCACCTCCAGTATGTTTTACCAACAAAAAGACTGCTGAAGGGAGGAGAGGACTCCCCTAAGGCTCAACAAATGCAACTGTGAGTCTCATTTCCTACTGGCCTCAGAGGCTGGAGCAGCAGCGGGGAGACCCTGTGCTGACATTGGGAGACAGAGAACTGACCAGGAAACTCAGAAGAGGTACAACTGGGTGGACTAGCAGTGGGGCTATATAGTGGGAGCCATTCCATATTGTTCTTCTGATGAGAACATGGTGAATAATTTGCCTCAGAACCTACAGACTATAAACAGGACTTGTTTAGAAACTCACAGGGCCCAGCAGTGCTGCCCGACTTGGCAGAGAAGCTGAATTGAGCCCGGAGCTTTGGATTCTTCGGGTGTAAGACTCTTTTGTATAACCACTGTATTATCTCTCCCCCACCCTGCTTTATCTCTTGTTCAGGAGTGAATGATTAAGCTAAGAAGCCTACTTAAGAGTTTAAAAGCCCTCAGCCTCCCATAGCCTACAGGGAAGAAAAAGAACAAAAGAGGCTTTAACAGCCACTCTGCTCCAACTCAGGGATTGAAATAATATTGAAAAAATAGTTAAGTTCCACAACTGTGAACTCTTTAAGTACCTTACTTAGACACAAGTCAATCCAGGCAAGAGCGATCAGTAATTTGAAAAGTACTGAGAGAGGGACCTCATAACATACCATATAGAATGGTTAAATCAACAAGAAGAAATATTGGAGAAATGTACCAGGATAAAAGTCCAGCTATAGGCCCCCCAAAGGTTGAAGCACGGAATAATGAGGTCAACATCCAAACACTAGTTAAGGAAATAGTCACTGGAGTGAGGAAAGAGTTTGAAAGAATTGTCATCAGAAATGCAGAAACAACAAATGAGACTCTAAAAGAAAGCACTAATTATCTCAAGGGTATTAGAGAGCTGAAAGCTGAAATAGCTGAGCTAAGAACACAACTAGCTGAACAAGCTAAAACAGTATCAGAACAGGGTAACAAAATAGATGAAATCCAGAAAACAGTAGAGGGGAGAGAGAATAGAATAAATGAGGCTGAAGACAGAATTAGCAAGATCAAGGACAAATTAGACACAACTAAAAAAGAAGAGATCTCAAAAAGAGGTTAATAGATATTGAAAACAACAACAGAGACCTATGGAATGACTTCAAAAGAAATAATATATGCATTATTGGCTTACCAGAGGAAGAAAGAGAGGGAGGGAAAGAAAGCATTCTACAGGACATAATAGATGAGAACGTCTCTAGTCTAGACAACATCAAAGACATAAAGATTCAAGAATCCCAGAGGGTCCCATACAGAATTAACCTAGACTTAAAGGCACCAAGACACATCATATGCAGAATGAAAAAGGAATAAGGATAAAGCAAGGATCCTGAAGGCTGCAAGAGAAAAAAAAAAGAGTCATTTACAGAGGAAACCCATAACATTAGCAGCAGACTTCTCCACACAAACTCTAAAGTCCAGAAGAGAATGGCAAGATGAGTGCTCAATGAGAAAGGCTTTCAACCAAGACTACTGTATCCTGCTAGACTGTCATTCAGACCAGATGGAGGCATACAAACCTTCTTAGACAAGCAACAACTGAAAGAATAAACTATCATCAAGCCTGCCCTGAAAGAAGTCTGAAAGGTCTCTGATAAACAGACCACCATAAATATTCCATATATCAGAACACTCTAAAAATCTAAAAGAATGGCGTTAAAATATCTTCAATCTATGATATCAATAAATGTCAATGGCCTGAATTCACCTATTAAAAGGCACAGAGTAGAAAGATAGATCAGAAAACACAACCCAACAATATGCTGTCTATAGGAAACCCACATAACTCAGACAAACACAGACTCAAAGTGAAAGGTTGGTAAACTATTTTACAACCCCACAAAAAAGGGTAGGAACAGCTATTCTCATTCTGACACGATAGACTTATAAATAAATAAAATTTAAAATGATAGGAATGGACATTACTCAGAGGATCAGTCAATCAAGAGGACTTAACAATTATTAACATCTATGCACCCAATGAGAAGCCATCTAAATACATCAAACATCTACTGAAAGAGCTACAGCAATACATTAACAGCAACACAGTCATAGTAAGGGACTTCAACATCCCACTCTCTCAATGTGACAGATCATTCAGGCAGAAAATCAATAAAGACATAAGGGAGCTAAATGAGGACAGAGATAAGAGAATTGGTTTGGCCCTTGCTAGTTTCGCACCCCGCTTTCTCCCCGCCCCCTATGCTAAGGAAGTCGAGAATCCCAGCAGCAGCCTCGGAGGGAGAATGATGGGGAAGCACATGGTGTGGTGATTTGCCTGTTCGTGAATAAAGATTAAACTGCACCTTCTCAGCCCAGCCGTGTGTCCCTGAGTCTCTGTCTCTGTCTACCACCTCAAAGCTAGCCCGGCCTGCTGGAGCCTCCGAACATTAACAACAAATGGCGCCCACGTGGACCTGACCTGCGCATCTCTCAGATAAGTGAAGATAATTTGGCTACCTATGCACTACGGCCTTCTCTTCTGCTTGTGAAAAGATCTCCAAAGGCCTCTGCCCTTTCTTCACAAGACTGTTTCACTGTTTCTGGAACATTTATCTCTGGACCACTCTGTGGTTTCTGCCCAACGCCAGCCCACAGGAGCCCAACGCCAGCCCGCAGGAGCCAGCTTTCCGCCGCGTGGCATGGGGCATTGGGCGTGGGCTCCCTCCATGCTGCTTGGCCGACATGGCAGGGCCATGAGGCAGGGCCGCGGCAGCCTATCCTGGCCGCCACCCCGTGGCACCTCAGGCCGTGCCTTCTGCACGGCTGGCCCGCCCGCCCTCATGCTATGAAGTCTGGGCAGATCCCGGACCCCCCCGGAGACCGCGGGCTCCCTGCCAAAACTGGGCCCCCTGGCCGAGATCCTCAGCTCAGGTCTGAAGGCAGACGAGCTAGAACACGCAGAGATTCATCCAGAGATTTCAACCTACAATTCCTAGAAGTGGAGCTGCACGGGAAGCCACCTCCGGATGGTGACCCCCCCCCCCAACAACTAAAACAGTACAGATCTAAATTCATGTTTAAAATGACATGTCTTCGCAACAAAGGTTTCTCTCCTTGTGTATTAAAAACCATGTTTACGTGTGTGTTTAAAGTTTGATAACATTAACTTTAAGGTTAAAAATATAACTTTAAGGCTATATTCTTACCAGCCAGAGTTAAATGAAAAAGGTTTTCAACGTAATTCTCATAAAGATAAAATTAACTTACATTTAAAGTCTGAGGTAAAAATTAGTTTAAATATCAATATATTTTAACTAAGTTGGTCAAAAAAAAAAACCTGCGCACACCTAGAGTGTGTCTCCATCTTGAATGGGTGTAACAAAAGGTTAAAAAGACGTTGTTGATATGTAAAAGTCTCAAATTCCTTCTGAATTAGAAATGTTAGGTTGTTATGGTTATGCTAATAATTCTCATGCCTGAGGCTTTTTTCTTTCTATGGTTCATGTTTGCCTTTCCACATTTTATTGTTTGAACTTTAAATAGCCTTGGAATCCTGCTGGAAGGAACTTTCAATTGTGATAGAGTTATCAATTGTGGTAAACTTCTAACCTGCTACAAGTTTTGTTTCATAAATAAGTGAATTGAAGCTGTCAAGTTCTCTACAGAAAAGCAGAATTCCAATGGCTGACAGTCCCCATCGAGACAGACGTACAACAATTCACCCCCTGGCAGTTCTTCGGTGGACATCTGCTTTGGACTTCTATCAGAGTGAGTCCACCTCGGACATTTTGCACAAAACTAGCAGCTTCCCTTATGCTGCTGGGTTTCTTAAAGACTGACTGTAGCCATGCCTTGGGACTCTAGGCCTCACCCTCCCCCCATGCTAGAAAATGCCCGTCGAGGCAAGTATGCCCCCCAGAGGAAGGAAATGTTTTTTTTTTAATCTGATAAAGTTTTGCCCACAGAGGCAAAAAATGGCCCCCTCAGACCTTCCCTTGGCAGCACACTGGTTCTTGTTACTCACTTACATGTTTCTCCATGTTTGTGCCAGTTTCTTTTTTGAAAATGCCTGTACAATATAGGTTTCTATTCACCCCACACCCCTGATACTGTGGTCATTTAGTTAAAAACAGAGGGGGAATTGTTGGTATGTTTCATATGTTTCATATTGGTTTGCTCCCCATCCCCCCGACCTCTGAGAGAATTGGTTTGGCCCTTGCTAGTTTCGCACCCGCTTTCTCCCCGCCCCCTATGCTAAGGAAGTCGAGAGTCCCAGCAGCAGCGGCGGAGGGAGAATGATGGGGAAGCACATGGTGTGGTGATTTGCCTGTTTGTGAATAAAGATTAAACTGCACCTTCTCAGCCCAGCCGTGTGTCCCCAAGTCTCTGTCTCTGTCTACCGCCACGACGCTAGCCCGGCCTGCTGGCACCCCGAACTTTAACAACACTTAACAATCAACAAATGATTAGTAATAGTACCAAAATGTGGAAGCTCAACAGAACACTACTTAACAACTACTGGGTCAAAGAGGAAATAAAGGAAATCAAAATGTTTCCAGAGTTCAATGAAAATGAAGACACAAGCTATCAAAATATGTGAGACACAACAAAGGCAGTAATGAGAGGGAAGATCATAGCCCTACAAGCACACATTAGGAAACAAGAAAAAGCACAAATAAACAGCTTGATTGCTCACCTTAAAGACATAAAAGAAGAACAAAGGAACCCTAAAGCAACCAGAACGACAGAAATAACTGTTAGGGCAGAAATAAATAACATTGAAAATAAGAAAACCATACAAAAGATCAACAAAAGTAAATATTGGTTCTTCAAAAGAGTGAACAAAATCGACAAACCTTTAGCGACACTCACAAAACAAAAAGGGGAGACCTAAATAAATTGGATTTTCTTTTTTTTATATTTATTTTATTTATTTATTCCCTTTTGTTTCCCTTGTTGTTTTACTGTTGTAGTTATTATTGTTGTTGTCGTCGTTGGATAGGACAGAGAGAAATGGAGAGAGAGAGGGGAAGACAGAGAGGAGGAGAGAAAGACAGACACCTGCAGACCTGCTTTACCGCCTGTGAAGCGACTCCCCTGCAGGTGGGGAGCTGGGGTTCAAACCGGGATCCTTATGCCAGTCCTTGTGCTTTGCCCCACCTGTGCTTAGCCCGCTGCACTATAGCCCGACTCCCATAAATTGGATTTTCAATGAAGAAGAGACACCACAACAGACACCACAGAAATTCAACATATCATGTGAGGCTTCTATGAACAACTATATGCCACGAAACAATAGAACCTGGAAGAAATGGATGATTTCCTAGATGCCTAAAAACTTCCAAAATTAAATAAAGAGGAACTAGATAATATGAACAGGCCCATCACAGCTAACAAAATTGAAACAGTTATCAAAAAACTTCCCAAGAAGAAAAGTCCTGGACCAGATGGTTTTACAAATGAATTCTATAAAACCTTCAAGGAAGAGTTAATACCTCTGCTTTTAAAAGTCTTTCAGAAGTTTGAAGACACAGGAATACTCCCTTCCAGCTACTATGAACCAGCATTGCTCTGATACCAAAAGCAGACAGGGAAACAACCAAAAAAGAAAACTACAGACCAATATCTCTGGTGAATATAGATGCTAAAATATTGAACAAAATTCTAGCCAACTGGATACAGCAGTATATAAAAAAGATTGTTCATCATGACCAAGTGGGGTTTATCCCAGGGATGCAAGGTTGTTTTAATAGTAAAACAATCAATGTGATCTACCATATCAAGACCAAAAACCACATACTTATATCAATAGAAGCCGAGAAAGCCTTTGACAAAATACAACATCCCTTCATGATCAAAATGCCACAAAAAAATGGGAAAAGATGGAAAATTCCTCAAGATACTGGAGTTCATATATAGCAAACCTCCAGCCAACATCATACTCAATGGTGAAAAACTGGAAGCATTTCCCCTCAGATCAAGTACTAGACAGGGCTGCCCACTATCACCATTACTATTCAACATAGTGTTGGAAGTTCTTGCTACAGCAATCAGACAGGAGCAAGGAATTAAAGGGATACATATTGGAAGAGAAGAAGTAAAACTCTCTTTATTTGCAGATGACATGATAGTATACATAGAAAAACCTATGGAATCAGGCTGCAAAATTAACACACAAAAGTCAGCGGCATTCCTCTATGCAAACACTAAGTTAGAAGAAGATGAAATCCAGAAATCAATTCCTTTTACTACAGCAACACAAGCATTAAAATATCTAGGGATAAACATAACCAAAAAGTGAAAGACTTGTATATTATAAATTATGAGTCACTACTCAAGTAAATGGAAAAAAACACAAAGAAGTGGAAAGATATTCCATGTTCATGGGTTAGGAGAATTACCATCATTAAAATGAATATACTACCGAGAACCTTATACAAATTTAATGCTATCCCTCCCCATCAAGATGCCAACCACATTTTTAGGAGACTAGAACAAATAGTACAAATGTTTATCTGAAACCAGAAAAGACCTAGAATTGTCAAAACAATCTTGAGAAGAAAGAACAAAACTGGAGGCATCACACTCCCAGATATCAATTTGTATTAAAGGGCTACTGTAATCAAAACAGCTTGGTACTGGAACATGAATAGACATACTGATCAGTGGAATAGAACTGAGAACCCAGAAGTAAGCCCCCATACATATAGATATTCTAATCTTTGACAAAGGTGCCCAGACTATTAAATGGGAAAAGATGAGTCTCTTAAACAAATGGTGTTGGAAACAATGGGTTGAAACATGCAGAAGAATGAAATTGGACTTCTATATTTCACCAAACACAAATGTAAATTCCAAGTGGATCAAGGACTTGGATGTTAGACCAGAAACTATCAGATACTTAGAGGAAAATATTGGCATAACTCTTTTCCGCATAAATTTTAAAGACATCTTCAGTGAAGGCTAAGGCAAGTATAAACCTATGGGACTTGGGAGTCGGGCGATAGTGCAGCGGGCCAAGCACAAGGACCAGCATAAGGATCCCGGTTTGAGCCCCGGCTCCCCACCTGCAGGGGAGTTGCTTCACAAGGGGTGAAGCAGGTCTGCAGGTGTCTGTCTTTCTCTCCCCCTCTCTGTCTTCCCCTCCTCTCTCCATTTCTCTCTGTCCTATTCAACAACAACGACATCAATAATAACTACAACAATAAAACAACAAGAGCAACAAAAGGGAATAAATAAGTATTAAAAAAAATAAAATAAGGGAGTAGGGCAGTAGCGTAGCAGGTTAAGCACACATGGCGCAAAGCACAAGGACCGGCATAAGGGTCCCGGTTTGAGCCTCCAGCTCTCCACCTGCAGGGGAGTAGTTTCACAAGCGGTGAAGCAGGTCTGCAGGTGTCTATCTTTCTCTCCTCTCTTTCTTCCCCTCCTCTCTTCATTTCTCTCTGTCCTATTCAACAACGACGACATCAGTAATAACTACAATAAACCAACAAGGGCAACAAAAGGGAATAAATTAATTAATTAAATAAATTAAACCTATGGGACTACATCAAATTAAAAAGCTTCTGCACAGCAAAAGAAACCAATATCCAAAGAGACCCCTCACAGAATGGGAGAAGATCTTTACATGCCATACATCAGAAAAAAGGCTAATAACCAAAATATATAAAGAGCTTGCCAAACTCAACAACAAGACAACAAATAACCCCATCCAAAAATGGGGAGAGAACATGGTCAGAATATTCACCTCAGAGAGATCCAAAAGGCCGAGAAACACATGAAAAAATGCTCCAAGTCTTTGTCAGAGAAATGCAAAGAAAGACAACGAGATACCACTTCACTCCTGTGAGAATGAAAAAGTAGCAGCAACAAATGCTGGAGAGGTTGTGGGGTCAAAGGAACCCTCCTGCACTGCTAGTGGGAATGTAAATTGGTCCAACCCCTATGGAGAGCAGTCTGAAGAACTCTCAGAAGGCTAGAAATGAACCTACCCTATGTATGATTCTGCAGTTCCTCTCCTGGGGATATATCTATCCTAAGGAACCCAACACACCCATCCAAAAAGATTTCTGTATGTATATCTATCTTCTTAGCAGCACAATTTATAATAGCCAAAACTTGGAAGCAACCTAGGTGTCCAACAACAGATGAGTAGCTGAGCAAGTTTTGGTATATATACACAATGGAATACTATTCAGCCATTAAAAATGGTGATTTAACCATTTTCAGCTCATCTTGGATGGAGCTTAAAGAAATCATGTTAAGTGAAATAAGTCAGAAACAGAAAGATGAGTATGGGATGATTTCACTCACAGGCAGAAGTTGAAAAACAAGATCAGAAGAGAAAACACAAGTAGAATCTGAACTGAGTTGGTATATTGCACCAGTCAATGACTCTGGGGGTAGGTGGGTGGGGAGGAGAGTACAGGTCCTGGAAAAGGATGACAGAGGACCTAGTGGAGGTTGTATTGTTATGTGGAAAACTGAGAAATGTTATGCATGTACAAACTACTTTATTTACTGTTGAATGTAAAACATTAATCCCCCAATAAAGAAATTTTAAAAAATTGGATGAACTTTGGAGGACATAAAGGTCTGTACATTAATGTAATAAAATAAGGTTAATTAATAATTAATTTTCCCAGTTAACTACTTCTTTAACAGTCCCTAATTCAATCTATATTCAGAGCGATATTTCCCCAGAAGGCAGAAAACAAAGTCTTTCCAGCAGTAAAATCAGACAACTGGAAATTTAGAATTACTTGTTTCTATATTTAAATAAGTGTAATCTAAGCACATGAATTGGTCAAGACTCTTAGGTAGCAGAAAAGTACAAAAAGATATAGAGCTTTAGATGCCAATTATAAAAATATATTTGCCCAATGTTAGAAACTTTTAAAGAGATAATAACGTTGCTAATAATGGTAACCAATGTACTTAATGTAGCTGTTAAATGTTAGAGATAAATCACCAAGCAGAGTGCACACTTGATAAACAAGGATCAGGATTTGAGTCCCCAGCCACTACATGGGAGCACCAGGCAAAATGGAATTTTTACAAGCAATGGAATGGTTTTCTCTGTCTCTTCCTCTCGACCTTTCACTTTCTGTTAAGAAAAAGAAAAAAGAAAGAGAAGAAGTCTGTCAGAAGCAGTGGGATGCCATAAGCAAGAAGCCCCAGTAAAGTCCTGGTCACAAAAAAAAAAAAAAAAAAAAAAGAAAGAAAGAAAGAAAGAAAAAAGAAAAGAAAAGAAAAAAAAAAAAAAACACTGCAATTATTCTTCACTGAAATGTGATCTCAGTATTCAGGAGTTGGAAGAGGTGCCACATAGTCTTTACCAGCAACTAGATCATGCTAAGTAGGCATTCAATCTGGAAGACACTCGGAAATATCATCAGCATGAAATGCTAGTAAACCTTAAAAGGGATACCATTTCCACAGCACAGTTATAGATGAGCTTCTCTGCAGTCACACTGCTGATTTCATCAATAAACCTCTGCTTATCAGAGAAGAACCGAGTCAGCTTTTCTGTAAGTTTCTTGCACATGGTGATGCAGAATTTATATCGTTCATTCAGATTTTTGACAACTGAAATAAGAAATAAGTAATTTAGTTTTCTCTCAAAATAAAATCACCATCCTAGGTACTTTTTTCTGTTCAATGAGGAAAAGTGACACTAAATGATCATTAGGAGAGAAAAAAAAAAAGAAGAATGGAAATCAGATTTTCCCATGCTTTGAGTTAAAAGAATGAAGGAGCCAGGAGGTGACTCAGTGGTAGAATGAATGCATGTCTGAGGCCCACTCAGGGAGGGTCCACAGAGGACAGACACCATGGGCAGCACCGAGGACAAAAAGGGGAACTTCATGGATGACAGAGTGATGTTCGATTGTCCATGGAGATTGTGTCATAGTTGGAGAGTGATGTTCCCTAAACAGCTCCAAAACTAGAGAACAAAAAATGGCTGAGGCAGTGGCTCAGTGGTGTCACTCAGGAGGGAGGCATTAGCTTTGTTCCCTACTGTTGCATTAAAGAGAGAGAGAGAATGATGAACTTGGGACTCTCAAAAGAAAAGCTGGCATCATTTAAGATATTTACTAACATTAATTTCCTCTTCAAAAACATTCTTTTGGGGACAGGATGAAATGTTAACAAATCCATGACCTGAATTAGCAGATCTGAGGACACTATTGGGGGCAGGGGATGAGACTGAAGGGGGTAGACTGAAGGGGGTAGGGGAATAGAGCTCAGGGGAGGAGGTGTGCTGGCACCTATTTTGAGGAAATGTTTGATTGTACCCATGAAACAACAACTGTCCAGTTAAACGTTTCCCTAACAAGTTACTACTACTTTCTTAGTGCAGTGGGGAGGGGCAGCTCCAGCACCTGGGGAGGTAAACCTAAAATTCCATCTGTACCTTGTTTGACTGCTGTGGATGGGCTCAGCTTCCCAGACTTGATCTGGGCTTTGGCGAGATGCAGAGAGGCTGCGAGCAGCTGTGCAGCCTTCATGTATAACACCAGCTGCTCCACCTTCCTACACCCAGGAGAGAGCAAAATGTTATCCAGTGTTGACACTAACATGCAACACACTCTCCACAATCCACCAGCCTTTCTGGGGCTGTTGACACAGCTCACCCTGTAGGGTGTCTGTCTTGCCAAGCACACTACATGAGAGTTTACTGCACTGGGGAAAACTTCATTGTGGTGTCTCTCCCTCTCTCCATCTATATCTGAAAAAGTTGACCTGCAGTGGTGAAAGAGCACATATGCCAACCAAACAAAACAGCCTAATGATTATCATTCCTCTTGATATTTTTTAATGCACAAACAACTCTTATCAAGAGAATGTTCAACATGAAAATAGGTACATATACTCTAAATACAGCAGATACACCCAGATAAAAATCAATACAATCTCCTTAATAGTAAATGTTTTCAATGGAGAGTTTACAGTAATATTTATACCCCTTTCCCATATTAGTGAGCTACTCTCTTCCCTGATCCAGCTTTCTGGTCCTTTTCCCAGCCATGACATCATCTCCCCAGACAATAATTAGGATTCACCTGCATGTCAGATTTCAGGCTCAGGCAAAAAACCAACCAAACAACAACAACAAAACATTAGTATAGCTACAGGGCCTTTGAAATATAACTAAAATATGTCTACTAGCTATCTACAAAATGGAGGACCCCCTAACACTTCACCTGCACTATTCCAGCCTTTAGGTCCATAATTGTCCAACACTTTGTTTGGCTTTGTATATTAACTCTCTTTTCAGCCACCAGGTTCCAGATGCTAACAGAATGCAACCAGACTTCCCTGGACAGACAACCCCACCAGTGTGCCTTGGAGTTCCGCTTCCCCAGAGCCCTTCCCCACTAGGGAAAGAGAGAGACAAGATGGGAGTATGAATCGACCTGTCAATGCACATGTTCAGCGGGGAAGCAATTACAGAAGCCAGACCTTCAACCTTCTGCATCCCACAATGATCTTGGGTCCATACTACCAGAGGGTTAAAGAGTAGGAAAGCTATGAGGGGAGGGGTTGGTATACAGAGGTTTGGTGGTGGGAATTGTGTGAAGCTGTACCCCTCTTATCCTATGGTTTTGTCAATGTTTCCTTTTTATAAATAAAAAATTTTAAAAAAAAAACACATTTTCAATGGAAAAGCACTACTGAGGTCACTTAGCTTCTCAGTCTTGGCTCATAAAGCCAACCCTTATACAATGACCATCCCCTAAGCTTCTGAAATGCAAAATGATCTTTAGTAGGTGACCAGACCTCCATCTCAGACACAAGTTTACAGAAAGCATATGGAACCCAGAAAGGAAATGCAGTGAAGGCACCTACCCCCAGTCTTTGCTCAGCTGGCTGATCTGGTCCACGACCACACTCTCCTGAATCTGGTACAGGGAGACTGCAGATGTGCACAGCTCTGGGTTCCCACCACGCACAGCTGTTAGGTCTAGCACACACTCTGTGAACATCAGCATCACATTTAGGTGGCGCAAGGTGTCCGTGTGTTCTTGCTGTAGCAACGGCACATTTGTCACAGAAATTTGCAGGTTAAGTAGAGGTTCATGCACATATTTCCATATCTTCAATAAACACATTCATTACTAGTTTTCTTTAGTCTTAGGAATATCAAAATGATCAAAGGGTTAAGGGTTTTGTCGCCACTGGGGTGTCAACACTCCAGGCCAAGTTTTTCAGAGACAGAGACAGCACTAAAGCCTTCCCCAAATCAGCAGGGGCTCTGGGCTCAAGTCTGGGCCATGCACATGAAAAGAAGGCGCACTCTCCAGGTGAGCTATCTTGTTGGCCCTGAGATTGAGGTTTTTAACTTCCGGAAAACTAGTGGAAAAAATATACACAAATGAGACCAAGTGTTGGCTATATACATATATTGTCTGCGTGCATGAAAATAAAGATTCAGAAAGAGAAGTTACTATTCTTTCACACAAAAAATTGCTGAGTGGTTAAAATAATACACTGATAAAATGTGACAAACATAACAAAGCAGCTATCAAGATATAAATATTTTACACACAAAGCCACACTCCTGATGAATTTTACTTGTAAGATTTCAGAGATGTTTTAATTTGATATCTGAAGGGTTTCCAGCCAACCATGAATCCTCATGCCAAAGCTCTAAGTTTCTGTTATCTATTTAGTTGAAGAGATAAATATTGATAATCTATAATTAAAATTGTTTTGAGATAAATTTTGTGATATAAATATATTTTGAAATCTCAAGTAAGAATAAATTTCTTTTTTTTTTTCCAGCCAGTAGGTTCCAGATGCTAGCATGATGCCAACCAGACTTCTCTGGACAGACAACCCCACCAATGTGTCCTGGAGCTAAGATTCCCCAGAACCCCGCCCCACTAGGGAAAGAGAGAGGCAGACTGGTAGTATGGATCAACCTGCCAACACCCATGTTCAGTGGAGAAGCAATTACAGAAGCCAGACCTTCCACCTTCTGCATCCCACAATGACCTTGGGTCCATTCTGCCAGAGGATTAAAAAATAGAAAAGCTATCAAGGGAGGGGATGGGATACGAAGTTCTGGTGGTGGGAATTGTGTGGAATTCACACCTCTTATCCTATGGTTTTGTCAGTGTTTTCTTTTTATAAATAAAATAAAATTAAAAGAAAGAATAAATTTCTTACTCTCCCCTTATAGTTTAAAAAGAATGAAAATCATTTGCCTAGAGATAGGAAAGTAAATGAAACAAATTTTTAGTCTTAGCTCTATGACTGCATACTGAGCTTAATATTTTAATACATTAGAAACACACGTGTGGGCAAACAACCTCAACAATGTACCCTGGAATTCCACCTTTCCAGAGCCCTGCCCTATTAGGGAAAGATAGAAACAGGCTGGGGGTAGTCGGGCAGTAGTGCAGAGGGTTAATCGCAGGTGGTGCAAAGTGCAAGGATCGGCATAAGGATGCCTGTTCCAGCCCCCAGGTCCTCACCTGCAGGGAAGTCACTTCACAAGTGGTGAAGCAGGTCTGCATGTATCTATCTTTCTCTCCCACTCTCTGTCTTCCCCTCCTCTCTCCATTTCTCTCTGTCCTATCCAACAACAACAATAACTAAAAAAATAAAACAAGGGCAACAAAAGGGAATAAATATTTTTAAAAAAGAAAAAAAAACAGGCTGGGGATATGGCTAAGTCTGCCAACACCCATGTCCAGTACAGAAACAATTACAGAAGCTAGACCTTCTACTTTCTGCAGCCCATAATGATCTAATGATCCTGGGTCCATGCTCCCAGAGAGATAAAGAATAGGAAAGCTTCCAATGGAGGGGATGGGATGCAGAACTCTAGTGGTGTGGACTGTGTGGAATTTTACCCCTCTTATCCTATAGTCTTGTCAATAATTATTAAATCAATTTAAAAAATTCAAATCAGAACAAAAAAAAAAAGAAAAGAAAAGAAAGACATGCTGGTGCAAACTTGGTCTAATTTGATGAGAACTGGAGAAAAATCCAATCTTTATTGGATTACATGTTTCCAAACTTACTGCAAATCACTAATAAAATTCTGCATGCAATATTCATAAATGTTTAGTGAAATGTCCATACAAAATAAAAAATCCATACAAAATAAAAATGTTAGAGGTTCAATGTGGAGAAATTTTTGTATCAATTAAAAATGCAAGAAAATTTAGTATTGCACTCAGGAACTGAGGACACACTGTAGGGCAATGAATGCTATCCTACAACTAGGACTAGAGTGAGCTGGCAGTGTCTTTAGCAGCCTTGAGACAGAATCACGCTAGCAAGCCTCAGATGATGATGCATTTCCCTGCAGAACTGGCTCCAAGGAGGTAATAAGGTACTGACCTACAAGTGCGAATGACCCCTCTGCTCAGCAGTTTCTTTCTCAGTGTCTGTGATCAAGTTGGCAGTATGCTTTATTTTATTTCTAATCTACTGGGTTGTCAGAAAAATCATGATGTGTTTTTCATAGAGAAAGAGATAAATAGAACATGACTTGTCTGACAACCCAATACATCTAAGTGCATTAGAAAAGCAAGTTTTGAAAAGACTAGGTTTTTAGAATAGACTTGCAAAGACTATTTAGAATAGACTTGCAAAATCCTAAGTAGTGAATAAATGTGAGGTAAGTCAAGAAACAAAATCTATATGCTACTTTCTATGAATCAATACATGCTACGAATGTCACTGTTAATATTATTCTAAAACATAAGTAATGTTTTCACGAGGGAAAAAGTTAACAAGAAGAGGAAACTTCAGATTTTTCAGTAATGTTTTGTTCATCCACCAACACTAGAAACTTCCAAGTACTAGCACTGCATTGACATGGAACAAAAGTCTCTTCTCTACCTCCATCAGTGTCTCCTCCGGCAGTTCGGGGGCTTCAAAGTTGATGAGCCCCTCTAAGTTGGGAGGTGAAGCACCATAAGGCATGTATCTCAGGCTAGGAGCTGCTTCTGCTCCAGGAGGGGAAGACCCCAAGTACAGCCCAGGTGGGGAGCCTACACACATACGGCCACTGGCTGAGCAGAGAGAGCCTCCGGAGCTGCTGGAGCCCACTGCAGGGAAACAGAACATGGCACAGGGCCCAGTTAGTTCAGGTTTAAGACATCAGCATCTGGGTGGAGGGTAGATAGCATAATGGCTATGCAAACAGACTCATGCCTGAGGTTCCAGAGTCTCAGGTTCAAGCCCCTGTACCACCATAAGCCAGAGCTGAACAGTGTTCTGGTTAAGAAAGGAAAAAAAAAAAAAAGACATCAGCATCCAATAAAGGAACAGAAGAGGTGTTTTTCGTGATGACCTCTATTCCTTTCCTGTATGTATATATTTTTTTATAGACATTGCCATAGTTTTTTAAAAGGATCTATTTTGAGAGAGAGAAATAAGAACAGTACTCTGACCATAAACAGCATCAGGGACCAAACCTGGAGCCTCACTTGTGTGAGCAGGTCCTGAGCTCTGCCCACTGAACCATATCCTTGGAAAGCTTAGCTAGTTTTTGAAGATTGTCAGCAATCTTCTATACATTTGTCTCTGTTACTCCATAGTCTTCTTAGTCAGAAAACTCAAAGGGGGGGCTGGGTGGTGGCACAGCTGATTAAGCACACATCACCATGTACATGGACCCAGGTTTAAGCCTCCACTCCTCACCTGCAGGGAGGATGCTTCACAAGTGGTGCAACAATGCTGCAGGTGTCTGTCTCTCTCTCCCTCTTTGTCTTCCCTGCCTCTCAATTTCTCTGTCCTAGCAAATAAAAAATATATATATTTCAAGGAAAAAACAGCTGCCAAGCATAATAGATTCATTGTGCAGGTACCAAGCCCAACCGATAACCCTGGCGGCAATTTAAAAAACCCTCTAAACCATTAATTCCCCAATGAAGAAATAAAAAAAAAAACCTCAATGGCTACCTAGTAGTTCTACATATATAATGCTTACTTTAAAGCATTCAGACTATTGGGTTGTCAGAAAAGGTATGATGTATTTTTCTATGTTTTCCTATGCAAAACTGCATCATAATATTTCCAATAACACATTTCTCTTTTTTTTAAAGTAGTACATGCAAAATTGAAATCCAGTTTTACCTTCTTTCAAGTAATTTATTGGGATTAAATACTCTAAAATGGTACAATGAACAGTAATAGGGGGGCCAGATGCATAGGGTTATGATTAAGGCCAAGGGTTCTCTCCCTACTCACAAGTCTCCAGTAAACCAGTAATGGGACTACTGTAAATTAAGTATTCTAACATTTTTATATTTCTTTGTAAGAACTGTCACATTAAAACAGGCATGAGTAGCACACATATCCCACAAAAACACAAGGCATTATGTATTTCTTAAACACTGACTTAGCTAATAGGTATTTATAAACTTACTTTCTTAAAATAGCATTTTCTAATTAATTCTTTTTTTCAAATTTTATTTTTAACTAGAGTCCTGCTCAGCTCTGGGGATTGAACCTGGAACTTCATAGCCTCAGACATGAGAGTCTTTTGCAGAACCATTATTTTATCTCCTGTAATATGAGCACTTAACCAGGTACACTACCACCTGGCCCCTCTATCTTCTTTTAAAAACAAAGAGCTCCACTCCTCTATTTTTTGAAACTTCTGCTCTTAAGGGACTAGGTGGTGGTGCACCTGGTTGAGTGTACAAGTTACAAGGCGCAAGGAATTGGGTTCGAGCCCCCAGTCTCCACCTGCAAGGGAAAGCTTTGCAAGTGGTGAAGCAGTGCTGCAGGTGTCTGACTCTCTCCCTCTCTACCTACCCCTACCATCTCAATTTCTGGCTGTCTCTACCCAATAAATAAATAAAGATAATAAACAAACAAAAAAAACCTTCTGCTATTTTATTTATTTATTTTACCCCAAAGCTTCCCTGCTCCTCCATTCCCTATCCCTTCCCTGTCCTCCTCCTCCTGCGTCCTTTGCATTGGTGCAATGTACAAAAGCCAGTCCAAGTTTTACATGTGAAACTTCTACTCTTATCTATTCATATACTTTATTTATCTACTAAAATCTTATTTAGCATAACAGAACTTAAAGGATTCAAGGTAAAATATTCAAGATGATAGCAAATGACATTATAGCATTTCAAATCCAATGTAAAAATGTTTCGTATTAACAACCTATTTATAGAACACTGACACTATAACCAGTCTGCTTACTTATTTAAAGTATATAAAATTAAATACATTTAAAAGTAATACTTGAGTTTCTTTTGTAAGATTTTATTTATTAATGAGAAAGATAGGGGAGAGAGAGAGAGAACTAGACATCACTCTGGTACATGTGCTGCCAGGGATCAAACTTGGGACCTCATGCTTGAGAGTCCAATGCTTTATCCACTGCGCCACCTCCTGGCCAGGGATCAAACTTGGGACCTCATGCTTGAGAGTCCAATGCTTTATCCACTGCGCCACCTCCTGGACCACTATATTTAGGTTTCTGAAAGAACATAAATAAACAACAATCTGTAATTTCCAAATATTTACTTGAGGGACTGGGTGGTGGTGCACCTCGTTGAGTGCAGCACATGTTACAATGCACAAGGACCCAATTCAAGCCCCTGGTCCCTATCTATAGGAGGGAATCTTCATGAATGGTGAAGCAGTGCTGCAGGTGTCTCTCCTCTTCTCTGCTGCCCCCTTCCCTCTCAATTTCTCTGTCTTAATCCGAAATAAACAAATAGAATAAGAACAAATTTATTTATGGTAATATACTAAAATAAATCTTCACCATAAGCTAAGAAGCATCATATATGCATAACTGCTTTATCATGGAGAAGTCAAACATGTACCATAATGCTATAATATATATGCAGTAGTAATAGAGATATTTACAAAGCATTTTTCACAAGTAGCACTTCATTTACTGTTTTTTTTTCCTTCTTTTTCTTTCTTTCTTTCTTTTTCTTTTCTTTTTTTCTTTTTTTTTTTTTTATCTTCAGGGTTATCTTTGGGGTTTGGTGCCTGCACTAACGAGTCCACTGCTCCTATGGCCATTTTTTTTCTAATTTTTTTTGGGGGGTAAGACAGATATTGAGAGGGGAGGGGAAGACAGAGAGGGAGAGAGAGAAAGACACCTGCAGACTTGTGTCACCATTGTGAAGAGACCTCCCTGCAGGTGGGGACCTAGGGGCTCAAACTGGGATCCTTGCACTTCCTACTATGTGGTTTGCCACCACCCAGTCCCCTTATTTACTCTTTCTTATCCTTTAAGGAAAGAAAATTGTTATCTCTACTCAGTGGTAAAGTAACTAGAGCCCAGAGAAGTGCTGTTGAGCCACTACCATAACACTGCATTCCAAAGGCTAGAGTAAGATTAAGTGGCCCTCACCTGAGGTGGTTCTCGCTCGAAGGACCATATGGGTGCAGGCCAGGGCCATGGAGCAGTGTGGAGGGGAGCCTACAGTGAACAGCGCAGTCCGGGGACTCAGTGTCGCTCCTCCTGCAGGTGCCAGCATTCCACCACAGGCTCCGGCAGGGGCTGTAGCAAAGTGGTCACAGCAGTGTATGTTATTCTTATGGTTATTACATCTGGGGATGACTGGGTGGGAAGGCTTCTCTGATAGCTTTTATTCTATCAGTATTTACTACTCTTAAAAATCAGAAAAGCCAACATAGCTCTCTATAAAAGTATTTTACACTTATAGAATGTATAACTATATTTTATTGTAGTTTCTTCACAGGTATGAATCTTAACAATAATGCTGCATGTTCAGTTTCTTCTGTATTTATATCTAAGGAGTTGGACAGGTGTCAGAGGCTGAGGGGCTGAACTTGGGCTAAGAGAAGAAACCCCACACCATCAAACCAAACGGAATTACAGTTGTCCAATTTTAATTCAAACATCTGAAAAGCATTGCATTTCTGAGATCATAGAAGAGGCAGGTGTTAATAAAAATAAATCTGAAATCTTAAAAAGAGAAAGGACCATATCATATATATATATATATTTTTTTTTTTTTTTTTTGCCTCCCGGGCTCAGCGCCTACACTATAAATCCACAGCTCCTGGGGGCTATTTTTTCTGTTTTGTTGTCCTTGTTGTTTATCATTATTATTGTTATTACTGTCGTTGTTGGATAGGACAGAGAGAAATCAAGAGAGGAGGGGAAGACATTCATGATATATAATATGATTTTTGGATTTCTTGCTTTTATGTAATGCCAGGGATTGAACCTAGGCCTTCATCTATGCCAACACATGCATTCTACCACTGAACCACATCTCTTGACTCACAGATTCTAGCTCTAAATCATGAAGCTTCAGTTTCTGAAAATAAAAACTTTTGATAGTAGGAAAAACTTTAAGATCTTGGCTAAAAAATAAGGTCATTGATTCAAAATATTTCTCTCCTTTCTCTGTCTTCCCCTCCTCTCTCTATTTCTCTCTGTCCTATCCAAAAATTGGACAACTGTTTGGTTTGGTGGTGTGGGGTTTCTTAGCCCAAGTTCAGCCCCTCAGCCTCTGACACAAGGAGGAGGAAGAGAAGAGCACTGCTCAGCTCTGACTTATGATGAATCTGAGGCTTTGGAGCCTCAAGCATGAGTTTTTTTGTATGACTACTATGCAATCTCCCCAGCCCACTAATTGTGTGTTTGTTAAATGAAATCTAAAAAAAAAAAGAGAGAAAGAAATGCACACTTAAAGTCACCATCAAAAACAATAATTCTGATGGTAAATAAGAAGACCAGTTCCTGGTGAGAACAAGTTACCAGAGAGACCAAATATAAGACTAACAAGACACCCAAGAAAGAGATAGTTAAGATGAGCCCCACTGCGACATAAATAAGGTTCAAGAAAGACTGACCTCAAAGATTAATGCTTTCAGCCACCAAGTTACAGATATTGCCAAGATGCCTTCCTGACCTCCCTGAGCAGATGACCTCACCAATGTATCCTGGAACCCCACCAGGGAAAAATATAAACAGACTGGGGTATGGATCGACCTGTCAACACCCATGTCCAGTAGAGAAGAAATTACACAAGGCAGACCTCCCATCTTCTGCACTCCATAAAGACATTTGGTCCATACTCCCAGAGGGATAAAGAACAGAGAGTCGGGAGTCGGACAGTAGCGTAACAAGTTAAGTGCACACGGCGCAAAAGCGCAAGGACCGGCATAAGGATGCCAGTTCCAGCCCCCAGCTCCCCACCTTCAGGGGAGTCGCTTCACAAGAGGTGAAGCAGGTCTGCACGTATCTATCTTTCTCTCCCCCTCTCTGTCTTCCCCTCCTCTCTCCATTTCTCTGTGTCCTATCCAACAACAACGACAACAATAATAACTACAACAACAATAATAAACAACTAAGGCAGCAAAAGGGAATAAATAAAGAAATAAATATTAAGAAAAAAATCTTAAAAAAAAAATAGGGAGCCTTCCGGGAGTCGGGCGATAGTGCGGTGGGTTAAGCGCACATGGCGTGAAGCACAAGAAAAGGCATAAGGATCCTGGTTCCAGCCCCAGGCTCCCCACCAGCAGGGGAGTTACTTCACAGGCACTGAAACAGGTCTGCAGGTGTCTATCTTTCTCTCCCCCTCTCTGTCTTCCCCATCTCTCTCCATTATTCTCTGTCCTATCTAACAACAATAATATCAATATCAACAACAATAACTACAACAACAATAAAAAAAACTAAGGGCAACAAAAGGGGAAATAAAAAATAAATTTAAAAAAAAAAAGCCTCCAGGAACAGAGGATTTGTGGTGCAGGCATCAAGCTCCAGCAATAACCCTGGAGGCAAAAAAAAAAAAAAAAAAGAATAGGGAGCCTTCCAATGGATAAGATGGGCTATGGAACTCTGGTGGTGGGAATTGTATGGAATTATACCCCTCTTATCCCACAACCTTGTCAATCATTATTAAATAACTAATAAAATAAAAAAATTTTAAAGTAATTAGATGAGTCCAGACAATTTATATCCTAACAATTCATTGACTATAAAAGAATCTGCTGACCACCACTGGATCCCAAGACTGTGTGTGGTATCAGGAGAAGCAGTCTGAGAGATGGGATAGTCAAAAGGAGTCCAACTGAAACCACTGTCACTCAGGAGGATGGCACACATGCCCCAAGCTTGTACCCTTTGAGGAATGATATCAGAAGCTCACAATGGGGGCCACAACACTTCATGGGCCAAAATTAAAATAAGAGGTTGGGAACTTTGAGGACCAGTATTCACTACTGCTACTAAAATACTAGAGTCCAGTTTTGAGTGCAAATAAGTATGGCATATGCTAGCAGAGAGTGATGAGTCACAGAAAGAGAAGCAGGCAGCAAAAACTGCCCTTGAGAGGGCTTAAATATCCAATTGAGTGAACACATGCTTCCAAGTAGCAATTTTAAAGATGCTGTGAGCAGGAGAGCCAGCTCACCAGGTATGGCACCAGCCTTGCCATACACAAATCCCAGATTTGAGCCCCAATACCACAAGGGAGGAACTATGGCACCTAAGAAAACTGTGCCTAATAGGGAAAGAGAGAGGCAGACTGGGAGTATGGACCGACCAGTCAACGCCCATGTTCAGTGGGGAAGCAATTACAGAAGCCAGACCTTCCACCTTCTACAACCCACAATGACCCTGGGTCCATGCTCCCAGAGGGATAGAGAATGGGAAAGCTATCAGGGGAGGGGATGGGATATGGAGATTGGGTGGTGGGAATTGTGTGGAGTTGTAGTACCCCTACTACCCTATGGTTTTGTTAATTTATCCTTTCTTAAATAAAAAAATATATATAAAAGAGTACACAAATGGGAGAGATAACTAAGCACAGTTGTTCACATGATTAAATCTCTCAAGAAATGGACAAAAAAAAAGAAAAAGAAAACTGTGCTATCACACCCTCTATCTCTCTAGTTGAATGAAAAAGCAGCCTAGAACAGTAAAACTGTACTGTATGAGGACACAACCCTGACAGAAGAAAATAAAAAGCTATAATAAGGAAAGTAAACACTACTTCAAGAAGTGAGGATAGTCTCTAGAAGCTGGAAAAGCAAGGAAAAGCAATCTCCCCTACAGCCTCCAAAAGAAATGCAACACTGTCATCTCTTCATTTCAGTCCAGTGAGACTACTTTCAACTTCTGAGCTGTGGAACTGTGAGAATTCATTTGTGCTGTTTTAAGTCACCAAGCTTATGGTTATCTGTCACAGCAATAACAGGAAATGAACGCACGTGCTAAGAACAACCCAGTAAAAAGAGGCTGATTTTCCTTACCAATCTCCATTGGTCGTTCTGTATTTAAACTGTCCATGCTGCCCTGATATCCTCCTAGAGGTGCCTTTACTTGTTGATCTGATAATTTCCCAGTACTGACAGATCTAAAAAGAAGAGTGAAGTTAACAATGGAAAAGTATATGCTTAAAAATCCAGACACCTGGGAGTTGGGCGGTAGTGCAGCAGGTTAAGTGCAGGTGGCACAAAGTGCAAGGACTGGCATAAGGATCCTGGTTCAAGCCCCCAACTCCTCACCTGCAGGGGAGTCACTTCACAAGTGGTAAAGCAGGTGTGCAGGTGTCTGTCTTTCTCTCCCCCTCTCTGCCTTCCCCTCCTCTCTCCATTTCTCTCTGTCCTATCCAACAATGACAACATCAATAACAACAATAACAATAAAAATAAGAGCAACAAAAGGGACAATAAATAAATAAATATAAAATTTTTTTTTTTAATCCAGACACTTAGGGCCAAGATGTAGCTCAGAGGTAGAGCACATGCTGCAGACATTTTAAATAGCAACTGTAATTTAAGCCAATTCAAAAAAGGGTGATTGGAAAGTCAGAAAACAGAGACAAACAGGTATCAAACAATTCAAGGTAGACATAAACTTCAGTAACTAAAATATAAAATGGGAAATTCAGGAAGGGGTTTATATTTACAGTTACTAGAAGAACTATGGGTAATAAAGATCTTAGATGTATTCAACTCATATCATTAGTTATAAACTAATATGGCTGGGTTGTTTTATGAGAGAAAAATACAATTTCCCAGTTTCCATGCTCGTGGACAGGAAGCACTGGCATCCTCTACCTGCCAAATGCCGCCTTGCTCTGCTGCTCAGACTTCTGCCTCTCGCCGCCCTGCACTGACAGACAGTGAAAACATTCCCGAGGCTCACTGCTCTCTTTAGACTGCCCCTCAGCAGGCCCGTGGTGAGTAATCAAGGCTAGCAGGTTGGAAGACGCTTGGGTTTTAGGGATTTTGAAAGGAGCAGTGGTCTAGAAAAAAGCAAATGCAAGATTATTACTATGCTATCTGAAGCATGGGATTGCTAGGCTTGGTAATGAGGGGCATGGACACTGAGAGTCCCTGATATGAGCTCCCCAACAGGTCTGATGGTAACAGTTTCCCCCACCTTCTGGGGCCTTCACTGCCCACCCCTTAGGTAAGTCTCCCACAGGACATACCCAAAACCTTTTGGTTTCAACTGACTGATCCAGTCCAGGAAACCTGAATCTATGCACACACAAACCCTAATGACAAGTTAATGGCCTAGGACCTGTTCTCTCAGCCTGCATTTTGCCCTGACCTTCCCAGGTGGTCCCTGTACCATTCCTCCAGTACCCCCAAATAACAGACTTTTTTTCTCAGTTTCTCTTGTGGTTTGGTGTGGCCCAGCATCGGGTACTATGTGCCCCACTTAATGCTCACAATGGGTTTAACAACCACACCTTAGTAGGAGAACCTATGATTGTTGGTAAGGGAGTTTTGAAGAACCAGTCCGAAGTGCGTGGAGACGACCCCAGGTGCTTGGTGGGCGAGGTCCCAAGGCTGCCTGGCCGACTTGGTTGAGGTGAGTAGCTGTACCCAGCATGAGATGGGCACACAGGGTCAGAATGCTGCTTTCTGAGTTTCTGCTTGTTCTGGTAGATGTCAGTGAGTGTGGGGGCACTCTGCAGCCTAGCACCCAGTAAGTGAGACTGTGGTGATGGAGCTGGAGGCACTGGAGAACCTATCAGGAAAATGGAGGCAATGTTCACTCAAAGTGATAAAGAATGGGGCAAGAACTGATAATTCTTCTTCTGTTTTATTTTAATTTCACCACTCCCATCACCAAATGTGTCTGTGTCCCCATCCTCACACCCATAGATAATCACTATATTTCTCCCAGTCTTGAAAATTGGTTGACATTTTTTGTTTCACATGAGTGAGAAGTATATGGTTAAGAATGAAATCATGGGGGGTCGGGCAGTGGCGCAGTGGGTTAAGCGCATGTGGCGCAAAGCGCAGGGACCGGCGTAAGGATCCCGGTTTGAGCCCCCGGCTCCCCATCTGCAGGGGAGTCGCTTCACAGGTGGTGAAGCAGGTCTGCAGGTGTCTATCTTTCTCTCCCCTTCTCTGTCTTCCCCTCCTCTCTCCATTTCTCTCTGTCCTATCCAACAACGAATTGTGTCAACAAGGGCAATAATAATAACCACAACAAAGCTACAACAAGGGCAACAAAAGGGGGAAAAAATGGCCTCCAGGAGCGGTAGATTCATGGTGCAGGCACCGAGCCCAGCAATAACCCTGGAGGAGGAAAAAAAAAAAAAAAAAAGAATGAAATCATGAAGAGGGAGGCGTAGAGAGCATAACTGTTACACAAAGAGACTCGCATGCCTGAGGCTCTAAAGCCTTAGGTTCAATCCCCCCACTACCATAAGTCAGAGCTGAGTAGTGTTCTGGTAAAAAAAATAAATAGATAAAGTAAAAAATAGGGGCCAGGCAGTAGTGCAGCAGGTTAAGTGCACATGGCACAAAGCATAAAGACAGGCCTTAAGGATCCCTGTTCAAGCCCCTGGTTCTCCACTGGTAGGGGGGGAGGGTCGCTTCACAAGTGGTGAAGCAGGTCTTCAGGTGTCTATCTTTCCCTATCTGTCCTCTCCTCTCTCAATTTCTCTCTGTCCTATCCAACAATGACAGCAATAACAACAATAATAACAACAACAACAATAAACAAGGGCAACAAAAGGTAAAAAATGGTCTCTAGGAGTAGTGGATTCGAAGTGCAGGCACATAGCCCCAGAAATAACCCTGGAGGCAAAAAAATATAAAATAATGAAATCAATGAAAAACAGAAACCTACAATGAACAAGATGAATTCTACTCACACACTTGTGTATACTAATGTAATGCTCTTTTCTCATACAGGAACTAAGAAAAAAAATTGACACTAACCCAGAATAAACCCTTGTTAAAAAGGCAAGTAGAAAAAAAAAACTAGTATAGCCACAGGCTCTTTGGAATATAACTAAAATATGCCTACTATCTACAGAACAGAGGACACCCCCCCAAAACTCTTCATCTGCACTATTCCAGCCTTTAGGTTCATGATTAGTCAACAACTTGTTTGGCTTTATATGTTAACTCTTTTCAGCCACCAAGTTCCAGATGCTAGCATGATGCCAACCAGACTTCCCTGGACAGAAGACCCCACCAATGTATCTTGGAGCTCAGATTCTCCAGAACCCCACCCCACTAGGGAAAGAGAGAGGCAGGTTGGGAGTATGGATCAACCTGCCAACATCCATCTTCAACAGGGAAGCAATTACAGAAGCCAGACCTTCTACCTTCTGCCTCCCACAATGACCTTGGGTGCATACTCCCAGAGGATTAAAGAATAGGAAAGCTATCAGGGGAGGGGATGGGATACAGAGTTCTGGTGGTGGAAACTGTGTGGAATTCACACCTCTTATCCTATGGTTTTGTCAGTGTTTCCTTTTTATAAATAAATAATAATAATAAAAAGACAAATAGATGGGCATATAGATAAACACAGTTTATAAAGTGTAGGAAAGAGTGACCCAGAAGATAGCACAGTGGATAAAGCGCTGGATTCTCAGGCAGAGGTCCCAAGTTGATCTCCAGCATTGCATGTGCCAAAGTGATGTTCTGGCTCTGACAGATAGATTTTTTTTAATGTAAAAAAAAAAAAAAGAAAAATATTTCCTTGGTTTAATCTAAAAACAGCAAGCATATGAATATTATTTTATCAGTTTCATCAATTAAATTTATTTAAAATCTAAAAGTATACTGTCTCCACAAAGAAAACATCTGTCCCTGTGGAGAACCCTTATCTCTTTGGGAGCAACCTGTTTATGATGTCATAAACAGTGGGCCACACTCCCATCCCTACCTCCTGTTCTTGCCTACTTATGGGTCACTAATCTTTGGCTCCAGTTACAAGTTCAAGTGAAACTATCATCAGTAATGCTAAAGACTACCAATCTATTTTTTTAAATTTTTTAAAATTATCTTTACTTATTCAGTAGAGACAGTTGGAAATCACGAGAGAAAGGAGAGACTGAGAGGGAGAAAGACAGAGACACCTGCAGCCCTGCTTCACCACTTGCAAAGCTTCCCCCTATAGGTGGGGACCAGGGACCTGACCCCAGGTCCTTGTGCACTGTAACATATACGCTCAACCAGGTGTGCCACCAGATGCCCCCCATCAATATATTTTTAACCCATCAATCTATTTTTATAAATTGTTGCTGTTATTATTTTGCCATCAGAGTTGTCACTGGGGCTCTGAGCAAACTTTTTTTTAATTTCCTTTTTCTTTTTTTCAATTTGATAGGACTGAGAAAAATTGAGAGGTAAAGATAAACAGGGAAAGAGAATGAGAGACACCTGCAGCACTGCTTCACTTGTGAGGCTTTCCTCCTGCAGGTGGGAACCAGAGACTAATTTACCAGTCTTAGTGAACTCACCATCTTTCCAAAAACAGAAACAAATCGAGATTTTGTTATGGACCTCTCTTCTGGCTTAATCTTATCCTAAATTTGGTATATAATCTCCCAGACTTAAATTCCATCATATCCATAAACATACACATATAAGTGTATGGGTGGCAAAATGTGATCTAGAGAAAGCAATTGTAGTTTTATGTCTGTTTTATTTAAGAAAATACAAAATATGACTTATTTTCTGAGTAACTCTTCAAATGCACATATGATAAAACGACTTATGGGGTGATTGGATGATGGTGCCACTGGTTAAGTGCACATGTTACAATGTACAAGGACTTGGGTTTAAGTCCCTGGTCACCACTTGCAAGGGAGGAAGCTTCATAAGCACTGAAGCAGTACTATAGGTCTCTGTCTCCCTCTCTCTCTCCCCACCTCCTCTATTCACTCTTCTCTCTTAATTTCTGTCTCTATGCTAAATTAATTTTTTTAACTTGATTTACAAAACTGTGATTTTGGTCCATACTACCAAAGGGGGAAAAGATAGGGAAGGATGACCCTAATTCCACTAGGACCTGAAATGTTTGTCACCAGGAATCTTTGTTTTCATACCATGACTGAAAGGGAAATGAATCTGGAAAACACCAGAGAAAAAAAGTCGCTATTACTCTTATCTAAGAGAGAAGAGAAAAAAAGGGGGGGGGGGAAGGAAGGACAATTAGAAGTAGTAATAAGTGTAGGTGTGACTTAGAAGGAAGGATTGTAGAAAAAATGGACAAAAAAATTTAGATATAGATATAAAGTCAACCCATGTCTGTGATTTTAGGACAACTATTGCAGTTTCCATGGGAGGGAGATGGGGACACAGAACTCTGGTGGCGGGAACAGTATGGACTACATTCCTATTATATATATTTTTTTCCTCCAGGGTTATTGCTGGGGCTTGGTTCTGCACCATGAATTCACTGCTCCTGAAGGCCATTTTCCCCATTTTTGTTGCCTTTGCTACCCTTATTGTTGTTATTGCTGTCGCTGTTGGAGAGGACAGAAAGAAATAGAGAGAGGAGGGGAAGACAGAAAGGGGGAGAGAAAGATAGATACCTGTAGACCTGCTTCACTGCTTGTGAAGCAACCCCCCTGTAGGTGGGGAGACAGGGACTCAAACCGGGATCCTTACGCCAGTCCTTGCACTTTGCACCATGTGTGCTTAAGCCACTGCACTATTGCCTGGCCCCCATTATCTTATAATCTTATAAATAAGTCCCTGGTCTCCACTTGCAAGGGAGGAAGTCTTTATTTTTTATTAAATCACTAATTAAAAAAGTAAGAAGAAAGAAAGAGAAAGCGAGAGGGAGGGAGGGAGGGAGAGGGAACGAGAGGGAGAGAGAGAGAGAGAGAAGAAGAGAGAGGGAGAGATTTACTAGGCAGGGCACATGCCTCGTCCAGGTTTGAGCCCTGGCACCACATGGCAGGTGCTATGGCTTGAAAGAAGATCAGGTACTAAGGTGTCACCCCCCTTCCTCTGAAAGGAAAAATGACCTGGGGGCAGTTAAGTTACAGATGAATGAGGAGCTGGTTTTGCGCACTCACACACATGTGCATGTGTGTGTTCATCATGACCCCTTTAAAAAAGGATTAAAATTTTTTTTTATTTTCCCTTTTTGTTGCCCTTGTTTTTTTAATATTTATTCCTTTTTGTTGCCCTTGTTGTTTTATTATTGTAGTTATTGTTGTTGATGTCATCGTTGTTGGATAGGACAGAGAGAAATGGAGAGAGGAGAGGAAGACAGAGAGGGGGAGAAAAAGAGAGACACCTGCAGACTTGCTTTACTGCCTGTGAAGTGATTCCTCTGCAGGTGGGGAGCCGGGGACTCGAACCAGGATCCTTACACCAGTCCTTGCACTTGGTGCCACCTGCGCTTAACCCGCTGCACTACTGCCCAACTCCCTACCCTTGTTTTTTATTGTTGTTGTTATTGATGCCGTCGTTGTTAGATAGGACAGAGAGAAATGGAGAGAGGAGGGGAAGAGAGGGGGAAGAGAATGACACGTACAGACCTGCTTCACCGTCTATGAAGCGACTCCCCTGCAGGTGGGGAGCTGGGGGCTCGAACCAGGACCCTTATGCTGGTCTTTGCACTTCGTGCCACATGTGCTTAATATACTGCACTACTGCCCAACTCCCAAAAAAGGATTTCTTGTATATGTAACAAAGTAAATAAAATCTCATTTTCACTTGACGGTAACTGCTAGCTCTTATTTTCTATACTGATTTTCATTAACTCTGTGACATGAAAAGTAAATCCTAAGGAATTTCATTCATAAAGGAATCAAACCCCCCAAAAGGTAATTGATTGGCTAAATTATATGCTTAAACACAATATACCAAGATTCTAAAAGAACAACAATTACATCAGTTCTTCCCTTTTTTGGATAGGACTAGAAAAGTATAACTCAAAAACTTATGACAGCATCAAAATTGTTAACATGTCAAATCTACCTCCTACCTGATGAATTTCTACTCTTGGATTCATGGCCCTGAAGATGCCCACAGCAACACTGAGTGAACTGCTCAGGAATGGTGCCAACTATGAAGAGAGAAACAGGGAAAGCAAAGATAAATTATTCAAAACCAGTAAGACAGAGGTAGGCAGCAACAACAGTGCACGTTTCACCTTATCTTAAGTTTACAATTTGTTCTACTTGTTGTAGTCAGGAGGTGGTGCTGTGGCTAAAGCATTGGACTCTCAAGCAAGGTGTCCCAAGAGTTAATTCCTTGATACTGCATGCCAAACAGAGAAGCATATCTAAAACCAGTTTCTAGTGAAACTGTGAGACAAAAAATATGCCCTACCTTGAGATAGACCAATACTGACCAAATAGACCTATACAACTAAGAATTCAGAATATGAAGGAGCTAGAAGGTGGTGCACCTGGTTGAGTGCACACATTACAGAATCTGAGAGACAGCACTGATGTAGGTAATAACAGGTGGAGGTAGGTTTCAAGACCTAGGCATATCTCAAAACTGCATTATACAGATCTGTATCTATATCTATATCCATCCATCCATCCATCCATCAGTCCAAAGGAGAGAGACCCCACTCCCAGTCAAAACTGCTACAGTAGGACTAAAATGGGGAGAAATTTTAGGAGTGGGAAGAGTGAGAAGGATTGAAATAAGGCCCAGGAGTTCTGATGGGGGTGGGTGTATCCCAAACATACAAAATTCATGGTGACAGTGCTAACACCTCATAGCAGTCTCTGGGATACTTAAGAGTTCTCCAGCCTGTGCCTGGACATTCAAGGAAGGCCCCTCCTCAGGACCTAATCTCTGACTGCTTCCCTAATTTTGCATTTAGGGTTTCTGACTCTGGAATTAGAATCCAAATCCAGAGGAGGTGCCCTTTCACCCTAAGATCCATATTATTAAATTTCCAACAGAAGTTCTAAGAGATCTTTACAGAGTGTCTCCACAGAGACCCAAGTGTAGCACTAAAGTGGTGGGATATGATTCTCAATCAGCTGAGATTTGATGAACAAATACTCCTAAACTGAAAGCCATGTCAAATTTCTGTGGTGAAAACGTTTCAAACAAGTTCCTTAAACTCTCTTTACCCAGAGGAGAAGGTGAGTAAGGCCTGGAAGACCCAGTGGAGAGTCTCCGTCCTGCTGTTTGCATTGTGTCTGCTGGTGCTGGTGAGCAGGCCCCCAGCCGGAGGAAACCTATAGGGCTTGTGTTAGACCTTCGTACCACTGCAGATCTGGAATGAAGAAACAAGTTATACCCTCTTAGGTAGGTTTCAGAACTCTATTTCTGGTGTTGTTTTTTCCCCCTTTACAGTGAAAGAGATACACCAATCAGTAGATACTGTACTCCAAATTTTGAGTTCTGATCTCCCCTGGGCTAGTGTCCTCATGCTGGACAACAGCAATGAGCCTCAGTTCCCAGTCAACCAGGTGCTCATGCAGTTAAGTAATCTCCCAGCTATTCTGCAACCTCATCAGAAAAGAGAAATCAATGATCCTATCACTGTAGCATCCCCACCATCCAGCAATTCATTCTACTTCAACATTTCAAACACTCTTCAGGACAGACTTCCATGAATTATGTGAGCTATTCCACACTTTGTGATAAAAAATAGGCTTTGTCTTCAAATATTTTGCCTAACTTCAGGCTAATGTTCAGAGCATATTGAAGATAGTCTAGGCCAAATTATAATAATGGATAGACTAGGTATATTAACCTTTTTCAACTTAGAATACTTTCACCTTAAGATGGGCTTATCAAATATAACTCTTATTAAGTCAAGCATGAACTTAATTTAAATAATATACTATACTGGTGGGGTTCCATTTTTTAAAAGATTTTATTAATTTATTAATGAGAAAGATAGAAGGAGAGAGAAAGAACCAGACATCACTCTGGCACATGTGCTGCCGGGGATCGAACTCTGGACCTCCTACTTTAGAATCCAAAGCTTTATCACTGCACCACTTCCCAGACCACGGGATTCCATTTTTTAAAATAAGTTCTTCCTTGGCTATTAAAAGTATATTTGTGGGGGTGGAGGCAAAAAAGTGTATTTGTGGAAAATATATATACATATCATATTATATCACCCTGCCAAACTTAAATATAATTTAAATACATTACAAAATATGTTTTGATTATTTAATTGTGAACACTAATATACATATGAAAGACCCTAACCTAGCCATGGAAAGTCATTTCTTTCAACAGTGACAATGAGGCAATTTCTAAAAGAATTTAGAAAGGATGAAAATCACTAAAAATTACCTGGGAGAGCCATGCAGATTTGTGCCAGAGCTGGCAGTAGATGTAAGATTCTGCTCTATGCGCTGATAATTCCTGATCTGAGTAGGAACTGGAATTGGTGCTGTTTCACTGTAAGGTGACACAATAGGCTGACACTGCCTACAATTGCAATTCATTTAAAAAGGAAAGAAATATCAGTAAGACCATTTTTCTTTCATTTGACCCACTGGTGATACTTAGGGAAATTTCTAGAAAATGCCAAATGATCACTTCATTAAGTGACTAAGAAATTATCATTGTAACAATATGTACCTTAGTACACAGATCACACACTGCTCCCAAATTATGTGTCATATAAAGAACACTCCTGACTTTCATATGCATGTGCAAAGTATAAGAACTGGAAAGCCATTCCTCTGTAACAGTGAATAAGTCAACAAAACACATTCTTCCACTCATAGTCTGCTATTCATTGCTACAAGAAAAATATATATAAACACACACACATACCCCCATAGGAAAAGATACTGGATAATGCCAGGGAGATAGCTCAGAAGTAAAGGATGTGAATGCCTGAGGCCCTAAGTTCAAGCTCCAGCACCAAATATGTCAGAACTGAGTGAAGCTCTGGTGTCTTCCTCACTCCCATAAAAAATAAAATAAATGTTAGATCAGTTACATGCTTTGAGAGCATCAATTTCCATCCCATCCCCTTACCCTCCACCCCTGCTGGAAGGAATTCACTGCGCTGTAGCGAATTTTTCAGACAGAGACAGAGTTATGAGAAGGCACTGAAGCTTTTCCCCAGTGCAATGAAGGCTGGATTCAAACCTAGGTTGCACACATGGCAAAGCAGGTGCTCTCCCAGGTGAGCTAGCTCTCTGGCCCAGGTTTACATTTTGAAGCATCACTATTTAGTTTCTGTAGTAACCTACCTCCCTGCTTTTCTAAAAATCAGAGATACCATGTGTTTAGACAACTTTCAATCAAATATACAATATACTATGAGCCATCAGGAGCAAACTTGAGCTTCAATAAATTACCCTTTATAATTTAGAAAAAACCTA
This sequence comes from Erinaceus europaeus, assembly GCF_950295315.1. Classification (NCBI taxonomy): domain Eukaryota; kingdom Metazoa; phylum Chordata; class Mammalia; order Eulipotyphla; family Erinaceidae; genus Erinaceus; species Erinaceus europaeus. The sequence goes on along the minus strand of NC_080173.1, from coordinate 39,239,190 downwards.
CACAAATCTCCCACTCTCCCCCAATGACATACAACATTAAAAATGGAAAGAATTGGGAGTCAGGCAGGAGCACAGCGGGCCGCTGGGTGTAAGGACCCCAGTTCAAGTCCCTGACTCCCCACCTGCAGGGGAGTTGCTCCACAGGCAGTGAAGCAGGTCTGCAAGTGTCTGTCTTTCTCTCCCCCTCTCTGTCTTCCCCTCCTCTCGATTTCTCTCTGTCTTATCCAACAACAATGGCATCAATAATAACTACAGGAAAACAAAGGCAACAAAACAGAATAAATAAATAAATATTTAAAAAAATAGAATTAACACTGGGTTGGGTGTTGGTACACCTGGTTAAGCATATACATTACCATACATAAGGATCTAGGTTCAAGCCCTTAGTCCCCATCTGCAGGGGGAATACTTCATAACAGTAAAGCTAAGTGGAATGTCTCTCTTTCTCTCTCTCCCCCTCTTCCTCCCTGTCCTTGTACCTCTGCTTCTTCACTGCTTGTCTTTATGTCTGTCCCTCCTTACTCCTATCTCCTTTTCTCCTCTTGATTTTTCTACGCCTCATCAAAATAAATAGAAAAAAAAAATTTTTAAAGAGGTAACATACTTAATTATCTAAAAAGACAACAATTGTGTTTACTCAAGTCTCACTTTAGAACTTTTTGAACCACAAAAATATTTCATTTCTGGAGGGCTGGATGGTGGTGCACCTGGTTGAACACATATGTTACAAGGCAAAAGGACCCAGGTTTGAGCCCCTGATCCCCACCTGCAGGGGGAAAGCTTTTCAAGTGGTGAAGCAGGGCTGCAGGTGTCTCTTTCCTCTCTCTCCCCCTTCCCTATTTATTTCTGACTTTCTCTATCCAACAAATAGATAATTTTTTTAAATTAAGAAAAAACTTTTAAAAATACTTCATTTCTAAATGAAAAAAAAGAAAGAAAATTTCATCGATAGCAAGACTTTTAGTTGTTTTCCTAAAACCCACTTGTCCCTTGTTTCTTACTAACAGAAGTCAATTTTTCCAGGTGATTTACCCAGTTAAACTGTGACACATCTCTCTCTGGCTCCCTTATAATCACACTAGGGACGTATTGTTATTGGTCACTGAGGTCTAGGTGAAGATATCTATCCTTTCTTCTGCCTTCTTTCTACCTGGAAGGTGGGTATGCTGGCTGGAACTCCAGGTGTTATTATAGAACTTTTTAAAATTGTTAATTAGTGATTTAATATTGATTTACAAAATTATCATATAACAGGGGTATAATTCCACACCATTCCCACCACCAGAATTCTGTGTCCCCATTCCCTCCACTGGAAACTGAAATAGTTCTCCCAATGTCACAGATGTCAGTTAACTATTATTTCTATAACTACACATCTATATTTACTTGCCCACTTTTTCTATGGTCCTGCCTTCTCTTCCTTTTAAAGTCACACAAACACCTATTAGTACTTCTGAATGCTGTTTTTCCCTCTTCTCTCTCTAGGTCATGATGGAATTGGAGTGCAGAGCCCTCTGGTCATCTTCCCCATATCATTTCTTCCCTGAGCTGGGAGATTGGTCAAAATTCCTTTGGGGTACAGAAGGTGTAAGGTCTGGCTTCTGTAACTGCTTCTCTGCTGGTCATGGATGTTGACAGGTCAATCTATACCCCCAACCTATTTCTATATTTTCCTAATGGGGTAGGGGGGCTCTGGAGAAGTGAGGTTCCACAACACTTTGGTGAGATCATCTGACCAGAGAGGTCAAGATGAAATCATATTAGTATCTGAAACCTGGTGGATGAAAGGTGATAAGATATAAATCAAGACAAAATGTTTAATAAACAGGAACCAGGGACCAGGCAGTGATGCACCCGATTAAGCATAGTGCACAATGGCCCAGGTTCAAGCCCCTGGTCAACACCTGCAGAGGAAAAGCTTCATGAGTAGGGCTGCAAGTGTCTCTCTGTCTCTTTACCTCTCTATATCCCCCTCCCTTCCAAATTTCTCTGTCTCTACCAAATTAATTAATTAACTTAAAAAAAAATCTCACAGCTTAAAAAAAAAAAAAAAAGCAGAAACCAAAAAGTAGGAATAGAGCAGATGAGATTAGGGATCCTGGGGTTGAAAAAAGCTAGAAAGTCTACTTTAGGTTGTTTCAAGGGGCCCATGACTTTAGTTATTTTTGCCTTAGCTTAATAACTAGCATGCACGTGGACTAAAAATATTGTCTTAGAAGATGGTGCCAAGAGTTGAGAATACAACTAAAAAGCTGGACTAGAGCAGAGAGTAGATCCCAAACTTGAAGAAAGTATATAAATACAATTAACTGTTTATTCCATTGATCTGACCCAGGGCCCATATATATTCATATTTAGCACAGAAGCCTATGTAACCTCTAAGTCCCTGTCAGCCTGAGCTTGTAGTCCATAGTCACAGCTGGGACCATTCTTGGCTGCATTCATTTCAGGACCAGTGGAACCTTGAAGAGTCAAGAGAACTGAATGAAGACACTTAACTTCCTCAGAAACAAAGGCAGCCAATTTTTATCTTGACTTCTCCTCATGCTAACTGCCGGGCTATCATGGGGGTATCATGCCTCTTCTCAAGTGCGTACTCTCCGGGTTGGAGAGATCACGACTGGAGCCAGCCTGGGCAGCTACTCACTCAGCGATGCGAGAGAGATGACCCAGGAACAGAGCTGCTGGTGGTCAGGCGATTCAAATCTTTATTGATCAGAGAGCCAAGGCTTTTAAGAGTCAGACACGGAAGTGGCAAGTCAGAAACGGAAATGGCTTGACATGGTTTGGGAAGGGGCAGAGAAAGGCGAAAGGGGGCTGGGAAAGATAGGAACTTCCTTAGCAGCTGTTGCGAGGGTTTTAACTGGTAGGATTAATAATACCCTGCAGGCAGGAAGGGTCTTGAGGGTAGAAAGAAGATAGACTGAAGGAATGGAATGGGTGGGGATCTTTCAGGCAAAACAATAATTATGTAGATAATAAGGGAGCAGGCCATAGTATCAGGAATGCAGGGTGCTTTGTGAGGCAGGGAGTCTGATAAGAGGAGGCAAACTTTGGGGGGTTGTGTCCCTCCTCGCTCGACCTCTCAGTAGAGAAAGAAAGACTGACAGGATGGGTGTCCCCTCAAGTCAAGCCCTGCTAAGCTCAACCACATCCTCACAATTACCCGACAGCTAACTTGCTAGTATTCAACACTACAGTCAGGGTCCTGTTATTTATAGATAAGTGGAATTGCTCACTAATACACCATACTTTTTTTTTTTCTTAGTGGAGAGATGACAGATACAAAAGTACTACTCCACTATTTATGGAGTTCTTCTTGCTTTCACCTTTCTTCTTCTTCTTCTTTATTTTTTTCAATTTTCACTTATAAAGTGGAAACTCTGACAAAAAACCACAGGATAAGAAGGGTATAACTACACACAATTCCCACCACCAGAACTCCCTATCTGATCCCCTCCTGATAGCTTTCCTATTCTCTATCCTTCTGGGAGTATGGACCAAGGAAACTAGGTCCAAAAATAGCAGGAGATTAAAGTAAGTAAATAAAAAAAGGAAAAAAAAAAAAAGAAAAAACAGTCATTTTTGGAATTTTTTAGATAATTAATCTTTAAAAAAAATCTTTAACTTGATTAACTGAGAACACGGCCTTGCGTGAGCTTAATGTGCAGCTTGGCGATACGAGAATCTGGCATGAAGCCCAGCCAGTCTATCTTGGCGTTACTCTCGATCGCACTCTGTCATTTCACGAACATCTCATAAAAACTGCAACAAAGGTGGGCGCGAGGAATAATATCATTGCAAGACTGGCCAGCTCTTCATGGGGCGCGAGCGCTTCCACACTATGATCATCATCTCTGGCATTATGCTATTCCACTGCAGAATACTGTGCCCCAGTATGGTTCCGTAGCCCCCATGTCCACTTGGTCGATTCCAAATTATATTCCTCCATGAGGATAATTTCTGGAACCATCCGTTCCACCCCGGTTCCATGGCTGCCAGTTCTTAGCAACATCACCCCGCCAGATATTCGTCGGGATGCGGCATCATCTAAGTTCATTTCCCACGTCTACGCTCGACCAGACCTGCCAATATACGCGGATATCTTCGCCCACCCTGTCCAGCGCTTGACGTCTCGTCACCCAATCTGGTCCCCTATGCCTACACTGAACTTCTCTGTTCCAGACTCTTGGAAACAGAGTTGGCAGTCAGCTGAGGTAAAGAACAAACACCTCATCACAGACCCCTGCAAGCGTCAACCCGGCTTTGACCTAGCACGTTATGATTGGGCCCTCCTCAATCGCTATCGAACAGGCCATGGCCGGTGCGCCGCTATGCTCCATCGCTGGGGAGCCAGAGACGACCCGAACTGCCCCTGCGGCTACAGACAGACTATGACCCACATAGTCAACGACTGCCACCTCTCCAGATTCAAAGGAGGTCTCGAAACTTTACATCAGACTCAACCTGACGCTGTTGACTGGCTACAGAAGAAGGGCAAACGCTAGAAGAAGAAGAAACTGAGAACAGAAAAATTCAAATGTACAAAACCATAAATTTAAAAGTTTCATAATATGTCAAATCATCGAGTTATACAGTGATATCTGACATACCTCAATAAAACTAAATGGAAAAGAAATGAGGGGGGAGGTGATACACCTGGCTGAGTGCATATGTTATAATATGCCAGGATCCTGGTTCAAGTCCCTGATCCCCATCTGCACAGATCAAAGCTTCATGAGTGAAGCAGTGCTGCAGGTATTTTTCTCTTTTTCTATCTTTCCCTTCATTCTCAGTTTCTGTCTCTATCCACAATAAATAAATAAAATAAAAATACTATGTAATGTAAGAAAAAATAGCTTTCATAGAAGCTATCATGATTTCACCCTGACTTCCCTGGGCAGACGACCTCATCAATGTGTCTTGGAACCTCAACCTTTCCAGTGCCCTACCAGGGAAAGATAGAAATAAACTAGGGGTACGGATTGAACTGCCAACACCCATGTCCAGTAGAGAAGCAATTACAGAAACCAAAACTCCCACCTTCTGTACCCAAAAAGAATTTTGGTCCATACTCCCAGAGGGGAAGAAATGATAGGGGGAAGATGACCAGAAGGCTCTGAACTCCAATCCACTAGAACCCAGAAAGAGAAGAGGAAAAGGGGAGGAACATTTAGATGTAGTAGTAATAGGTGTATGTGTGACTTGGAAAAGAAGTAAAGATGGAACCATAGGGAAAAAATGGGCAAATACATACAAATATAGACAGATAGTTATAGAAATAATTATTAACCCATATCTGCAACCTTAGTAGAACTGCTATACTTTACAATGGAAGGAATGGGTGGTGGAAACAGTACATAGTTGCTACCCATTATCTTGCTATTTTGTAAATCAATATTAAGTCACCAGTAAAAATTTTAAAAATTGCTTTCATTAAAAAAAAAAAGATAGGGGGCCAGATGGTGGTGCACCTGGTTAAGAGCACACATTACAGTGTGCAAGGATCTGGGTTCAAGGCCCTGATCCCCACCTGCAGGGTGATGAAGCAGGTGTCTGTCTCGCCCCCACTCTATTTCCCCCTTCCCTCATAATTTCACTCTGTATCTTCAAAATAAATAAATAAAGATTAAAAATGAGACAAGAGAGGGGACATTACAACTAATATCACAGTAATAAAAAGATTACAATATAAACTATGAGCAATTGTTTGCCAATAAACTGAATAATCTAGAAAAAATTAGTAAAGCTCTACAAAGATTAAAACCTACCAAGACTGTCTCATGAAGAAAAGTCTGAACAAATCTATAACTAGTAAAGAAGTCAAAATCTTCAGTAAAAAAAACTTCCAAACAATTAAAAGCACAAGGAGGACAATATGGCTTCACTGGTGAAACCTACCACTTAGAAAATTAATACCAAAATATAATAATAATAAAAAGAAAATTAATACCAATATCACTCTTACAAACAAGTAAAAAGAAAGAAACATTACCAAACTCATTTTCTGAGTCACAACACTATCAAAGCTATACAAATACATTATAAGCAAAAGAGAAAAGGAGGCTGTGTGGTAGCGCACCAAGTTAAGCACACATAATATGAAGTGCAAGGACCTGTTCAAGGATCCCAGTTTGAGCCCGTTTCCCCACCTGTAGGGAGGTCACTTCACAAGCAGTGAAGAAGGTCTACAGATATCTTTCTCTCTCCCTCTTTTTTTTCAGCTCTGACTTATGGTGATACAGGGGATTGAACCTGGGCATGAGAATCAGTTTGCATAACCATTATGTTATCTCCCCTGTCCCTTTATCTTCCCTTCCTCTTTCAATTTCTCTTTGTCCTATCCAATAAAATTCAGGGGAGTCAAATCACAGGTGGTGAAGCAGGACTGCAAGTATCTATCTTTCTCTCCCCCTCTGTCTTCCCCTCCTCTCTCCATTTCTTTCTGATAACATAATGATAATGATGACATAAATAACAACAACAATAATAACTACAACAAAAATTTAAAAACAAGGGCAACAAAAGGGAAAATAAATAAAAAAGGAAAATAAAGAATATTTTTTTAAAAAATGGAAACAATAGCCACCAGGAACAGTGGATTCATAGTGCTGGCATTCAGCGTGATAACCCTGAAGGCAAAAAAGAAAATAAGAAAAAACCACCATGACACTGGATTTGACAATGGTTTCTTTGATATGACACCAAAATTCAGACAACATAATAAAATATACACAAATGAGACTATATCAAATTTTTAAAACATCTGTGCTCAAAGGACACAGCAAGAGAATAAAGGAAACCAACAGCCAAGAAGCAGATGCAACTCAACATCCATCAAGGAAGGAAGGAATATGCAAATGTGGAGTGTACAAATAGTTGAACATTACTCAGCTAGAAAGAGGAAGTAAATTCTGACACGTTAAAATATGAATGAATCTTGAGAACATTATGCTAAGTAGAATAAACAAGTCTCTGGGGTCGGGTGGCAACACACTGGGTTAAGGACACATACTACACAGCACAAGGACCCATGCAAGGATCCCAGTTCAAGCCCCGGACTCCCCACCTGCAGGAGGGTTGCTTCATAAGAGATGAAGCAGGTCTGCAGATGTCTACCTTTCTCTCCCTCTCTCTATCTTTCCCCCCCTCTCAATTACATTCTGTTCTATCCAATAAAACGGGGGGAAAAAAAGTTTGTAGTGCAGGCACTGAGCCCCAGCAATAACCTGAGGCAAAAATAAACAAGCCTCTCTCTTTCACACATACACAAGCAGATTGATTCCAACTTATGAAAGGTACTTAAATTATCACATTCATAAAAACAGAAAGCATAAGTTTACTTGGATGGAGGGTGAGTGAGTAGTGCTGATATGAATGAGTATTGTGTTTTAGTTTTGCAAGTCCTAATAGTATAAAACACTATGAATATATAATGTACTATAACTGTATATTAGAAATGGACAGGCAGTGGTGCACCTGGTTAAGCATACACATTACAGTGCACAAGGACACAGGTTAAAACCCATGATCCTCACCTACAGGGAGAAAGTTTCACAAGTGGTGTTGTCTCTCTGTCTCTCCCCCTCCTCTCAATTTCTGTCTCTATCCAATAATAATAAATAGTATTTTAAAAATAAAAAATGACCAAGATAGATTTTATGTGTTTTTTTTTCCTTTTATTTATTTATTGGATAGAGACAGCCAAAAATCGAGAGGGAAGAGGGTGATAGAAGGGGAGAGACAGAGACACCTACAGCCCTACTTTACCACCTGCAAAGCTTTCCCCCTGCAGGTGGAGACCGGGGATTCATACCTGGGTCCTTGAGCATTATAACATGTGCATTCAATTGGTGCACCACCACCTAGCTCCTTTATGAGGCTTTTATATCACAATTTTTTTTAACTTAAAGAGAAATAATAAATTGTGAAGCAAAGTGAAACTTAGAATCAAAAATATAACCAAAGTTCTAGCCTTATGACAAATATGAAAAATCATACACACATATATACACATACACACACACACACACACACACATTAAAACATACCCTCCACACACCAAGAACTCATTTGAAGCATGTCTGCCAGCAGATCCCATTGGCATATCATCTAAAGGAAAAAGATAAGAATATTATCAGTTCTGCTACATCATGTGCCCCTCAAAACTAACTTGTCCCAATTTGATTATTAGCAAGCAAACTGAACACAGTGCAAATTTACCATATATTTATGTTGGAATTTCACTCATGGGTAACAAAAGTAAACACAGAACACAGTTACTTCCTAATTAAATCACTTTGATAAAGCATAGCTACAAAAATATCTACAGCTAACATCACATTTAAACAGAAATCAAAGTTAAATGATTGGGAAGGAAAACATAAAAATGACTTTTTGCACATTAAAGACTGTTGGTATGCTTCTAGGATCCCTTCTGTACACTGCTTGAAGTTGTGGTCTATTTACATGGTCATACTGTTACATTGGTTTGGTCTCACTCCCCCTGCCTCTGGGAGATTGTGGTTTAGTCCTTGGCTTTTCCTGCTTCTTGCTTCTCCCCGCCCCCTATCCCCCTATCCTACGTACTTCCTGGGTTCCTGACTCTGCCGCAGGAGGAGAAGGATGCAAGACAGATTTGAGTTGTGATTAGTTTAGATTAGATTAGTTTTTTGAACCTTTCACTAGTGAATAAAGAAATACTGCTTCTCCGCTCAGCCTTGTGTCCCTGGTCGTCTGTCTATCGCTGCGAAGCTAGCCGGCCTACTGGTGCCCTGAACACTGACAACAAAAGACACGATCATCTATATAAAAAATCTGGGGGGAAAAAAACAAGATAATTTTTCCTGGAAGTAATGTTATAAAGTCAAGGCTGCAGGATACAAGGTTCAATATACAAAAGCCATTTGTCTGGAGTTGGGCGGTAGTGCAGTGGGTTAAGTGCAGGTGGCGCAAAGTGCAAGGACCAGCGTAAGGATCCTGGTTCCAGCCCCCGGCTCCCCACCTGCAGGGGAGTCATTTCACACGCGGTGAAGCAGGTCTGCAGGTTTCTATCCTCTCTGTCTTCCACTCCTCTCCATTTCTCTCCTACCCAACAATGACAACAACAATAATAATAATAATAACAATAATAATAACTACAACAATAAAGCAACAAAAGGGAATAAATAAATATATAAAAAAGAAAAGCCATTTGTCTTCCTACATATCAACCATGAACATGTGGAATTTAAAATTAAAAATGCAATACCACTGGCATTAACCCACTTATATACATTTTGTTAGATATAAATCTAACAAAATGTATATAAGACCTGTATTGAGGAAAACTAGGACAAATAGAGCTATGACATGCTTAGGAACAGGAAATTATTTTACTATCAAGATGTCTTGAACTAAGATTCAATGGAGCATCATAAAAATAGATTTTTATGGATATTGAAACATTGATTGGGTATCATGATGCCAACATGAAAGAAATAAATTGATTAACACAATGGACTTCTTTGACAGTGGATATGGCATTAGACTTTCAAAGATGCGGTCCTGAGTCTGACCTCTGGCACCACAGTGCTAAGTCAATGATCTGGTTCTCATTCTCTCTCTCTCTCTCTCTCTTGCATAAACAAGTAAGCTACATTCATTATAATTTGAGGGATCAATCTTTTTTTTTTAGTATTTTATTTATTTATTATTGGATAGAGACAGAGAAATTTAGAGGGGAGGAGGAGATAGAGAGGGAAAGAGAACTGCAGACCTGCTTCACCAACCATGAAGCTTTTCCCCTGCATGTGGGGACCAGGGGCTTGAACCTGGATCCTTGTGCACTGTAATATGAGCACTTAACCAGGTGCACCACCGCTTGGCCCCTTGATGAATCTTACCAGACACCTCACCAAAAACGATGGTGAACGGCATATGAAATGATACTTCATATCACATGTTGTTAAAAGACATGCAAATTAAAACAACAATCAGAACCAAAAAAATGCAATACCAACAGCACTAATGCTTGTGAAAGTATGGAACAAGAGCTTTGATGATGGGAATATAACATAGTACAATCATTTTGTAATATAATTTGATGGTTTCTTAGAAAACTAAACAATTGGGGGTTGGGCAGTAGTGCAGCGGGTTAAGTGCACATGACGCAAACTGCAAGGAGCGGTGCAAGGACAAGGATCCTGCTTTGAGCCCTTGGCTCCCCACCTGCAGAGAGGTCACTTCACAAGTGGTGAAGCAGGTCTGCAGATGTTTATCTTTCTTTCCCCCTCTGTCTTCACAACCTCTCTTAATTTCTCTCTGTCCTATCCAACAATGACAGCAATAACAACAACAATAAAACAACAAGGGCAACAAAAGGCTATTTTTTAATAGCCTCCAAGAGCAGTGGGTTCATAGTGCAGGCACTGAGCCCCAGCAACAACTCTGGAGGCAAAATAAATAAATAAATAAACTTAAAAAAAAAGAAAACTATAAACAATTGAGGCCAGGTGGTGGCACACCCAGTACAGAGCACATCACCATGCAAGAAGACCTGTTTTTTTTAAAGCTGCTGGTCCCCACCTGCAGGGAGCAAGTGTCACAAGCAATGGGACTATTCTGCAGGTATCTTTGTCTCCCCCTTCATAAAATAAAATAAGTAACAAGTTTTTAAAAATTTAAAAACACTTAAAAAAAGATAAACAATCATGCCATGCCATCCAGCAATTATATTTCTTGGTATTTACCCAAATGAAGTAAAAATTTATGTCAACACAAAACCTAGCATATGGTTATTTCTAGTAGTAGGCTAATTCAACACTGCCATAACTTCGTGAGGTGAGGTAGAATATCCTTCAGTAGGTGAATGGATAAACTATTATGGATAAACCATCCTGGCAATGGAATATTACACAACACTAAAAATAAATGAACTATGAATCCATGGAAAGACTGGGAAGAAACTTCAATGCATATTAGTAAGTGAAAGTCAATTTGAAAAAGCTGCATACTATACAATTCTAACTATATGACATTCTGGAAAAAGTGAAATGACAGAGACAACAAAATCATCAGTGGTTTCTAGGGCTTGGCAGAGAAGGACAATAGGTAAATCACAGATATGTTTTTTTAAAAGATTTAATTTATTTATTATGAAAAGAGAAAGAGAAGAAGAAGAGAAGGCCAGAGCACTGCTCAACTCTGGCATAAGGTGGTACCAGAGACTGAACCTGTGATCTCTGAACCCTCAGGTATGCAAGCTAATGAAATACAAGCTAAGCTTTTTCCCTGGCCTAAACATAGATTTTTAGGCAATGAAAACACTCTTTATAATATTATAATAATGGATATATGTCACTATCTGCCCACAGACTGTACTACATCAAGAGTGGACTCTGGGCTTAGGGTGAGTCTAACTTATCAATGGAGGTGCAGTGGTAACAAACACACCAATTTGGTGAGTGACAGAGATAGAGGGGAGGCCTTGCCTTTGGGGGGGGGGCAGGGACAACATGAAAAAATCTCAGTACCTGCCTCCCAATTCTGCTATTCATTCTATCTCTAAAATCTTTAAATATATATTTTGTATACTCAATACCTTTTAAAATATTTATTTATTTATTTATTTATTTTCCCTTTTGTTGCCCTTATTTTTTTATTGTTGTTGTTATTCATATTATTGTTGTTAGGTAGGACAGAGAAAGGGAGAGAGAAGGGAAAGACAGAGAGGAGGAGAGAAAGATAGACACTTGCAGACCTGCTTCACCGCCTGTGAAGTGACACCCCTGCAGGTGGGGAGCCAGAGGCTCGAACCGGGATCCTTACTCTGGTCCTTGCACTTGGTGCCATGTGCGCTTAACTCACTGCACTACCGACTAAGTCAACTTCCTCCACAGTAATTCTTAACAGTAAGGGTGTGACCACTAACAGATGCTATGACTTCTTCAAGTTTGAGGTCTGAAACTTGGCAGCACAAAGACCCTGACAGAAGCAGTTTTGGAAGAAGAAGAAGAAAAAAAAAAGATTTAAAAAATGGTAGTATTTATACAAGAACCAAAAAAAAAAAAAAAAAAGCAAAGGTAACTAGAATGAAACAGAAGAGATGGATGTCTTTTATGTGGAAAGTACAATAGTATTAAAACATAATAAATAAACTAAACTATGTGAAGAAACACACAAAAACACTTGAGTAAACAATACTGCAAAGATCTAAGTGGCTTAAATCCTAGATAAGCCTTACAGAATCAATGCAGTTCCTATCAAAATCCCCAAATGTTTTTTTTTTTTTTGCAGGATTTATTAAGCCAAGACTTAAACTATATGGGATGAGGCTGGAGAGGAACATCAGTGGTAGAGCATGAGACTTGCATATAGTAGGTCTCAAGTCCACCATGTATGCCAGAACTGAGTAGTGCTCTGATCTCTGCCTCTCCATATCTGTGTGTGTCATAAAAATAAAATATATGTTGTAAGAATAGTGCTAAGAATAGCCCAGGTGATTCTTTTTAATTTTTAAAAAATATTTATTTATTCCCTTCTGTTACCCTTGTTGTTTTATTGTTGTAGTTACTATTGCTGTCATTGTTGTTGGATAGGACAGAGAGAAATGGAGAGAGGAGGGGAAGACAGAGAGGGGGAGAGAAAGACAGACACCTGCAGACCTGCTTCACCGCCTGTGAAGCAACTCCCCTGCAGGCGGGGAACCAGGGGCTTGAACCAGGATCCTTACACTAGTCCTTGCGCTTTGCGCCACATGCGCTTAACCCGCTGCGCTACCACTCGACTCCCCAGGTGATTCTTTAGAATATTACAAATACTCTCCATGTGGTCTGGGAGGTGGTATAAAGCACCGGACTCAAGCATGAGGTCCTGAGTTCAATCCCTGGCAGCACATGTACCAGAGTGATGCCTGGTTATTTCTCCTATCTTTCTCATGAATAAATAAATAAAATCTAAATAAATAAATAAAATAAAAATACTCTCCACTAACTCCCCCTTCTCTCTCATACATACACACACACACAAATTTAAAAAATAGCACAATGAACCAGAATAGAAAATCTTAAACCAAATCCTTTATATAAACATGACATTCAAATAGAGAAGTGTGTATCAGTGAAAAAAAAAAACATTCAATAAAGAACGCTGGGATAATTAATTGGTAGACTCCTACCCTAATTCCATCTACAAAGGTGATTTCCATGTAAAGTTAAATATAAAAATAAAAGTTTTTTTAGAAGATGCCATTATAACCACTTTGGAAAAACATAGCAGACTATTATTTGCCTAGAATCTGTTTATATTAATATTTTATAGAGCTAAAGTTGTACAAGGGGATTTTAGTTTATCTACAGCATTTTATATGTCATTTTATCCATGTCTAAAAAATACATTTAGAGTAGCTAATAAAGTTGGGGGGCAAGTTAAGTGTACATTAAGTGTACACATTACAGTGTGCAAGGACTCAGGTTCAAGCCCCTGGTCCCCACCTGCAGAGAGAAAGCGTCACAAATGGTGAACCAGGGCTATATGTCTGTCTCTGTCTCTTTCCTTCTCTATCTCCTTCTCCCCTCTCAATTTCTCTCTGTCCCTATCCATTAAGGAAGGAAGGGAGGGAGGGAAGGAGGAAAGATGGAAGGAAGGGAGAGAGGAAGAAATGAAGAAAGGAAGGGAGAGGAGGGGAAGTTCTGGTATATAACAATGGAATACTACGCCACTGCCAAGAAATCAGGAAACCTTTTTCCATGTCTTGGATGGAGCCTGAAGGAATCATGTGATGTGAGATAAGCCAGAAGGAAAAGGATGAATACAGAATGATTCCACTTATAAATTATAGAGGGAGAGAGTGAAGCATTCCCCCTGTAGATGAGGACCAGGGGGGCTTGAACCTGGGTCCTTGTGCACCTTCATGTGTGTACCTAACCAGCTGCGCCACCGCCTGGTCCCCCAGAGTGAAGTTTTGACTGGGTAAGTTTTACTGGAGCAAAGCAAAAGATAAGGGGGAGGATGGGAGTGGGGGAATGCATCAAGTAGCCAGAACACGATGGAGACCAGTCCAGGGTTTGTGGTGGGAGTGGTATGCTGATATCCATCAGTAAGAAACTGAACCCACATGTCAACAACTGTTCACTATTTCCCTAATAAGATGATTTTTTAAAGTTCCTGCTCTTTAGTAATTAAACAACAATGGTGTTAAAGGTAGTAAAATATAGGAATTCAGGATACTAATACTACTCTGTTCTTTTATAATTAAAGATTTCATTATTTGTTATTAATGCTATTAATTTTCCTAATACCTTACTGTAAATGGGATAGTTATTTCTTTAAAAATAATTTGATTTTGTATTCATTATGACCTGACCACTGAGTAAAATAGCTAAAAGTAGAAGAAAAGTGGAAGACAAAAAACTGAAAATAAATATTGCAGGCTAAGGAAATAACGTAACAGTTATACTGGTACAAAAGACGTTCATGCCTGAGGCTCCAAAGCTCCAACGTCAATTTTCAGCATCACCATAAGCCAGAGCTGAATAGTGTTCTCATTTAAACAGAAAAAGAAGATTTCCTAAATAAATACTGCATAATATTAACATAAAATTAGCATGGTAGATGACTTGAATTATCTGTGGTTTTTTTCTGTTTGAAATATTTAATAATTTCTTTTAAATTTAAATTATTTTTTAAACAAGATAAAAACCACTGTAATAGATGAGTTTTAAAGGTCAGTTCTAATCTCAGCACTGGCTATAAACTGCTATCTACTATTGCTGGTTTCCCTTCTTTAGTCAACATATCTTCAAATGTGTTTGGTCTGGGGTTGTGACCTTCACAAAAACTAGCAAGGTGCCTAGCACAGGCAGTTATTAAGAACCTGGGGGCAAAAGGGCTTAGCAGTAAACATCTGAATGAATGAAGCTCAGGGTTTGCTCCTAGCACTGCATAAAAATTAGGAAGATAATTATTATGTTCTCTCTCTCTCCCTCTCCCCCATCTCTCTCTCTCTCTCTCAAACACACAATTTAGAGAATAAGGCAGCTGAGGAAATAGTTCAACTGGTAGAGAGAGCACAGGACCTGAATGCTGAAGATTCAAGTTCTTTCCCCAGTGCCAGGAGCTGGAGTAGTGCTCTAGTTTTATTGTTTTCTCTCTTATGAAACTCTCATATGATATTTTCAAATATTTTCAAATTGCTTAAACAAGTATTTGACAAAAACAGGCCTTTTGATATAAAATTTGTCCAACCACTGGAAAAGAACAAACATCAACTTTGTCTGCATGAACTCCTCTTGATATTATTAAGGCAGTCAATTTCCAGCACAAGCTTCAGATGTGTGAAGCCCTGGGTTCAATCTCTGGCAACCCTGCCAATCACCACCACCACTGATCAATTTCCAGCTTATTCCTTCCTTCACAACCAAACCAAAACACTTTTTTTTAAGTGATGTTGCCTATTCTATTTTTCCCTTCACTATTCAAAGAACACTAGGTATACCGTATCAAGGCATCTTGAATTCAGTTTTTCTGATATTCTTCCTAAATACTTAATTTCTGACCAGTGTCTTCTGAAGAACATCTGGTTTTCTTTTAATAAAAATATTCTAACAAGAGAGAACTACCAGAGCTTCACTTTGGCACATATGGTACCAGGGCTCAAAACGGGGCTCACACACATACAAGTCCTGTGTTCTACAGCTGAGCCACCTGCCCTACCATACCAGATTATTTTTTTAAGAATCATTTTACTCCTAGTTTGCTTTGTTTTGTTTTGTCTCTTCCCCCTCAAATGAAATCTTCCTTTCTTTCAAGTCAACAATGCTTTGTCTACTGTGCTGTTTAGATACAAATAGAATCTGTGATCATTTTCTATAAAGTTTTCATCTCTCTTCAGAATTCCAAGTTATTATTTTATGGAGTAACACTGAGAAAATTTTGTAAAGTCAGAACTACAATTCTTGGAATTCAAACAACTAAATAAAATGTTCGTTTAAAAAAGGTGTCTTTTAAGAGGGTATGGTATAGAGATATTTTAGTAGTAGTCTAGTAAATTAAGAATACAATGTGTACAAGTAGAAAAGATTCTCACATGAGTGGTCTGATGAGATGTTGTGTGGAACCAAAACAAAGTCATCCGTGTCACAAGAGGAGTTCTTGCTACTAGTACTGGCAGAGTCTTTGGACACCTGTAGATAGTTGGGAGGACCCAGTGGTGGGGAGGATAAGTTTTCTTCTTGAACATGCTGCATATCTGGAAGGGACTAAAAATTAACAACACATAATTAAAACTGGCCTAATACTACAATTCAAGTCAGAATAGTCATTAAACTAAGTAATTTTTGTCATAAATGTAGGCATAAAATTCAATATCATCTAAGATTTAAAAAAAACTTTCTGGAAACTCCCTTAGAAAAGCAAAGTTTAAAGTGTTTTTGTATAAAAACTTCAAAAAATTATACAGAAAAATATCATCATACTACTTGTCACATGTACATGTCTGTCTCCTTAAATTTTTTAAGAGTGAATTTTTAAAAATCTTAATATCCACACTTCCAGCTTATAGCCTACCTAGCACAGCATACTCAATAAATGTTCACTTAGTGACTAAACCAAAATGCCCAGGGGCTTTTTACCTAATGATATCTGGCGCTCATGCAAAGATTAAATCTCTACTGAAGAAAACATTGTACATGAGAAAATAAAAGAACATGTTATATTTAAAAAGATAATTCATAGAAACATTTGGAATCCCTCAGAAGTGTGGGTGTGTTTCTTTTGTTAGAGGAAGAAGCTGCTTTATAGAAGACAGAAAAAGAAGGGAAGAAAAGCTGTAAATACATTTAAATAAATTATCTGGGGCTAAACTATATCTTTTAGTGTTTGCCTAGTTCAAGGATATTAGTGAATTCATAGTGTTTGAAGTTACAATAGTCTTCAAAAACAATTAACTTAATAAGTTAGTGTTTTAAGTTCCCTAATGCCCTGATTAATCTTGGTTTCCATTTAAGAAAAGGATAAATACTGCACAATGCTCTTTAAGCCAAGTCTCAAGTATCCTGAGGGCTCCTTTATTTATCCATCCATCATTTTCGTGTATGCCTTTCAATGTGTATAATCTTCCTAGAACTTTTTGAAGAGATTTTATGTCCTGAGGAAGGAGTGAAGCAAGAACTAACCTTTCAAAGTCATCAACCATTGGGGTAGGCACCGTGAAGACCATGCCATGTGTTAGCTAACTTCAGCCCTACTCTGAAATCCATCTCACACACAAAAGAATAAAAATCTCAAAAGAGGGAATTTGCGTGAGATCACACAAGCAATCAAGCTGAGATGTGATTCTGAGTTCACAGCTACACAATGTCTTTCTAGTGGTTCAGGCAGGAACTTTTGACTTCTGCTTTTATAAAGTGATCAGCATCCACAACACCTTCATGGAAATCTGATGCTTTTCTCATATTCAAAGCTAATCTCCCTTCCATTCTATACCCCTACACATTAACATGTTTACTTTTCCCACATCTCAAACTCCTGCCATCCTTTATTACCATCTTCTCTTGTTTCATTGTTTAAGATCACTGTTCTTAAGTCAAATTCCTCACCTTCTATGTACCCCTTAATCAACTTCCTGCCTTCTACCCTCCAATGAAATTGCCTTCTGTGAGTCATTTGTGGCTTAACACTCTAGCTATTCTGCCTGGTACCAGCTTCTTTGTCCCTTAAAGGAAAGGAGTACAATATGAAATGCCTAGAACACAGTTTTGTATACTTTCGTGATAATCTTCAAATACCATTTATCTAATGATGATTCTGAAGCCGATTCTCTCCAATGAGCTCCAGGCCCCTGTTTACTTGCCCATGCAACATGTCCTCACCCATACAACAATAATTCATTACCTTTGTACTTTAAAATGCTCCTTCCTCCCTGTGCTCCCTCAGTGACTTCCTCACCACACGTGGATTCAGTTCCCGTCAATGTTTCCCTCTTCCCACAATCAGTAATCTTCATACTCTACAAACTTCTCTTATCTAGCCCCTCATAGTCTCCTCTCCTGCCTTATTTCAGGTTCTCATTTTCAAACAAAAGAGCTACAAAAGTCTTAAGATTGTTCTCCATCAAGTAGAAACTCTACTTGTCTCCAAGACAGACTTCTACCAGTGAATCATTTACACAGCGCTGAGTAGCTTTACGGATAAAGCTTGAACTGTTCAGTGCCCAAATCCTGTCAGACACAGTATGCCCCTCCCTCTAGCTTCACCTTCTCCACATGTTACTAATGCTCTCCACATCTATCACACTGAATGGCTTAGAGAACTCTCATGTAATAGGACATTCTCTTGGGAAGATCCTTCCCTAACCCACCCCCCAAAAGAAAACCCATCATATTTTTCTGGATGAAAATCTCCTCAATGTCAGTACTGGCTTCTCTGAGTGGTGAGTGATGAACCAAGTTTGCTGGGTGAAAAACTGAGCAGCCAAAGTTAGAGTAATCAAACATCAGGGCCAGCACTACAGCCATTTCACGCCTATAGTTTCACATAAAGTCTGCAGTCTGTCCATGTTAATAAATTCCTCTGTTTCTCCCCACATCATTTCAAACCCATGCTTTTTAATTTTTCCATATTAAAACAGAGACGTTTATTTCCTTTTTTTCAGTTTTAAACTCATAAGAATATGGGTGGAGGAGGTAAAAATTATGCAAAAAGACTTTCATGACTGAAGCTCGAAAGTCCCAGGTTCAATCCTCAGCACCACCAGAAGCAAAGCTGAAAAGTGCTCTGGTTAAGGAAAAAAAGGGAGGGAGGAGCAGGTGGGTGGTAGTGCAACAGGTTAAGTGCACATGGCGCAAAGCGCAAAGAGTGAAGAACAACATAAGGATCCCAGTTCAAGCCCTTGGCTCCCCACCTGCAGGGGGGTTGCTTCACTGGTAGTGAAGCAGGTGTGCAGGTGTCTTTCTCTCTCCCTCTGTCTTCCCATCCTCTCTCAATTTCTCTCTGTCCTATCCAACAACAATAGCAAATGTAACAACAAGAGCAACAAAAATGGGGAAAATGGCCTCCAAGAGCAGTGGATTTGTAGTGCAGGCGCTAAGCCCCAGCAATAACCCCGGAGGAAAAAGAAAAAAAAAAAAAAAAACTAACTCATGGGAATATAATCTAAATTATTAACAGACCATATACTTTTTTTGTTTGGTTTGAGTCTGCAGGATTGTACAAGAAAAGTTTTTGCAGCCCAGGTATCTGTTAACAGATGAGTGACTGAGTTAAGTTGTGGTATATATACACAATGGAATACTACCCAGCTATTAAAAATTGTGATTTCACCTTTTTCAGGCTATCTTGGACAGAGCTTGAAGGAATCATGTTAAGTGAGATAAGTCAGAAACAGAAGGATGAATATGGGATGATTTCATTCATAGGCAGAAGTTGAAAAGCAAGATCAGAAGGGAAAACACTAAGCAGAACGTGGACTGGAGTTGATGTATTGCACTACAGTAAAAGACTGGGGTGGGAGCTAGGTGGTGGCGCAGCAGGTTAAGCGCACATAAAGTGCAAGGACTGGTTGTGAAGACCCCGATTCAGGCCCCTGGCTCCTCCACCTGCAAGGGGTTCGCCTCACAGGTGGTGAAGTAAGTCTGCAGCTGTCTATCTTTCTCTCCCCCTCTCTAGATTTCTCTCTGTCCTATCCAACAACAATGACAGCAAGGGTGTCGGGCGGTAGCGCAGTGGGGCAAAGCACATGTAGCACATGTAGGGCAAAGCGCAAGGACCGATGTAAGTATCCCGGTTCGAGCCCCCAGCTCCCTGTCTGCAGTGGGGAGTAGCTTCACAGACGGTGAAGAAGGTCTGCAAGTGTCTATCTTTCTCTCCTCCTCTCTCCATTTCTCTCTGTCCTATCCAACAATCAATAACATCAATAACAACAACAACTACAACAATAAAAGAACAAGGGCAACAAAAGGAAATAAACAAAAATATGTTTTAAAAAAACAATGACAGCAACAACAACAACAATGATAAACAGCAAGAGCAACAAAAAGGGGAAAATTTTTTTAATTAAAAAAAAAGACTGGGGTGTGGGGGAGGGTTCAGGTCCTGGAACATGATAGCAAAGGAGGACCTACTGGGGGTTGTATTGTAATGTGGAAAAATAGGAAATGTTATGCATGTAAAACTATTGTATTTTACTGTCAACTATAAACCATTAATCCCCCAATAAAGAAATTTTTTAAAAAAGTTTTTGCAGGTTTTAGGACTTGTATGTTTCCAATAGGTTTCTTCAGCATCTGCTCTAGCTATGGGTTACTATTTTTATTAGGAATATAATAAAAATGTTAACAATTGCTGTTCCCTAGTTATTCTGTGTCACATGATAAAGTAAGCATTTTTTTTCTCTATTATCTTTAAAAAGCCCTATGAAGTCAATACACTATACTGGCTTTACAACTGAGAAACAAGTTAGTGAAATTAAGTCAGTTGTCATAGTTAGCATGACAAGAAAGGGATGCAGAAGCAACTAAACTTCTGAGTTACTTTCACCTACTAATTACACATCACCTCCTTTTAAGGATTCCTACTCTTCTGCCAAAGAAGTCAACAAATTCATGTCAGTTAGGCTAATCTGAAAAATACAACAGTTGACAGAATTCTGAGCCATTAAACCTTCAGCTTACAGAAGTCTCAAGATCACAGCCCTCCTAGCCTGAAACAGAGATTTGCAGGAAAGGTCAGACCAGGAAAGGACAGAAAAGGACAAGGTAAAAACCAGGGAGGTAACAGGGAAAAGTAGTAACCAGAAGTTCCCAGGACCAGGAAGAAACACTTAAGACAGAAAGGAAGATTGCCAAGGAAGAAATAGCTTGGTAATATCAGAGCAAACTTAAAGCACCAGTGCTCAAGACTAAGTCAATGAGATCTTCCTCAAAGGTCACACTTCCTCCACCACTGAAAATTATATGCACCATGAAACTCCAAACTGAAGTTTATAGTACTCAGATTTTTAAAAAAAATTAGGGAGTCGGGCGGTGGCGCAGCAGGTTAAGCGCACGTGGCGCAAAGCGCAAGGACCAGCATAAGAATCCCGGTTCGAGCCCCAGTTCGAACCCTTCTACACTGCTGGTGGGAATGTAAACTGGTCCAGCCTCTCTGGAGAGCAGTCTGGAGAACTCTCACAAGGCTAGACATAGACCTTCATATGACCCAGTAATTCCTCTCCTGGGGATATACCCCAAGGATTCTATAATGCCCAACCAAAAAGATATTTGTACATCTATGTTCATAGCAGCACAATTCATAATAGCTAGAACCTGGAAGGACCCCAGGTGTCCAACAGCAGATGAGTGGCTGAGAAAGCTGTGGTAACATATACACAATGGAATACTATGCAGCTATTAAGAACAATGAGCCCACCTTATCTGACCCATCTTGGACAGAGCTAGAAGGAATTATGTTAAGTCAGCTAAGTCAGAAAGATAAAGATGAGTATGGGATGTCCCCACTCATCAACAGAAGTTGAGAAAGAAGAATATAAAGGGAAACTAAAAGCAGGATTTGATTAAATCGAGAGCAGGGCACCAATGTAAAAACTCTGTGGTGAAGGGGAGGGTGGCCATTGGGCTTCCCAGCACAGCGGAGAGTGGGGGGGTGGGAGTGGGGGGTGGGGATGAGACACAGTCTTTTGGTGGTGGGAGTGGTGTTTATGTACAATCCTATTAAAGTGTAAACATATAAACCACTATTTAATTAATATGAGAAGCGAAAAACTGATATGTCTAGAACTTCTTAAAACACAGACTGAGTCATTTTAATACATAGGCTGTCTTTGATATGTTGTCTCTCCCAAAAGCCTAGACCAGGGAGAACAGAAGCAACCGGTAGCACAGCTATATACAAGATGCTGGGTATTATACCCCAAACCCTATCAAAGGGACTTTCCAAAGTTAACCCTATCACCAAATAATGTAACAATAACAACTGTCCATTGTCTTCTTGAACCCTAAGACAACAGGAACCTCACATCTCCACTATAGAGCCTATATTTTCCCCAGTCCTGGAACCCTAGGGTGGGGCCCACTTTTCTGCATGCTGCTCTCAATTCAAATCAAATAATATTGCATCCGCGGACTGCAACCTAATCAATGTAACGAGTGCCACCCCAGCATGCTTCACTTCAGACTGTGACCAGAGACTTAAGGTATGGAATGACAACCCTTCAGCTTCATCACTCAGGTGAGACCTTTCCTTTCATATATTCTCTAATTCCATTCCAGGTGTTCCACTCCCCAATAAAGTCCCCAAACCTAGATATAGTCCAGGTCCCCTGAGATAGAGCATAGGTTCACCCGTGCCCATTAACTAGGAGAAAAATATATCCCTGAAAGCAGAAGTACACAAGAGCATGCAGGGAATACCCCCCAATACTTCATCTGCATTATCCCAGTCTTTAGGTCCATGACTGTTCAACAATTTGTTTGGCTTTGTATGTTAACTCTCTTTTCAGCCACCAGGTTCCGGATGCCAGCAAGATGCTGACCAGACTTCCCTGGACAGACGACCCCATCAATGTATACTGGAGCTCCACCTCCTCAGAGCCCCACCCTACTAGGGAAAGAGAGAGGCAGACTGGGAGTATGGATCGACCAGTCAACACCCATGTTCAGCGGGGAAGCAATTACAGAAGCCAGACCTTCCACCCTCTGCAACCCACAACGACCCTGGATCCATACTCCCAGAGAGATAGAGAATGGGAAGGCTATCAGGGGAGGGGGTAGGATGTGGAGATTGGGTTATGGGAATTGTGCGGAATTGTGCCCTTCTTATTCTATGGTTTTGTTAATGTCTCCTTTCTTAAATAAAAATAAAAATAAAAATAAAAATAAAAATAAAAAAACAAAATGAAACAAACAAACAAAAAAAGAGTCCCAGTTCGAGCCCCTGGCTCCCCACCTGCAGGGGAGTTGCTTCACAGGCGATGAAGCAGGTCTGCAGGTGTCTGTCTTTCTCTCCCCCTGTCTTCCCCTCCTCTCTCCACTTCTCTTTGTCCTATCCAACAATAATGACATCAATAACCACAACAATGTTAAACAACAAGGGCAACAAAAGGGAAAATTAATAAATAAATATTTTTAAAAAATTTTTTTTAATTAATACCTATTCACCTATATAAGCACTACTCATTTGCAATCATCATCCCCAACTCCATAGGGCATGTGAAATAACTCTACTAACTATTCAGAGGGAGATGATCCAGAGAAGTGACATTTCTTGCTGAAGCTCACATAACTAAAAGTTGAGGTCCAAATCCAAGTCTGTCTGACCCAACAATAACACTTTTACCCCTAAATTTCAGCTATTCCTGTAAACGTTATACATAAAGAAGATAAGCGGATTTTTGCAGGCTGTTAGTGAACAGATTCCATAATACCAAGTCTGAAATTATTATTAATAAAACCAGAACTTACTGGTGGAGAGGCCAAACGACAAGATGGAGAGCTGCCACAGGAGTTTCCAGCAACAGAGCCAGCATACACAGGCACTGGGACTGGGCAGGCTGGGGAAGACACAGGTAAAGAAATATACCACTTGTGGTGCAATTACTTGATTTGTCTCACAGCAAAAACCCTTTAAGACTACTACATCTTTGTGTTAGCCAAAATTTTGCATCCACCTTATTTATTGCAGTTCCCATGAAAGAAACTAAAAATGCATCAATTACTAAAACTATTTCAACTTAGATTTGGAAGGAAAAACAATTGCTAGTAAACAAACACAACTACAGAAATTAAGAAAGATTCAATGACATCTCAAGAAGCACACCAGAAATTAATTTTGTGGTACAAACTAATTTTCCCTTAAACTTATATTCACCCTCTAGACAAAAATACAAAATAAAACTGGATACTCACATTTTTTAACTGGAACTTGTTCAAGAAAAGGATGGTTAAAAAATGTTTCTGTAATGAAAAAATGAGAATGCTGCCTTTAAACTGATGTTGACTAGTATATATATTTATCTTGTTGGTACATTCAACAAAATGACCCTGAGATCATAAATAATTAGCAATAACTTCTTTATACAGTCTCCATCTTCTTTAAATGTGAAAAAAACATTACTTTAATAAATCATCTATACAGTCAATCAATTTTAAAGCTATTGTGTGGCCAGGAGTTAGCTCAGCAGGTAAAGCAGAGGATTTGTAGCCTCAGACCCAAATCCTGGCACAATATAAGCTGGCACAATATTCCCAAAGCTCTCTTCACATTAGGAAAAATAACAGTGTCAACTATTTCTTTAGTAACTAACCAAGGGTGAAACTAAATACTAAGCATGCTATTGAGACAAAAATGAAGAAAGCATATGGTGGTTTATTACTTTTTTTTTTCCTATTTTTAGACAGGACAAAAAAATTCAAAGGGGAGGGGGAGGTAGAGAGGGAAAGAGACAGAGAGATACCTACAGACTTCATACACCACTCATGAAGCCTCCTCTTTGCAGGTGGTGAGTGGAGGCTCAAACCTAGGTCCTTATACTTTGTAACGTGTACTCAACCAGGTGTTTCACTGCCCAACACCTGGTTTATTACTTTCTTTACCTTCCTATATGTTTAAAGTGCTTCATCATTGGATGGGAAAGATAGCATATGATTATGTAAAAGACTTTCATGACTGAGGCTCTCAAGCCCAAGGGTCAGTTTCCTATACCACCATAAGCCAGAGCTGAGCAGAGATCTGGCAAAATAGTAAAAATAAGGATAACTATATATATCCTACAGACTGTGGTGGTCTGGGAGTTTGCTCAGCAATAGAGCACAGGACTAATAAGCATAAGGCCCTGCGCTTGATCCCTAGCACTGCATGTACTAGAGCAATGCTATGGTCTGTCTCTCTATATACCATAAAAAATAACTTAATAGAGTAATAATAAAGGGACCAAGAGATAGCTCTCCCAGTAAGGTGTGTGTCTTGCTATGTATGTGACATGAGTTTGAACCCTAGTGCAGGACCACATGAGAATGTCACAGCACTGGAGGGACCTCCATTGCTATACACTGTTTCTTCCCTTCCTCTCTATCTGAAGTAAAAAGAATTTAAAAAGTCAGCCTAAAGGGAATGGTGAAATTTCAAGACCACAGTACTGCAAAATAAATAACAATCTTAAACCTAAAAACATTCTTCCTATCATTAAGTCTTAAACTTGTATGAAACTAAATGTCATAGGCTAGAAATGACCATAGCACAGTGCCAACAAGGAGGTTTATTAGGTAACACAAAATCAGGATCATACTTAAATAGGTTTAGTTAATTATATTCCACAAAGGATCCTATGAGTTTCACTGAAATAAATAGTCAAAGCTCCTCAGAGTAGATACATAGAGTTTTCTACCTTAGATCTTTTTTTTTTCAGAACAAAACTTAACAGACATAATTTTTTATTTGATATATAAACTTTATGTTTACTTCTACAGAAGACCTGATAAGCATGAAACAGAAAAGATATTAAGAAACTAGGTAAGAAAAATTTTAAAATATTACTTACCAAAATCCATTCTATCTTTCTGGTTTCTCTGAAGCAAACCCAAAAGGAGATTAGCCAAATAAGGTGATGTTTCTCTGGGAATACTGGGGGAAAGGAAAAAAAAAAAAAAAGAATAAGCTAAGTGCTGAGTAAACAGATATATTAATTATATGACTTCTGCCTTCACTATGGTAAGTGAAAATGTATATGCAGTTTTATAAACGCTACATTTTACACTAAGAAAACAATGTGTAAAAGTCTTATTCCTGAGGTGGGGAAGAGAAGAAGAGAGTTTTCCAACCCTACACTGATACTAGCTATTAAGTTCTCTACTAGAAAGAGTCATCTCCAACTCTACCTGGAAAAGGCAGAGATTAAACAAATAGAAGTATAGCTCTCTTAAGACTCCAATGGAAAAAAAAAAAGATGAGACAAAGATACTCAAGTAATAGAAATATACAATGTATAGAAAAAAAATCACAGAAGAGCCAATATCACTAGTAAAGAGAATAATGCAGATTAAATTAATAGCTAATTGGCTCCCCTTCATCTGTGAGGTATCAAATCTGATAATATATCATTTTAATAAACTGTGAGGAAAGAAACACTGCTGTATAATCTGGAATAGCAAATCTGGAGTACACACACTTCAATCCAACAAGGCCACTACTAGGGGTTTATCCTAATAAATACAATTGTGGCTACAAGGGTGCATGTAAGCTTGTGTGTGCATACACACACAACTAAAGTCTTCAGTAACCAAAAAATGAAAACAGGGGTCTGACTAAATAGAATATCCTACATCTAACCATGGAATTATATGTAGTCATTTAAGAGAATGCAACAGTCCTCTATATACCTTCTCTGAACAAAGTTTACAATAATTAAAAAAAAAAGTTTACAATGTAAAGGAAAAAATTAGTTGGGGGCCAGGTGGTGGCACATCTGGTTGAGCACACTTGTTACAATGTACCAGGACCCTGGTTCAAGTCCCCAGTCTCCACCTGCAGGGGAAAAGCTTTACAAATGGTAAAGCAGGGCTGTAGGTATCTCTCTGTTTCTCTCCCTATCTCCCCTTCCCACTTGATTTCTGGTTGTCTCTATCCAATAAAGATAATTAAAAAAAAATTTAAAGAAAGAAAAAATTAGTTACAGAACTATTTACAAAGCATAATATAATTGATGTTAGACTATTGCATGTGTATAAATATGCACATAAGCAAGCACTCAAACATGTATAATGTACTCACACACAAAGAAAGATTTGGAAAGATATATAACAGACTCTTATTATCCCTAACAAGTACAGGAAGGCCTAGGGCATAACTGACTTTCAACTTTATGCACTCTACACAGGTTCACATCCTCCTTCCCTCAAAACCCATAAAACTTAATTTTTTTCTTTAGAATATATTTTGTATTTTAAAATGAGTGGGGAATCTGGAAGATAACATAATGGTTATGCAAAATATTTTTATGTTTGAGGCTCAAAGGTCCCAGTTTTGATCCCCAGCACCACCGTAAGTTAGAACTGAATAGTGTTTTTTAAATTAATTTAATAATAGGAAAATGAAAGTGATACATCACGCAAGCACTAGTAATTTGCATGTATGCTACATGAGTAATTTTCAGATTACCGATATAGCAAATGCTCTCACACTGCTGTTATCTGAAAAAAAGACTCAACATGAAAATATATAAAACATATAGTTTAAGTAAATAGCACTGTACTTACAAATAAAACCCAGTAAAATCTGCAATCACAAAACAACAAGGGGAACAAAAGGGAATAAATTTTAAAAATCTGCAATCACAAGTAAGACCAGTATAATCAGACACCTACCTAGGCATTAAACTCCTATTTTTTTCATAAAATATCCTTAAGTCTTGAGGACTATTGGCCTGTTGGGGAAGAAAAGTTTAATTTCCTAAACAATGTGAATAAAAATTCAAAATCCTATGATCAATGTTCATTTCTTACTAAGGAACAACAGCACATAGATTTTTGAATTAGAAAGCATGGAGTTCTGAAAGAGGTATACTCAATGGGCATGTTTTAAACCTCTGAAATTGTTATGCAGAGTCTGCATATCTGGGCCTTTTGTATATTTTCTGAAAACTAGAAAAGACTCTTTTTTTTTTGCCCCCAGGGTTATCACTGGGGCTAGAAAAGACCTCCCCCCCTTCTCTCTCTCTCTCTCTGCCTCCAGGGTTATTACTGGGGCTCAGTTCCTGAACTATGAATCCACTGTTCCTGGAGGCCACTTTTTCCATTTTATTGAATAGGACAGAGAGAAACTGAGAGGGGAGAGAAAAAGACAGATACCTGGAGACCTGATTCACCACTTTTGAAGCGACTCCCCTGCAGATGGGGGACCAGGCTTGAACAGGAATCCTTGCACAGGTCCTTGCGCTTCATTCTATGTGTGCTAAACCTGGTATAACACTGCCTGGACCCCTAGAAATATCTCTATTCAAGGGCAGGGGTAGATAGGATAATGGCTACGCAAAGAGACCCTCATGCCTGAGGCTCCAGAGTCTCAGGTTTAATCCCCTTCACCCCCATAAGCCAGAGCTGAGCAGTGCTCTGGCCAAAACAGAGTAGAGTAGAGTAGAGTAGAGTAGAGTAGAGTAGAGTAGAGTAGAGTAGAGTAGAGTAGAGTAGAGTAGAGTAGAGCAGAGCAGAGTAGAAATAGGGGAGGGGAGGGGAAGGGAGAGAAAAGGAGGGGAGGGAGGGGAGGGGAGGGGAGGGGAGGGGAGGGGAGAATAGGATAGGATAGGATAGGATAGGATAGGATAGGATAGGATAGGATAGGATAGGATAGGATAGGATAGGATAGGATAGGATAGGATAGGATAGGATAGGATAGGATAGGATAGGATATCTCTATTCAAGAGAGTGCATGATCTACCCAGTAGGTACATTTTTAATTATACAAAATTGGCCTCTAAATTAGATGAGAACCTTCCAGATATTGAAGAAAAATCACTAAACATGCTGCTAGTTCTCAGTCTCTGCAATAAGCAGAGCAATAAGCAGTGCCCTAGTGATGAGAGATGCTCAATTAGTACAGCTAACACAGACTAGATGGGAAATTAAGTGTTTAACCTGGCTGTATCACTGAATATTTTAATACTATATGGATAAATGATTTCACTTTATACAGTTTTCAGACTGAAAAGACCTCACTATAACTAGGCAATATACTTCAAGAGGGATCATATGAGCTTATTTTAGAAGGCTTCATTTTGACAGTACATTAGTAGAGAGGAAGAAAGACCCAAAATAGTTTACAAAGGCCTGAATAATAATTACCTCTCACTCAACAGTGAAAGAGTTGTGGTGACAGTTTTGAAGGACCTTACCAGATCAGTCCTAGCTTGAGTAAGTAAATTTCAAGAAACCCATTTCCCTCCACCTGGCTAGCTTTCAACAGTCTAGGAAACATGATTAACTTCACACCCCAGTTAAACTATAAAGAAAAGCAGATTATAAGGGGAAAAAGCAAAACATGCTATGGCTCACACAGCAATTTTTGTCTGCAACAAAATCAAAATAAATCAAAAAAGAAATTTTTAAAAAAACCAGAGCTTTTAAATTATTTTCCATTTCATAAGTCAGACTTAACTATGAAATAAGACCCCAATACAGAGCACACTAAGAAAAAAGTCAGGTCTACCTGAAAAGGCGGTTTTCCAACAAGGCATTGATAAATCACAGTTCCTATGCTCCACAAGTCAGCCTTTGCATCATAATGTTGAGACATAATAACTTCAGGAGCCTGAGGAGAACATTCAAACAGCACATACTATTTATTTAATTAAATTGGTAATCTTCATTAACTGGTAATGGTCACACTCCTAGTGAAAATATTAAAATAGAAACCACACATTATAACATTTCCACTACATTCCTATACTGCTAAATCTCAAAACAATGAAACATGAAAATAAGCAAGTTTTAGAAACAAACACTTGTATGTATTAATATGGAAAAATACAGTAAGTATATTAAAATAATAACAAAGGAGGTTGAGAAGTAGCTAAGATGTAGACAGCATGCTTCACATAAGTGGGATCCTAGGTTCTATCCTCAGCACTCACCTTCTCAAAATTGTTTTTCTTTTAAAGAAATAAAAATTCACACAAATTATAGGAGAGAAGATACTCCTGGAGTGCAAGAACAGGAGAATAGGAAATGTGAAAAGAGAGGTACAAAGAAACTACAAAAAATATGAGTTTTTTCT
This sequence comes from Erinaceus europaeus, assembly GCF_950295315.1. Classification (NCBI taxonomy): domain Eukaryota; kingdom Metazoa; phylum Chordata; class Mammalia; order Eulipotyphla; family Erinaceidae; genus Erinaceus; species Erinaceus europaeus. The sequence continues at coordinate 39,209,454 of NC_080173.1, read as the reverse complement.
TTTTTTTTACACTTTGTTTCTTAGGTGACCTTGGGTTTAAGACCATAAATGTTTTAGAAATACAATTTCAAGGGAGTCGGGTGGTTGTACAGTGGGTTAAGTGCAGGTGGCGCAAACGCAAGGACTGGCAAAAAACAAGGGCAACAAAAGGGAACAGATAAATAAATATTAAAAAAAAAAGATGCAATTTCACATCTGTTCAAAATGTTGCCACACCATACCCAGCAAAAAAGTACCAATATTCTTCCACCAAAGTTCAATGGAAACCCTGCCTCCTGCCCCAGACCCCCCTCCACTACTGAAACACTCCAGAAAACCACTTCCAGGGGCAGTTACCATGAAACTGTAGTGTGGCATGTACTCTACTGATTTTATAAACTAGATGCACCACCACCCAACCACCCCCCAATAGTTTACTTCTTAAATAACAGTAACAATGGCAAATTGTTGTCAAATGTTAACTTAATTAAATATGAATAGTAAGTATCTAAGTTTCTGTTTCCCTATTCTGTGATTTGAAAGAATTTATTTACTAATTTACTTATTTTTCTGCAGTGTCAGGGAACTAATCTGGGGAGTCATGTATGCAAGACATGCACTCTATGACAGAACCACTTAGCTGATTCAATTTTTAATTTCACTTCTTTGTAAAAGAGAGATCAAAGCACCACCACACTGTTTGTAGAATTCCACTTGTTTTGTCCTTCTGCTTTCTCATGTGTTGCTAAGGACTGAACCCAGGGCCTCAAATATGTAAGTTATGTGCCCTGCTGCAGAGCCACCTCCCCAACCCTGAAAGCTTTCAATTTAATACAAAAAATGACACTAGTAGACAGCACATACATTACTATGTTTGAGGACCTGGGTTCAAGTTCCCATCACAGTTCAAGTATAAGGCACAAAGGGGAAACTCCATGAACGATGAAGCAATGTTGTCTATGGTGTCCCTCCTTCTCTGTCTCTCTCCATTTCTTTATAAATTGAAAGGGCAGTTGTGGAGGCTCTTCATTAAATGTTTGAAGCAAGTAATCTGAGGAACTATTCTGGACAATTAGGACCCTCAAAGACTATCCTGTAGCAAAAGAACCAAATGCTAATTGCACCAAAGGTTTGTCATGTATGCCAATGGAGGAAGTGGGTGCACTGTGGACTGTGGATGCCGAGGTAGCATTGGTGGCAGCAGTAATTGCTGGTGGATGTGGTGGAACAAGGTATGGTTAAAATGAATTTGGTAATGACAGAAACAGCTGTGATAATCTGAAAAAAAGAAAAAGGAGGTGGAGGAGAGGGAGGAGGGGGAGGACTTGGAGAAGGAGAAGAAAAAGGAGAAGGAGAAGATGAAGATGATAATGATATCTTATAGGTAAAGAGGTATCCCTAACAGGTTTTTCTAACATTATACATTAAGTGCATCATTTTTTTAAATTTATTTTCTTCCCCTGCTTTAGAGCCTCACACGTTTGGTTGCAGCTCTCCTGAGCCAACTTCTTCATGGAGACAGCAGAACACTGAAGCTTCGCCTGGTGCCATGATAAAATTTTTTTAAAAGACTACTTTTATTGCCCGTTATGTTAAAGTAAACAATGTCTTTATATTACAGTATGACAGCAATTCTGGCTATATTTAAAGTCACATCTTGCTTGGAAAAGCACAGCACTTTAATTCCAATGTTTACAGCTCATGCTCTAAACACTCAAGGATGCAAACACTCACTCACCATGTACATCGGGGACCCACACAGGGTTGCAGCCATCATGTTACTATGCAGGTATCGAGCAAAACCAAAATCCGCTATTTCACAAAACAAAAAGGAGGAAAACAAATGATACCTCTGTATCACACTCAACAGTGACCATATGACTGACTGTTCAAGATGAAGGCATGAAAGAACTGGGAGCAATTAGCTTACTGAATAAGATTGTCCAAAGAAAAAAGGAGCAACTCAATTTTAACAAACTAAGAAGCAGTAGAAACCACCAATCTGAAGGTCACTATTCTACTAGTTTCATAGCCAAGGAATACCAAACATTACCTGAGAAAATGCTGCTTCTGGTACATGACTTATTAACACAGAAATATCGATACTAGGTGTAGAATGTGAAACTTTTCCAGATACTAGGTATAAACTATATCAGGAATCTATTAAAATACTGATAAAATTATTTTCCTGACAACCAAAAGGACAGCTTTAAGGCAAATCTAGCATTACAAACTGCTTCAAATAAGTTTAAGATACAAAGGTACTAAAAATGCCAAATAAGGAAGTTGAAATAAATGGTCTGTTCAAGCCCTGTGTTAAAATTTCAAAAACTATAAAGAATCAGGGTTGCTAATTTGCTGCCAGCAACCATAGGATATCAGCCTCCCTATGATGAGCAGTATTTGCCACTGTGATGCATCTTGAGAGCTCCCAACATATCTTTTGCCAGTAACATAAAGGAATACACATATAGGTACCTCACTGAATCGAAAGTGCATAAATAAAATCCACCATCCTAACAAAACTAAATTAAAATGAACAGAAATAATCTTTCAAAGTGTCTTTTGTCTTAAATAATAAACAGCCATTTACCTATTTTGATGCGAATACCACTGACACTTGACTTCCTACGATTGGCATAAGACAACAAGATGTTCTGTGGCTTGAGATCCCTATGGATTATTCCTTTGCTGTGCAGAATTCTCATGGCAGCTGCAATCTGATGCAAAAACACTCTGATCGTATCTTCACTAAGAGTTCCTTTAGCTGGGAGAAAAGAAGCCACACAAATATTTTAGCACACAGAGTCAAATCCCATCCGTACATTCTATCAACAGAATTGAGTTCTTTAGGAAACATAGAAGTAGCAGGAGCTGGATTCACTGGTTGAGCGCACATGTTACAATGTACAAGGACCCAGGTTTGAGCCCCTAGTCCTCATCTGCAGGGGGAAAGCTTCACAAGTGGTGAAGCAGTACCGCAGGTGTCTCTCACCCTCTCTACCTCCCCTTTCCCTCTTGATTTCTGTCTCTATCAAATAAAGATAATTTAAAAATAAAAAATAGTAATAATAATTTAAGTCTATAAACAGACAATATATCTCAAAAATTAATCTGTTTAATAGAAAACTGGTTTATATTTTCTTTTTTTTCTTCACTGGTTTTCCCTTTGTTTTTTCCTGTGCCATTATTTCTGCTGAAGGTGTCTATACTACTTTGAATATAACAGGTGCTCAATAAATTAAGTATCTTCAACAAACTAAAAAGTAAGTTTACCTTCATGTTAGTCAAATAACTGGGATGAAAGCCCATAAGTAATTCCAACCAGTACATGAGCACAAATTAAAAACGGACAAAACCCCTATGTTCATAGCTGCATTATTCACAATAGCCAGTGTGTTGAAGCAGCCTACATGCCCATCAACAGATAATTGGCTAAAGATATTAAGGGATCTTTATGCCACAGAATACTACTCTGCAAATATAAAAGAGGACTTTGAGTCCTTTGGGACAAAATGGATGAAACTGGAGGTAATTATGCTTAGCAAAATAAGTACAGAGATGAAAGACAATTACCCGATCATTTCACTCATATGTAAAATCCAGAGAAATGATACACATGAACTTGCAAAAAGGAGAAGGAGGAGCAGCAGCAGCAGGAGGAGGAGGAGGAAACTGTTTCTAAGACTTTGTGAGAACTATGGTGGCTATTTGGGGGATGTGGGAGAGAAGGGTCACTACGCTGGTGGTGGCTACAGTGTGGAACCCTGCAATCTTACAAACCCACTATCAATCACAAATTTAATTTTTTTTTTAACAGAGCATCACTCAGCTCTGGCTTTTATGGTGTTGTGGACTGAACCACAGTCCCTGGAGTTTTTCTTTTTTTTTTAAAGACCAATGTTTGAGTATGAGGTCTTGGGGCTGGGCTGTGGTTCACCCAGTACAGCATACATATTACTATGAGCAAAGACCCAGCTTCAAGCCCACAGTCCCTACCTGCAGGGGGAAGTTGCTTCACAAATGGTATAGCAATGCTACAGGTGGGTGTTTTTTTTCTCTCTCTCTCTCCTCTATTTAAAAAAAAAATAAGGGGCCAGGCAGTAGTGCAGCAGGTTAAGTGTACATGATGCAAAGTACAAGGACCAGTGTAAGGATTCCAGTTTGAGCCCCTGGATCCCGACCTGCAGGAGGCTCTCTTCACAAGCGGTGAAGCAGATCTGCAAGTGTCTATTTTTCTCTCCCCCTACCTTCCCCATCTCTCTCCATTTCTCTCTGTCCTGTCCAACAACAACAGCAATGGCAACAATAACAACAACAAGGGCAACAAAATGAGGGAAATGGCTTCCAGGAGCAGTGAGCTCATAGTGCAGGCACCAAGCCCCAGATAACCCTGGAGGCAAAAAAAAATACATACATACATACATACATACATACATACATACATACATACATACATATATATATATATATATATATATATATATATATATTAGAAAAAATGGGGCCAGGCAGTGGTGCACACAGTTAAGTGCACATGTACTAAGTGCAAAGACCCCCGCAAGGATCCAGGTTTGAGCCCCTGCTCCCCACTGCAGGAGAGAGCTTCACAAATGGTGAAGCACATCTGCAGATGTCTATATTTTTCTCTCCCTCTCTATATCTTATCTATAAAAAATGGGGGGGATGGCTGCCATGAGCAGTGGATTCATAGTGCTGGCACTGAGCCTTAGCAATAACCCTGGAGGCCAAAATAAGCGGGGGGGAGGGAAGGAAGAAAAGGAAGGAAGGAAAAAAAAAAAAACAGACATCAGGGCAAGTATAGGCTCCAGCAATAACCCTAGTGGCAAAAATAAAAAGTCCCAAGTTTGATCCTCCAACAGCTCTACATATGGTCAGAGTCTACTAACTTGGACAGTACAGCTCTACACAGCCCTTGAGGACTGGATTTATTTTTTTTTTTTAATATTTATTTTATTTATTTATTCCCTTTTGTTGCCCTTGTTGTTTTATTGTTGTAGTTATTATTGTTGTTGTTGTTGTTGGATAGGACAGAGAGAAATGGAGAGAGGAGGGGAAGACAGAGAGGAGGAGAGAAAGATAGACACCTGCAGACCTGCTTCACCGCCTGTGAAGCGACTTCCCTGCAGGTGGGGAGCCGGGGTTCGAACCGGGATCCTTATGCCGGTCCTTGCGCTTTGCGCCACCTGCGCTTAACCCGCTGCGCTACAGCCCGACTCCCTGGATTTATTTTTTTAGTGTTTGCAAGTTTGTTTTCCTTCTGTCATCACTGGGGCTTCACTGCTCTGGGTCAACTTTTTCAGACAGAAGGTGACAGAGAAACAGGAGAGAGGGAAAGACACCAAAGTATCAAAGCTTCCTCCACTGGGGTGGTCAGACTTGAAGCTGGGTCACAAACTTGACAAAGCAAGCACACTAACTAGATGAGCTATCTTGTCAGCCATATAAGTCTTCACAAGTGTTTTCCAAATACAAAGAATTTCCTAAGTTACTGTGGCAGAGAAGGACTAGGGAAATATTCAATAACCCTAGTTGAAATCACACTGGACCTAAGTAATATTGGGTTGTTGGAAAAGTCACGACATACCTTTCTGTTTTTTTTCTACACACACACACACACACACACACACACGCATTATGACTTTCCAGACAACTCAATATAAACTGAGAAAGGGTAAACCGGGCTGTCTAAATCCAAATTAAGGGGCCAGGGGACAGAGTTCACTGGATAGAGCACAGACCTTACAATGTGCCAAGACCCTCCTAGGCTTCACTATTAACACAAGGGAGTACCATGAATGGCACTGGGGAAGCAACACAGATCAGGAAGTTGTTATGATGTCTCCCTGTAAGTCTCCCTCTCTCTAAAATGAATTTTTAAAAAATGGCCCAGGGAGATCATTCAGTAGTGCTATCATGCATGTACAAAACTCCAGGTTCATTCCCTGCTACTGTAAGTAAATAAATAAATTCAACATTTAAGTTAAGGGAGCTCCTCACACCTCAGTTTTCTAATATTGCTTACAGTATCAAATACAGAGTTCAATACTGGACAAAAATGCTATCTAAGTTAACTTAAATCTGCTACACCAGGATTTCTGTTAATGAAGGAAACTGATACTCCAATGATAAAGAGCCAGCATAATCTGATCCCAGCTGCCAGGTGTTTTTATCTGTATCACTTAGAACATCAAGGAAATCAATATTCAGAGACTCGAGAGAAGGTAGAACCAGTGCCTTCTAGTTTCACATCCTTTCTGCCACTAGTAAATTGAAAGGAGCTTTCTTACTGCATTTTGCTTACTAATAAATGACATTTAGAAATTTCTATCAAATCAATTTTTTTTTGCCTCCAGGGTTATTGCTGGGGCTCAGTGCCTGCACCATGAATCCACTGCTCCTGGAGGCCATTTTTCCCCCTTTTGTTGCCCTTGTTGCAAATCAACAAATTTTAGCTTAAGTGTATGTGAAAGAGATGAGCTAGAGCACAGCTCCACCATTAGTGATGTTCTATTTGTCTTTTATTATCTTCATGTTCTGCAGTGCTTGGATTGAACCTACAGCCTCATGGAAGGAAGATATGTATTTTACTGTTGAGATGCCTCCCAAGTCCCAATAGATTTTTTTTTTTAAGATTTTATTTATTTATGAGAAAGGTAGGAGGAGAGAGAAAGAACCAGACATCACTCTGGCACATGTGCTGCTGGGAATCAAACTTGGGACCTCATGCTTGAGAGTCCAAAGCTTTACCACTGTGCCACCTCCCAGACCACAGAACTTTTTTTTTAAGTCTCAATTGGAGTGGATATTAATTGGACTTATTGTGAATATAATTACTGTGGAGATCACTTCCCACTGGGCCAGAAAAACAAATCCTCTGGATAATGCACCTGCAATGGCATGTATAAGACCCAGGTTCAAGTCTGCTTCCCACCATATTGGAGGATGCTTCTGTGCTGTGTTGTCTCCTCCCCACACCCCATCTGTGTGTCTGTCTCTGTCTCTGTCTCTCTCTCTCCCCTATCTGAAAAAGTCAGCCCAGAGCAGTGAAAGTCCAGTGACCAAAAAAAAAAAAAAATCTATTGATGGGGGCTGAGCAAGATGGTGACTCAGGAGACAACAGCCATGGCCTGAGCTCTGCAAGGAGGCTGCTTCAAAACTGGGAAGTTCAGGTGAGGCCATCAGGTTCCAGATGCTACCATGATGCCAACCAGACTTCCCTGTACAGATGACCCCACCAATATGTCCTGGACCTCTGCTTCCTCAGAGCCCTGCCCCACTAGGGAAAGAGAAAGATAGGCTGGGAGTATGGATGGACCTGTCGATGCCCATGTTCAGCGGGGAAGCAATTACAGAAACCAGACCTTCCACCTTTTGCATCCCATAATGACCCTGGGTCCATACTAAGAATAGTTAAAGAATAAGAAAGCTATCAGGAGAGGGGATAGGATACGGAGCTATGATGGTGGAAATTGTACCCTTCTTATCCTATGGTATTGACAATGTTTCCATTTTATAAATAAATACATTTTTTTTTAAAAATCTATTGATTTTCTGAGATAGAGAGGCTAGTGCCAAGAATTGAGTCCAGGTCCTCATGCCTGCAAAGCATGTACTCTTACTGCTTAGCCACCCTACCCTGTTGCAATCCAGAGCTCTTTATATTATTGTCTCACAGATCTTGAATGTTTTATTTTTATTTTTTTAATTTAATTTAATTTATTTTATTTTGCCTCCAGGGTTATTACTGGGGCTCAGTGGGCCTGCACCATAAATCCACTGCCTCTGGAGGCCATTTTACCCCCTTTTGTTGCCCTTGTTGTTGTAGCCTTGTTGTGGTTATTATTGTTATTGCTGATGTTGTTCATTGTTGGGACAGGACAGAGAGAAATGGAGAGAGGAGGGGAAGACAGAGAGGGGGAGAGAAAGACAGATAAACCTGCAGACCTTGCTTCACCGCCTGTGAATCAACTCCCCTGCTGGTAGGGAGCCAGGGGCTTGGCACCACGTGCTCTTAACCCACTGTGTTACTGCCCGACCCTTGCTTTGTTATTTTTAATGTTTATTTATTATTAATGAGAGAACCAGAAAAATCACTCTGGCACATGTAGTGCCAGAGATAAAATTCAGGACCTTCTGTATGCAAGTCTGGTACTCTCCCTACTGTGAACCCTCCCAGAAATGCAGTAATAATTAATACATTAGGGAGTCGGGCAGTAGTGCAGCGGGTTAAGCGCAGGTGGTGCAAGGTGCAAGGACCAGTGTTAAGGATGCCTGTTTTGAGCCCCCGACTCCCCACCTGCAGGGGAGTCGCTTCACAAGTGGTGAAGCAGGTCTGCAGGTGTCTATCTTTCTCTCCTCCTCTCTGTCTTCCTCTCCTCTCTCCAATTCTCTCTGTCCTATCCAACAACATCATCAATAACAACAATAATAATAACTACAACAGTAAAACAAGGGCAACAAAGGAATAAATATTTAAAAATTAATACATTAGTTGTTTTCTATTCCACTCTGAGGACTCCAAAATATTCTCACTATAAATGTTTGTGCTTTGCCAGGGGTGCCACCACCTGCTCTCCATTTATTTATTTATTTATTCATTCATTCATTCATTTTTGCCTCCAGGGTTATCGCTGGGGCTCAGTGCCAGTACTACGAATTCACTGCTCCTGGAGGCCATTTTTCCCATTTTGTAGCCCTTGTTGTTGCCCTTGTTGTGGTTGTTATTGTTGTTATAACTGTTGTTGTTGGATAGGACACAAGAAATCGAGAGACGAGGGGAAGAGAGAGAGAAGGAGAGAAAGATTGACACCTGCAGACCTGCTTCACCGCTAGCAAAGCGACCACCCTGCAGGTGGGGAGCTGGGGGCTCAAACTGGGATCCTTATGCCAGTACTTGCGCTTTGCACCACCTGCATTTAACCCGCTGCATTACCGCCCAGTCCTCTCTCCATTAGTTTTTTTTTAATGCAGCACCAGAGAAAGAACCCAGGGCCTCACATACAAACAAATGTACATTCTACTTGGTGAACCTCTCAGATTCTGGAAGGTGATAATTTGATCTCAGTGTTTTATATCCTACATGAATATATTTGGATACCAAATACATTTGGATATCAATTCAAGTAATTTTAATACTAAAATCTTACAGTTGTCAAAAATTTGTTGTATTTTTTTCCTTTATTGAGGGGATTTATAGTTTACAGCCGATAGTAATGTACAGTAGTTGGTACATGTGTAACAATTCTCAGTTTTCCACGTAACACTCTAACCTAGAATTTTTTTTTAAGTTTTTTTCCTTTTGTTGCCCCTGTTGTTTTATTGTTGTAGTTATTATTGTTGTTATTGATGTCGTCGTTGTTGGATAGGACAGAGAGAAATGGAGCGAGGAGGGGAAGATGGGGGGGAGAAAGATAGACACCTGCAGACCTGCTTCACCACTTGTAAAGTGACCCCCTCCCTGCAGGTGGGGAGTCAGGGGCTCTAACCAGGATCCTTACGCCAGTCCTTGAGCTTCACGCCACCTGCGCTTAACCCACTGCACTACTGCCCAGCTCCCCTAGAATTTCTTTTTAATGAGGCATACAAGCATAAACTCACAGCCTTTTTCAATTGTTTTTAATAATACCACTCACTGATCTCACAGGTCCTTTTTTTTTTTCTCTATGCTTAGAGAAAGAGAGCAGAAGAGAGACTAAAGAAAGAAAATAGTACTACTCCACCATACAAGGAGATTGCCCACCTCTGCCTGGTGCTGCCCATGACACTCTCATGTGGTGCCAGGAACTGAACCCCTGATAAAACATACACATTCATGCTGAGCTACTGCCAGCCCCACAAAATAATTTCAGTGTTACCTTAAATCCTTCAGAACTTTTTAAATTCATAAGAAACATTCACATCAGTATTCTTAGATACATTATTCCACTATCATTTATTTTGAAAGAAATGAAAAAGGACTACAGGTTCACTTATAGCATCCCAAGAATCTTGGAGAATAGATACTCTATTTGTTTTGTTTTTCCTCTCTCAGAGGATCCATCTCTCAAAAAATCTTAAAGGCACACATAAAAATCTTTAAACACAAGTAAAAATTAGGAACAAAATCACAACCAGTAAGTATATATGCAAACACTGATCAAATATTTTTATATTTACATAAGTGCAAAAAACAGAGTAGTATAATTCAAAAATAACTCTCAGGGTGAAAGAGACAGCTTTTATTTAATAAAGACACAAACACACAAATTACCTTGCAAATAATCTGCCAGGTCTCCACCATTGCAATACTAACACATAAAAGAAAAAGTAGTTAAAATAACGAAACTGATTCAAGATTAATTCAATTCATGATCAGTTAATTTTTACTTTAAGTCATCTGTACATAAACTAAGTGAAGTTTAAAAAGTGCAATTTTAAATTAAAAAATTTTAATTTGCTTGCTATAAAGCAGAATATAATCGGGAGTCGGGTGGTAGTGCAGCGGGTTAAGCACATGTGGCACAAAGTGCAAGGACCAGCATGAGGATCCCAATTTAAACCCCCGGCTCCTCACCTGCAGGGAGTCGCTTCACAGGTGGTGAAGCAGGTCTGCATGTGTCTGTCTTTCTCTCCCCCTCTCTGTCTTCCCCTCCTCTCTCCATTTCTCTCTGTCCTATCCAACAACGACAACAATAATGACTACAACAATAAAACAAGAAGGGCAACAAAAGAGAATAAATAAAAACACAGAATATAATCATTGTATCAATTTTGTCAGTTATTCAATTTATAATCTATTGAAGTTTTTTAAGTTCCTATTAATTAAAGCAAACTAGAAATAAAACAAGCTTGTATAATACTGACCTCCATTACCAGAAAGACAGAGTTGGGTAATTCCTGAAAAGTAAACATTAAATATCATTTAGATTAGAGGGGATAAAAACAAGCATAAGGTTACAAATAATGATAGTTAAAAATATTACAACTGGGAGTTGGGTGGTGGCACACCTGGTTGAGCACATACATAACAGTGTCAAGACCCCAGTTTCACCCCCTGGCCCCCACCTACAGGGAAGAAGCTTTACAAGTGGTGAAACAGTACTGCAGCTATCTGTCTCTTTCCCTCTTTATCATCCCCTTCCCTCTCAATTTCTCTCTGTCCCTCCCAAAATTAATAAAAAGTCCCAAACCATGGTTAAAGCATCCCAGCATAAGAGTCCAGTCAAGAGTTGATGACACTAATGTATACAACTAGAAGTTCAATTCTGGGGGGCAGGCAGTAAAGCACTTGGTAAACCAGACATGTTATTATGTGCAAGGACCCAGGTTCAGGTCCCTGGTCCCTACCTGCAGGGGAAAAGCTTCAAGAATGGTGAAGCAGTGTTGCAGGGGTCTATCCTCTATCTCCTCCCCCCCTCAGTTTCTGTCTCTATCCATTAAATAATTTTTTTTACCTAGAAAAGTTTCTCATAATCTTTATGTATCACTGATGAATGTATTTCTTTTTTGTCATTTGCCTTAAAATTATTGTTGTTATTATCAGTAGTATACCAGTGAAGTTACAAAAATTACAAAATAACAGTGGTTCAATTTCACACAGTTTCACACCCGCCACCAGAGTTCTATGTCCCCATAGTCCCCCCATTGGAAACTACAGTGGTTCTCCTAAGGTCAGATATGGGTTGACTATTGTTTCTATAACTATCTCTACATATATATTTGTTTTTTTTAATTTTTCAATCTCTATTTATTGGATAGAGACAGCCAGAAATCAAGACAGAAGGGGGTGACAGAGAGGGAGGCAGACCTGCAACACTGCTTCACCACTTGCAAAGCTTTTCTCCTGCAGGTGGGGACTGGGGGCTCAAACCTGGGTCCTTATGCATTGTAACATGTCCACTTTAACCAGGTGTGTCACCACCCGGCCCCTATATCTATCTATATTTATATATATTTGCCCATTTTTTCCCTATGGACCTGCCTTCTCTTCCTTTCTAAGTCACAACTACACCTTATAATGACTTCTGAATGTCTTTCCTTTTTTTTTTTAATCTTCTCTCCTCTGGGTCATATATATATATTTTTTTTAATTAAATTCTCTTATGGACTTAAAGAAAAATTTATCTTTCATTTGTAGATATGACAATGTTATCACTTGTTGAGGAAAAAAATTCAAAAGGAATCTCAGCCACTAGAAAAATACTCTTTGTGGGCGGAGGGTAGACAGCATAATGGTTATGCAAAACAGACTCTCATGCCTGAGGATCCACAATCTCAAGTTCAAGCCCCTGCACCACCAGAAGTCAGAGCTGAGCAGGGGGGGGGGGGGGAGGAGAAGGAGGAGAAAGAAAAGGAGAAGGAGAAGAAAACACTTTGAAACGATTTGTGATCCAGGAGGTGGCACGGTTGTCCGGCTGAGCTTCACTGACGGGAGACAGACGACCCAGGACTCATGGTAGAACTGTAGGCAGTATCTCTTTATTCACGCAGGACGCAGCACAATCTAAGCCAAGCTAAACTAAAACTAAAACGAACAATGTTGTTTTATATATATTTTCCAAGTAGGGTGTGAACAGGATGTGACGTAGAGAGGGTGGAGAGAAAAGTGACTGGTGAAAATCAGGGTGTGACAAGGAAAGGGAGCGGAGCAGGCGAGAATTCTACCACTGAACCACCAATGCCTATTGATGTCGTCGTTGGATAGGACAGAGAGAAATGGAGAGAGGAGGGGAAGACAGAGGGGGAGAGAAAGACATCTGAAGACCTGCTTCACCGCTTGTGAGGCAAGCCCCCTGCAGGTGGGGAGCTGGGGGCTCAAACCGGGATCCTTAAGCTGGTCCTTGTGCTTTGCGCCAGATGTGCTTAACCCGCTGCACTACTGACCAACCCCAACACTGCACAAATTTAAGTAGTAGTGATTTGGAGCCTAGAATATGGGTCAACAGGGAAAGTGTATATCTTGCCATACTTGATCCCTGGTACCACATGCTAACACTACAGATAGCACCAGAAAAGACCCATGGAGGGCACTGTGTTATCTCTCCTCATCTTTTTTCTCTCCATTCCTCTCTCTCTAAATAAAACATGAAAACATTGGATCTGAGAAGCCAGTAAGCAGTATCAGATATATGCAAGGTTCTTAATTCATTTCCTGGTGCTCCTCTTGGGGGGGGGAGGGACTGACTGTATGGGAGTTGGGCAGTAGCGAAATCACTTCACAAGCGGTGAAGCAGGTCTTTCTCTCCCCCCGTCTTCCCAATCTCTCTCCATTTCTCTCTGTTCCAGCCAACAATGATGACATCAGTAACAACAATAATAACTACAACAATATGGAGTAGGGCACCAAAGTAAAAAACCTGGGTTGAGGGTGAGGATGGATGTCCCGCTTAATGGGGGGGGGGGGGTGGGAAACAGTCTTTTGGTGGTGGGAATAGTGTTTATGTACACTCCTATTTATTTGTAGTCATATAAATCACTATTTCGTTAATATGAGAGGGGAAAATTGATTGAATGTCTCAAAACTTTTTTTAAAGCATAGACTGAGTCTTTTTAATACACAGGCTGAGTCTTTGATATGTTGACTCTCTTAAAAGATTAGACTGGGGGGGGGGTCAGGTGGTAGTGCAGCGACTTAAGCTCATATGGCACAAAGTGCAAGGACAGGCATAAGGATGCCCAGTTGGAGCCCCCAGCTCCCCACCTACAGGGAGGAGTCACTTCACTGGTGGTGAAGTAGGTCTGCAGTGTCTATCTTTCTCCCCCACCTCTGTCTTCTCCTCCTCTCTCCATTTTTCTCTATCCTATCCAACAACAATGACATCAATAACAACAATGATAACTACAACGATAAAACAACAAAAGGTGAGAAAAAATAGTCTCAGGAGCAGTGGATTTGTGGTGCAGACACTGAGCCCTGGAGACAAAAAAAAAAAGACCAGTCAAGCGGTAGCTCAGCCAGTTAAGCACACATGGCATAAAGCACAAGGACCAGCACATGGATCCCAGTTCTAGCACCCAACTTCCCATCTGAAAGGGGGGGGTCGATTCACAGACAGTGAAGCAGGTCTGCAGGTGTCTCTCTTTCTGTCCCCCCGTCTTTCCCTCCTCTCTCCATTTCTCTCATTTCTCTCTGTCCTATCTAACAATGACATCAATAACTACAACAACAGTGAAAAACAGTAAGGACAACAAAAGGGAAAAATAAATAAAAAAAGAGTTTAGACCAGGGAAAACAGAAGCAACTGGTGGCACAGTTATATACAAATAATGTCAAAGGTCATAATTATGGTGGTGTTGTGTATGATACAGCAAATCCAAACAAAGTGATATTTCAAAGTTAACCCAATTGCCAAATAATATGATTATAGCAATAACTACTGCTTTCTTAAACCCTAAGACAACAGGAACCTCCTGCTTCCTCTATAGAGCCTATATTTCCCCCAGTCCTTGGAACCTTTAGGGTGGGGCTCACTTTCCTGCATGCTTCTCTCAGTTCAAACCAAATGATATTGCATCCGCAGATCCCAACCTAATCAATGCAACGTGTACCACCTCAGCATGCTTCACTTCAGACTGTGTCCAGAGACGTCAGGCATGGAACGTCAACCCTTCAGCCTCATTACTCAGGTGAGACCTTTCCTTTCATAGGATTTTCTAATTCCAGTCCAGGTAGTTCACTTCCTAACAAAGTCCCAAAACCTAGATATAGACCACGTCCCATGAGATAGAGCATATGTTCACATGTATCCATAAATCAGGGCAAAATATATACCCTAAAGCAAAAGCACACAATAGTCTACAGTGAGTCAGTATAAAGTTCATAATGAAATAGTGTCTACTTAGATATCCTCCTCACCTACTTCCTATTAGACTTCCCTCACTCACTCCAAAGCTAACCTTAGCAAAGCAAGGGCTGCAAAAGCTGAATAAGGGCAAGAGACTGGCATACTTTAACGATGACTCTTTAGTCACCCCATCAGCTGGGGCCCTATTCGGGGAGTCCTAAGATTCCCAAACAGACGTGACGGGCCTAGACCTCGACATCTCTAGACCTAGACATCTGTATCAGGACCTAGACCTAGACATCTCTATCAGGAACAACACAACAGACCCCTTTGTGGGCCTACCATAGGACCCTCAACTTGGATCAACAACAGTAGAGAATGTTCCATCCTCTGAAAGGAGGCTGTACAACATACAGTATGCTACACCTGAGGAAGATGGGTCGATATTGGGGCAGCCTGGAACGTTCCTACTCATGACCACAGAATGTGAGCTCAGATCTACAGGTCACTTGGGCTCCTAAGCTGAATACGGGCCCCAGATCACATCAAGTCAGTGGGATTTACAGTCAACAATATTTATACACCTTTCCCGTATCTGGGAGCTACTCTCTTCCCTGGTCCAGCATTCTGGTCTTTTTTCCAGCCATGACATCATTTCCCCAGACAATAACTTGTATCCAGCTGCATTTCAGATTTCAGCCTCAGGGGAAAAAAAACTGGTATAGTCATGGGCCCTTTGGAATATAACTAAAATATGCCTACTAGCTATTTACAAAATGGAGACACACACCCCCAACTCTATCTGCACTATTCCAGCCTTTAGGTTCATTATTAGTCAAAAATTTGTTTAGCTTTATATGTTAACTCTCTTTACAGCCAGCAGGTTCCAGATGCTACCATGATGCCAACCTGACTTCCCTGGACAGACGACCCCACCAATGTGTCCTGGAGCTCCCCTTCCCCAAAGCCCCGTCCCACTAGGGAGAGAGAGAGAGACAGGCTGGGAGTATTGACTGACCTGTCAATGCCCATGTTCAGTGGAGAAGCAATTACAGAAGCCAGACCATCAACCTTCTGCACCCCATAATGACCTTGGGTCCATACTCCCAGAGGGTTAAAGAATAAGAAAACTATCAAGGAAGGGCAATGGGATACGGAGTTGTAGTGGTAGGAATTATGTGGAATTGTATTCCTCTTATCCTACAGTTTTGTCAATGTTTCCTTTTTATAAATAAAATTTAAAAAATAACTACAACAACAAAAGGGAATAAACAATAAATATTTTTTTAAAAACTGTATACACACATCAATTTTAAGTCTTAAAGGAAGCACAACAGTGATTTTGTCTGAAAAACAGAAACAAAGTATCAGGAAAAGGTATTTCCTTTTAATTTATATACTTATCACTTGATTTCTTCCTACCACCCCCACCACAAGAGCATTCATTGCTCAGCTCTGACTTATAGTGGTACTGGGGATTAAATCTAGGACCTGGAAGCCTCACGTATGGTGGCCTTTTGTACAACCATTATGCTACCTCCCCAGCCCCTGAATCACTTTTTTCTACTGAGGGAGGGCTTATTACTTATTTTTTTTAAAAGGTTTTTTATATTTTTTTGTTGTCCTTGTTGTTTTATTGCTGTTATGGATTCCAGAAGAATTTAAAGACGGGTGCTGTCTTTGTTGATCTCACAGCAGCCTATGACACGGTCTGGCACCGTGGTCTCCTAGTCAAGATCTCAAGATGCCTGCCTCCATGGGTGGCCAACACTATATCGTTTCTTCTCCAAAACAGAAGATTCCGGGTGCATCTGGGTGACAAGTCTAGCAGATGGAGACTTGTCTCAAGTGGCCTCCCCCAGGGCTCTGTTCTGGCTCCTGCGCTATTTAATATTTACATCAATGACCTCCCAGAAATTTCTTTAAGGAAGTTCATCTACGCCGATGACATCTGCTGTGCAACTCAGGCATCCAAGTTCGACATCCTCGAGGAAACACTCACGAAAGACGTGTCTCTGATATCTGATTACTGTAAAAAATGGCGACTAATTCCTAGCACTGCAAAAACGGTATCATCTGTTTTCCATCTACACCATGCCTCGGCCTCGCGTGAACTTAATGTGCAGCTTGGCGATACGAGAATCCGGCATGAAGCCCAGCCAGTCTATCTTGGCATTACTCTCGATCGCACTCTGTCATTTCACGAACATCTCATAAAAACTGCAGCAAAGGTGGGCGCAAGGAATAATATCATTGCAAGACTGGCCAGCTCCTCATGGGGCATGAGCGCTTCCACACTACGATCATCATCTCTGGCATTATGCTATTCCACTGCAGAATACTGTGCCCCAGTATGGTTCCGTAGCCCCCATGTCCACTTGGTCGATTCCAAATTATATTCCTCCATGAGGATAATTTCTGGAACCATCCGTTCCACCCCGGTTCCATGGCTGCCAGTTCTTAGCAACATCGCCCCGCCAGATATTCGTCCCACGTCTACGCTCGACCGGACGTGCCAATATACGCGGATATCTTCGCCCACCCTGTCCAACGCTTGACGTCTCGTCACCCAATCTGGTCCCCTACGCCTACACTGAACTTCTCTGTTCCAGACTCTTAGAAACAGAGTTGGCAGTCAGCTGAGGTAAAGAACAAACACCTCATCACAGACCCCTGCAAGCGTCAACCCGGCTTTGACCTAGCACGTTATGATTGGGCCCTCCTCAATCGTTATCGAACAGGCCATGGCTGGTGCGCCGCTATGTTCCATCGCTGGGGAGCCAGAGACGACCCGAACTGCCCCTGCGGCTACAGACAGACTATGACCCACATAGTCAACGACTGCCACCTCTCCAGATTCAAAGGAGGTCTCGAAACTTTACATCAGGCTCAACCTGACACTGTTGACTGGCTACAGAAGAAGGGCAAACGCTAGAAGAAGAAGAATTGATGTCGTCATTGTTGGATAGGACAGAGTGAAATGGAGAGAGGAGGGGGAGAGAAAGATAGACACCTGCAGACCAGACCTGCTTCACCACTTGTGAAGCAACTCCCCTGCAGGTAGGAAGCTGGAGGCTCGAACTGGGATCCTTCTGCCAGTCCTTGTGCTTCACACCACATGCTCTTAACCCACTGTGCCACTGCCCAGCTCCCAGCTTATTACTTTTTTAAGTTAATAACAATTATGTTACACAACTGAAACTGCTATATGCCAACTACACCTCCATTCAATTTTTTTTAAGTTTTTTTAATATTTTATTTTATTTATTTATTCCCTTTTGTTGCCCTTGTTGTTTTATTGTTGTAGTTATTATTATTGTTGTCGTCATTGTTGGATAGGACAGAGAGAAATGGAGAGAGGAGGGGAAGACAGAGAGGAGGAGAGAAAGATAGACACCTGCAGACCTGCTTCACCGCCTGTGAAGCGACTCTCCTGCAGGTGGGGAGCCGGGGTTCGAACCGGGATCCTTATGCCGGTCCTTATGCTTTGCGCCACCTGCGCTTAACCCGCTGCGCTACAGCCCGACTCCCACCTCCATTCAATTTTTAAAATATTTTTATTTAATTATTATTGGATAAAGACAGAGAAATTGAGGGAGGAGGAAACAGAGAAGGAAAGAGGCAGAGAGACACCTACAGCCCTGCTTAACCTCTTGTGAAGCTTTCTCCCTGCAGTTGGGGACCAGGGCCTTGAACCTGGCACTGTAAAATGTGCACTTAACCAGGTGCACCATCACCTGGCCCCCCCCCATTAATTTTTTTTAAAGATGTATTCATTTATCAATAAGAGAAAAGATGAGAGAAAGAAAAAAACCGGAATATCACTCTGGCACATGCAGTGTCAGGAATGAAGCTCAGGGCCCTCCACTTGGAAGTCCTGAGCTGCCAATTTCTTAAAAATATTTTTTCAAATAAAAATAAAATAAAACAGGGTGGGGGTAGACAGCATAATGGTTATGTAAAGGGACTCGTGCACCTGAGGTTCCAAAGTTCCAGAGTCAATCCCCGCACCACCATAAACCAGAGTTTAGCAGTGCTCTGGTAAAATAAAATAAACTTTAAATATATATTAAATTGGGGGTAGATAGCATAATGGTTATGCAAACAAACTCTCATGCCTGAGGCTACAAGATACTACGTTCAATCTCCCATACCACCATAAGCCACAGCTGAGTAGTGCTCTGGTTAAAAAAAAAAATTAGAAAAAGAGGAAGTTAGGTGGTAGTGCAGTAGGTTAAGCACAGATGGCACAAAGCGCAAGGACCTTAGTAAGGATCCCAGTTCGAGCCCCCAGCTCCCCACCTGCAGGGGAGTTGCTTCATAAGCGGTGAAGCAGGTCTGCAGGAGTCTTTCTTTCCCCGTCTTCCCCACCTCTCTCCATTTCTCTCTGTCCTATCCAACAACAATGACAACGATAGTAACTACAACAATAAAAAACAACAAGGGCAACAAAATGGAATAAATAAATACAAAAAAGAATTTAAAATAAATAAATAAAAAAGAAAAGAAATATATATTAAGTTTGGTCTCTGCTCCAATTTTTCTAATTCATTCTCCACTCTGAAGGCAACTTTAGGTTCCTGCATGAGGAAAAGAGGATACATTACTCCTGTAGCCCTCGTTGAGTTATCATCTCCACTTTACTGAGAAAGGAAAAATATGTGTCTTACTTCATATACTAAACTGGAAATTGATATTGTTTTAAAAGGGGGGTGCTAGCAGGGCCCATGTGGAGTCACATATCAACGCCCACATCAGCAAAACAAGGCATGATACTCAACCTGAAATGCAATCACATTTCCCAGAAATGTGACCTTTAGCCTGATCATTACTAATGAAGTAATCTGCCTGATGGGTTCCTTCCATTCCCCAAAGGAAGGTGCACTTGCCTGAAATCTGAAAATATTACCTTATCTCACCCTCTTTCTGTCAATAAAAGCTTTTCACTTTGTACAGGCCTTTGGAGAGTTACTTAGATCTTTCCATCTATTTGGCTGAGTTTTTGCTTTTTAACAATATTAAGAACAGTTCTGTACAGAGAGAGTGAGCAAGTGCACAAACACATTCACTGGGTAACATGCAGGGCTAACACCACATGAAGGTGCTATGAGACCAGAAGATATTCCAGTACTTCTCTCTCTCATCCATCCATATATATATGGCTTGGAGCAGTAGAATCACACATGCTCTGCCAAACAAATAAAAAACAATGGAGGAGGGGATAAGGCCCCTCATAACTGAAGCATGAAGGGTAGCTACCAGGAATTGGTATGTCAGTCCCACTCTCCCCTCCCCACAAATCACTGATGATCAGTGATTTAACTGATGATGCCTATGGAGGAAGCTTCCTTCTATAAAGGCCAAAAAGGATGGTGTTAGATCTTCCAGGCTGATGAGCACACAAACATTCTAGAAGGGTGTTCCCAAAAGCTACAGAAGCTCCACATTCTGAATGGGGGGTTCACCACACACAGACCCTAGCCTAAAGTTGTATATTTTCATAATAAACTGGAAATGTAGTTAAGTAAGATGTTTCTCTCAGTTCTGTGAACCATCTAACAAATCAAAAAACTCAAAAAGGCAGTTGGTGCCTCTGATCTACAGCCAGCAGGTCAAGGGTTAGTGGGATAGCATAGTGGTTATGTAAAGAAACTTTCCTGCCTGAAGCACCAAGGTCCCAAGATCAATCCCCAATACCACCACAAGCCAGAGCTGAGCAGTGCTCTTGTGGGGAAAAAAATTATATTAAAAACAAAAATTTTATCTACTTAGCAAGTCAGAAGTACAGGTAACAAGCTATACTTGTGACCAGCATGGTGTGTGTGTGTGTGTGTGTGTGTGTGTGTGTGTGTGTGTACACATACATACAACCTTATAGGACTGAGCTCTTAACCTAGGAGATCTGATGTAAACTCAGATATCAGAAATAAGCTTGCTGCTTTTATATGCTGCTGGGCATTGAACCCAAGCCCTCATGCATGTAAGGCATGTGCTCTACCACAGGACTGTATTCCTGACCTAAATTTTTTTTTTTA
Source organism: Erinaceus europaeus (assembly GCF_950295315.1). Classification (NCBI taxonomy): domain Eukaryota; kingdom Metazoa; phylum Chordata; class Mammalia; order Eulipotyphla; family Erinaceidae; genus Erinaceus; species Erinaceus europaeus. The sequence goes on along the minus strand of NC_080173.1, from coordinate 39,188,654 downwards.
AGAGTGAGAGACCAAAGCACTTCACCATCCATGGAAAGTAGCTTATTTTGTCTTTTTTTACTCTCTCACATAGTGTCAAGGGCTGATCCAGGGCTGAGCCACCTTGCAAACTCCAAAACATATCAGGGTTTTTTTTTGTTTTTCCTCCAGGATTATCAATTGGGCTAGGTGCTGGCACTAAAAAATTCACTGCAGTTTGATTTAGAGTACCTAAAGAAAGTGTTATATTGAAGTGACAGCAAAATAGTTCACTTGAATAGTGCACTGCTTTGACACGTGTGGCCCAGGTTTGAGCTATAGTCTTCCTCCCTCTCCCTCTCTCCCCTTGCCAATACCCCCCAAAAAAACAACAACAGTATTACTAGAAATGTTTGAATAAAGATCCAAAGAAGTTAGATGATACATCTGTATGGATATGCTAGAGACACACAAAAATATCTGCGCATTCATTTTATCAGCAAGATGGTCCTAGGCAGAAGGAAAAACAGAACAAAGGAGCAGAGCATGGAATGCTTCAGAAACCACGCAGTGGTATATGTGCATGGAGCAGTCTCAAGATGGAGATGGAGCCAGAGGTAACAGGGTCAGACTGTGTCAATAAGGACTTTGGCTTTTACTCTTAGGAACAGGATGGGTCCAGGCAGAGAATAAACATGCCCTGACTTATACTGTCAGCATTACTTTGATTGAAATATTGAGAGTATTCTTTCATGGTATGGAAACAAAACAGTGCCAGACTTGGTTCCAAAAAAATTCTTTCAATTCACATTTCTACCAGTAAGGATGACTACACTATTTTAAATATGGCAACTATACATGTACAAGTGACATTTCATTGGTATTTAGTTGACATTTCCCTGACCACTTGTTTGTGAACATAATTTCACATAAGTCATTTTATTTCCTTAGGAGAACCAAAAGACAACTTTTTTTTTTTTTAGGATTTACATGCTTTAGATAGATTAGCCATCTAGATAAATTAGCCATTTATCTGCCATAATTTTCCCCAACTATTGCTTGTTACTGGCCTTTTCTTTGCATTTACTTAAGTATAATTTATCTCTACTAAGATGCATACATTTAAGTGTATAGTTCAATGTGTTGGAACTAGTATAAACATCCATATGAGAACATTTGCACTAGCATAAACCTATGGGACTAGATCAAATTAAAAAGCTTCTGCACAGCAAAAGAAACCAATACCCAAACAAAGAGACTCCTCACAGAATGGGAGAAGATCTTTACATGCCATACATCAGACAAGAGATTAATAACCAAAATATATAAAGAGCTTGCCAAACTCAACAACAAGAAAACAAATGACCCATCCAAAAATAGGGAGAGGACATGGACAGAATATTCACCACAGAAGAGATCCAAAAGGCTAAGAAACACATGAAAAAAATGCTCCAAGTCTTTGATTGTCAGAGAAATGCAAATAAAGACAACAATGAGATATCACTGCACTCCTGTGAGAATGTCACACTTCAGAAAAGGTAGCAGCAACAAATGCTGGAGAGGTTGTGGGGTCAAAAGAACCCTCCTGCACTGCTGTTGGGAATGTAAACTGGTCCAGCCTCTGTGGAAAACAGTCTGGAGAACTCTCAGAAGGCTAGAAATGGGCCTACCCTATGATCCTGCAATTCCTCTCCTGGGGATATATCCTAAGGAACCCAACACACCCATACAAAAAAGATCTGTGTACACATATGTTCTTAGCAGCACAATTTGTAATAGCCAAAACCTGGAAGCAACACAGGTGTCCAACAACAGAAGAGTGGCTGAGCAAGTTGTGGTATATATATACAATGGAATACTACTCAGCTATAAAAAATGGTTACTTCACCATTTTCAGCAGATCTTGGATGGACCTTGAAAAATTCATGTTAAGTGAAATAAGTCAGAAACAGAAGGATGAATATGGGATGATCTCACTCTCAGGCAGAAGTTGAAAAACAAGATCAGAAGAGAAAACACAAGTAGAACCTGAACTGGAATAGGCATATTGCACCAAAGTAAAAGACTCTGGGGTGGTTGTGGGACGGAGGGGGAGAATACAGGTCCAAAAAGGATGACAGAGGACCTAGTGGGGGTTGTATTGTTATATGGAAAACTGGAAAATGCCATGCATGTACAAAATACTGTATTTACTGTCAAATGTAAAACATTAATTCCTCAATAAAGAAATACATTTTAAAAAAAGAACATTTGCCCTAATACCAAAACATTCCTTTATACCCCTTTTGCTATCAATTCCAACTACCAAAAGGAAATTTCTGATTCCTATCACCCTAGCTTCTTCTTGAAACTCACAAAAACAAAGCCAAAAAGTAATAGTAAATGGTTGGGCTTCCCCCGCCCCAACATATTACATAACAGTCATATAACTTATGGTCTATATTAATGTCTGTTCCTTTTTATAGCTATCAATTGCTCATGGCATTATTTGCCAGAAGACAGATCTGTGGGGTTTTTTTTTTTCAATTTTTTTAAATTTATTTATTTTCCCTTTTGTTGCCCTTGTTGTCTTTTTATTGTTGTTGTAGTTATTATTATTGTTGTTGCTATTGATGTCGTCATTGTTAGGACAGAGAGAAATGGAGATGAGGGGAAGAGAAAGATAGACACCTGCAGACCTGCTTCACGGCTTGTGAAGCGACCCCCCTGAGGTAGAGAGCCGCGGCCTTGAACCGGGATCCTTATGCCTGTTCTTGTGCTTTGTGCCACGTGCACTTAACCCGCTGCACTACCGCCCAACTCCCAGATCTGTTTATTTTTAAGACAAAAACAAATGGAAAATCATAAAAAAATGAAGGAAAGGTGTTTTGGTTCATGTCTCCCACTTGCATAAGAAAATAAAGGAAAAAGACTTAAAAACTAAAGTTATGACTGGAGAGATAGTATAATGGTTATGCAAAAAAAGATTTTCATGCCTGAAATTTAAAAGTCCCAGGTCCGTGGCCCAGGAGATGGCACACTGGGTAAGGCATTGGACTCTCAAGTCTGAGATCCTGAGTTCAATCCCCGGCAGCACATGTACCAGAGTGATGTCTGGTTCTCTCTCTCTCGCCTACCGTTTCTCATGAATAAATAAATAAAATATATATTTTTTAAAAAGTCCCAGGTTCAACTACCAGCATGACCATAAGCCAGAGCTGAGCAGTGCTCGGGTTAAAAAAATTTCTTCCTAATCAAAACACTTCACTATTTCTTGAATTATATATTTTAATCTGAATGTTATAAGACTGCTGTTGCTTATTTTATAGATCTCAGTCTTTTTTTTTTTTTTTTGAGAGAGAGACATGCAGAGAAAGACACACACAGAGAGAAACACCAGAGCACTGCTCAGCTCTGTGGTGTGGGAAATTGAACCTGGGACTTTGGAGCCTCAGGCATGAGTCTGTTTGCTATCATTATGCTGTCTCCCCTGCCCTAGATCTCAGTCTTTATTTGAAAATTGTTTTATGAAATAATAAGACTTTGAATATAACCTCGCTTTCCCAGATATTTTAATTTTGCTACCACTATCTATTATTTTTTCTCACTATACTAAAAAACTGTCAAGAGGTGGGTATCTGCAACCACTGACAATCATTCAAGTAAGTATCCCTCACTGACAATATGTATTTCATGCTCAGAATACTCAAATATATGCACCTATTTAAAAAGACACAATATCACTTTCCTGATTTTAAAACTCATTTAGGCATTCTCCAAAGACATATAGATGGCCCAAAGGCATATGAAAAAATACTCAAGCTCACTTAACATTAAGGAAATGCAAATTAAAGCCATAATGAGAGATCACCTCATACTAGTATCACAAAAGAGCAGAAACAACAAATAGAGGGCTAGAGGGTGGCACACCTGGTTAAGTGCACAGATCACCATGTGCAAGGATGTAAGTTTAAGCCCCTAGCCCCCAACTGTAATGGAAAACTTTACAAGCAGTGCTACAGGTGTATGTCACTCTCTCCCGCTCAATCCCCATTCCCTCTCAATTTCTCTCTGTTCTATCAAATAAAATAAAGTTTCAGAAAAAAATACTGATTATTAACAAAAGAAACAACAAATATTGTTGAAAATGCAAAATTAGAAGCACTTGGTTTTTTATTGTTTTTATATTCATATATATATATTTTTTTTTTGGATAGAGACAGAGAAATTGAGAGGGAAGAGGGAGACAGAGAGGTGGGAGGAGACAGGCCTGCAAGCACTGTTTTTACCACTACAGGTGGAGACCAGATGCTTGAACCCCGGTCCTAGTGCTAGGTAATGTGTATGCTCGAGCAGACACATCACCACCTGCCTCCAGGAGCACTTGTATGCTGTTAGTGGGGAGAATTGTTGCATCTTACATAGAAAAGAGTTTGGAGAAGTCTTTAACAGGTAATTAGGTGAAGGAGATGAGTTGGATGATATAGGTGCAGGGATGTAGTAAAGTGCTATAGAGCACAGGATTCTCATGTATGAAGCCTTGGGTTCATTTTCAGGCACAAAAAAAAAAAATAATAATGTGGCTTTGTTATATTAAGTTGTGCAATATAAGCTTGATGGACTGTTACTCAGTTATTAAAAAGATGAAGCCGGGGCCAAGTGGTGGCTCACCAGTTACAATGCACAAGGGCCCAGGTTCAAGCCCCTCGTCCCCACCTGCAGAGGGAAAGCTTCACAAGTGGTGAAGCAGTGCTGCAGGTGTCTCTCTGTCTATCTCCTCCTTCCTTCTCAATTTCTGATGGTCTCTATCAAATAAATAAATAAAGATAATTAAAACATTTGAAAAATCATTAAAAAAGATGAAGCCATGCCTTTTGAGATAACATGCCAAGTGAGACAAATCAGGAAACAATGGTGGAGCAGTGCAGTAATCTCTCTCCTCTCTGTCTCTCAAAAAAAGGGGGTGAGATCAGGCGGTAGTGCAGCGGGTTAAGCGCAGGTGGTGCAAGGTGAAAGGACTGGTGTAAGAATACTTGTTTGAGCCCCCAGCTTCCCACCTGCAGGGGAGTCGCTTCACAGGCAGTGAAACAGGTCTGCAGGTGTCTTTCTCTCCCCCTCTCTGTCTTCCCCTCCTCTCTCCATTTCTCTGTTCTATCCAACAACAAATGACATCAACAATAACAACAATAAACACAACAAGGCTACAACAACAAGGGCAACAGAATGGGGGAAAATGGCCTCCAGGAGCAGTGGATTCATGGTGCAGGCACTGAGTCCCAGCAATAACTCTGGAGGCAAAAAAATAAGGGGGGATAGTAGAGGAGGCAGAGGGTGAGGGATGGGGGAAAAGGAGGAGGAAAAAATGTTAGGCCTAGGAGTCCATTCAGTAGTGTCATAAATGTCCAAAGCCCTGCATTCTTTCCCCTTTCTCAGGAACCTTATCCGGCCCCAAAGTGGGTTGTCCTGCTTCTCCCAGCCCCCATGTTGTTTCTTTCAGACCCCTCTAGTAGTTCTCTCTAATGGCATTATGCAAACTTATAGTTAATAGTTAGTAACCATTCTCTTCATGTCACCTTATCCAACATATTATGAGCACAAAGGTAAGAACTATTCTATTTGGTTTGTCACTATATTCCTAACTGGTTTAAGCACTACTAATCACAAAGAAATAAGCAGGAAAAACGAACACAGCAGAAGTATCACAAAGTCAGACAATAAAGTCAGAGAAGAGACACGAAAAGGTAAATAAAGCACAAATACAGTCAGTATGCTAGTGATTTTTTTTTGCCTCCAGGATTATCACTGGACCTCAGTGCCTGCACTACGAATCCACTGCACCTGGAGGATGTTTTTTCCCTTTCTGTTGAACTTGCTGTTTATCGTCATCATTGTTATTATTTTATTTTTTTTATTTAATTTATTCCATTTTGTTGCCCTTGTTGTTTTATTGTTGTAGTTATTATTGTTGTTGTTATTGATGTCGTCGTTGTTGGATAGGACAGAGAGAAAAGGAGAGAGGAGGGGAGACAGAGAGGGGGAGAGAAAGACACCTGCAGACCTGATTCACCACTTGTGAAGCACCTCCCCTACAGGTAAGGAGCTGGGGGCTTGAACCAGGATCCTTACACCAGAGTCCTCGCTTTGTGCCACCTGCACTTAACCCACTGAGCTACCACCAACTCCCTGTTGTTATTATTGTTATTATTGTTATTATTGTTATTATTATCCATTTCTCTCTGTCCTATCTAACAACGAATTGCGTCAACAAGGGCAATAATAATAACCACAACGAAGCTACAACAAGGGCAACAAAAGGGGGGGAAAAAATGGCCTCCAGGAGCGGTGGATTCATGGTGCAGGCACCGAGCCCAGCAATAACCCTGGAGGAGGAAAAAATAATAATAAAAATAATAATAAAAAATAACAAAATTAAATTAAATTTAAAAAAATTAATAAATAAATAAAAATAAAAAAGAAACAACTATATGGTCAGTGTTACACTTATACAAAAAAGGAAATGTAATACAGAAATTTAATGAGTCAAGTTGTACTTCTATAAAAAATACTATTAGCAATAAGTCTTTCATAAAGAAAAAATCCAAAATAAGGGCTGGGTGGTGGCATACCTGCTTGAGCGTACATGTTACAATATGCAAGGACCCAGGTTCAAGTCCCCAACTGCAGGGGAAAGCTTCATGAGTGGTGAATCAGTCTCTCTTCCTCTCTGTTGCCCCCTCTTCCCTCTCAATTTCTGGCTGTCTCTAGCCAATAAATAAATAAAGATAACTAAAAAAAGAAAAAAAATGAACCCACCTTCTCTGACCCATCTTGGACAGAGCTAGAAGGAATTATGTTAAGTGAGCTAAGTCAGAAAGATAAAGATGAGTATGGGATGATCCCACTCATCAACAGAAGTTGAGAAAGAAGAATAGAAAGGGAAACTAAAAGCAGAATTTGACTAAATCTGGAGTAGGGCACCAAAGTAAAAACCCTGGGGTAAGGGTGAGGGTGGATATTCAGCTTCCCAGGGCGGTGGGGGGAGACGGGGGTGGGGGTAGGATAAGACACAGTCTTTTAGTGGTGGGAATGGTGTTTATGTACACTCCTATTAATCTGTAGTCATATAAATCTCTATTTAATTAATATGAGAGGGGAAAATTGATTGTATGTCTCAAACTTTTTAAAGCACAGACTGAGTCTTTTTAATACATATGCTGAGTCTTTGATATGTTGACTCTCTCAAAAGCATAGACCAGGGAGAACAGAAGCAACCAGTGGCACAGCTATACACAAATAATATCAAAGGACATAAATTATGGTGATGTTGGGTATTATACAGCAAATCCTAACAAAGGGATTTTTCAAAGTTAACCCAATTAACAATGTGATTATAATAGTAACTATTGTCTTCTTGAACCCCAAGACAAAAGGAACCTCAGATTTCCACTATAAAGCCTATATTTCCCCCAGTCCTGGAACCTTAGGGTGGGGCGCACTTTCCTGCAAGCTTCTCTTAATTCATACCAAATAATATTGCATCTACCAATCCCAACCTAATCAACGCAACAAATACCACCTCAGCACGCTTCACTTCAGACTGTGTCCAGAGACTTCAGGTGTGGAATGACAACCCTTCAGCTTCATTACTTGGGTGAGACCTTTCCTTTCATAATATGCTCTAAATCCATTCCAGGCAGTTCACTTCCTAACAAAGTACCAAAACCTAGATATAGACCAGGTCCCCTGAGATAGAGCATATGTTCACACGTATCCATAGACTAGGGCAAAATATATACCTGAAAGCAGAAGTACACAAGAGTCTGCAGTGAGTACCCCCCCCCCCAACACTTCATCTGCACTATTCCAGCCTTTAGGTCCATGACTATTCAACAATTTGTTTGGCTTTGTATGTTGACTCTCTTTTTAGCCACCAAGTTCCAGATGCCAGCATAATGCAGACCAGACTTCCTGGACAGACGACCTCACCAATGTGTGCTGGAGCTCCACTTCCCCAGAACCCCACCCTACTATAAAAAGAGAGAGGCAGGCTGGGAATATGGATCGACCAGTCAATGCCCATGTTCAGCAGGGAAGCAATTACAGAAGCCAGACCTTCCACCTTCTGCATCCCACAATGACCTTGGGTCCATACTCCCAGAGGGTTAAAGAATAGGAAAGCTGGGAGTCGGGCTGTAGCACAGCGGGTTAAGCGCAGGTGGCGCAAAGCACAAGGACCAGCATAAGGATCCCGGTTCGAACCCCGGCTCCCCACCTGCAGGGGAGTCGCTTCACAGACGGTGAAGCAGGTCTGCAGGTGTCTATCTTTCTCTCCTCCTCTCTGTCTTCCCCTCCTCTCTCCATTTCTCTCTGTCCTATCCAACAACGACAACAACAATAATAACTACAAAAAAAAAAAAAAAAACAAGGGCAACAAAAGGGAATAAATAAATAAAAATAAATATTTAAAAAATAAAAATAAAATAAAAAATATTAATTAAAAAAAGAATAGGAAAGCTATCAGGGGAGGGGACAGGATACAGAGATCTGGTGGTGGGAATTGTGTGGAGTTGTACCCCTCTTGTCCTATGGTTTTGTTAATGTCTCCTTTTTTAAATAAATAAATATATACATACATAAAAAAAAATTCAGTCTGTGGCCATACCACCCTGAACATGCCTGAACTCATCTGATCTCAGAAACTAGGGCTAGAGAAAGAAATAGCACAGTGTTTATGCACAAGATCTGTCACACCTGAGTCTCCTCGGTCCCAGGTTCAGTCCCCAGCACTACCATAAACCAGATTTGAGCAGTGTTTTCTGGCTTACAAAAAAAAAAAAAAAACGAATTCAGAAACCAGAGCAGGCACCTCAAAATAAAATGAACTTTAACCTGTGCCAAAATGCTATCACAGTTCCATCTTGGTGAATATGAGGTTTTCTAGTTTTTGTTTATTTTATTTCCTAATATCTACAAATAAGAACAAGAAAAAGGACTCTGATCTCTTATAGGTCCATAAAACATACCCTTTCTACATTTTTCACAGAAATGCTAGAGTTGGTTATCAATATTTTTCCACTTAAAACAATATTATCCATATATTATATGACTGTTAATAAATTTACTCAAGTAGACATTATTTTATCCTATTGCCTGATGACATTTTAAAGATGCAATTCAAGCCACATCTTTTGAACAATAAGGCAATTTTCTACTATGATTAATTTAAATATGTGTGTGTGTGTGTGTGTGTGTGTGTGTGTGTGTGTGTGTGTGTGAGTGTGTGAGTGTGTGTGTGTGTGTGTGTGTGTGTGTGTTTTGCCTCCAGGCTTATCGCTGGGGCTTGGTGCCTGCACTACAAATCCACTGTTCCTATCCCCATTTTTCCCATTTTTGTTGCCGTTGTTACTGTTATTGCTTTTGTTGTTGTTGAACAGGACAGAGAGAAATTGAGAGAGGAGGGGAAGACAGAGAGAGGGAGAGAAAGATAGACACCTGCAGACCTGTTTCACCGTTTATGAAGTGACTCCCCTGCAGGTAGGGAGCCGGGGGCTTGAACCAGGATCCTTAAGCTGATCCTTATGTTCTGCGCCATGTGCACTTAACCCACTGCACTACTGCCCAGTCCCCAAATGTTAAGTTCTTAATATATTAACAGACATGCACATTTAAAAAAAAACAAAATAAGATACCTGAACATCATAGAGTGCTACAATGTTTTCATGCTGAAGTTCCTGTTAAAGAAATTGGGAATTTAAAACATCTGTATTTATTTTCACAATGCTAATACAATTCAATATGCAAATAAAATTAAATATATACAGATATATAAATATACACTTTTTCTGATATACCTTTTTTTTTTAATTTTTGCTGCATTAGAACAATTCAATCTACTTTGGAGTTAGAAATGTACCTGATCAGGCAGAGGGTAGATAGCATAATGGTTATGCAAAGAGACTCTCATGCCAGAGGCTCCAAAGTCTCAGGTTCAATCCCCCACACCACAATAAACCAGAGCTAAACAGTGCTCTGGTAAAAATAATAATAACAATAAATGAAAGGAATGTACCTGATCAAACTTACTTGGGGCCTAAATATTTTCCACTCCTTTTTTTTAAAAATGTATACCCAGATTTTATTTTATTTCTCATTAACAATGAAAAACAAAACACCGTCTCACTATTTATTAATCTGCATGGAATGTCTAAGACTGACCACAGAATCTCAGGCATAAATCTTTTTTTTTTTTATTTCTTTATTGGGGGATTATTGGTTAACAGTCAACAGGAAAATACAATAGTTTGAACATGTGTGGCATTTCTCAGTTTTTCATATAACAATTCAAACCCCACTCTGTCTTCTAGGACCTGAAACCTTTCTCTCTCCAATCTTATTTTTTAAAGTCTTAAGAAGATGAGAACTTTTTAGTCACAGATAAATGTTATAATATGGTCACAGATTTCCTACTAGCCTTCTAAATTTAATATACAATTTCTAACAATATAGATATAATGCCCCCAGAGAGCTCTTTAAAAGTAAATTATTTGCCTCAAGAAAATTCTTACCAAAGAGCTCTGAACTGATTACTTGTTTTGATGAAAACAGATGTGAGATGAGGTTTCCATGCTCAAATTAGTTTGGGAAACACTGGGTTAAATACATCTAATCCAGTTTCATCATTGCATCATTTTTTCAGTCTTTGTTTTAATGAGCCAAGAGCTTTGTGACTCTCCAAGTAGTATTTAGTAAACAAGATTCTCCACATTTGACATGGGGACACTTTTTTCTTTCCCTCAAAGCATGTCATTTAAATAACTGCCTGAAACTTTGAAACTCTCTTCAATGTAACAAGGAAAAAAAAATCCTAACTGTCCCATTCACCACAAAAAAAAAAAAAAAAAGTAATGAGGCAGATAATGTGTAAAACAGACCAGTCTCTTCTCAAGCAATAGCACAACCAGGGAAATGTTGAAATTACCAGACACTCAAATGTTTTCAAAGAATCGTTCCAAGCATGGCCAAGAGCCACAAACATCTATCTTAAAAATAGCTTCAGAGTACTCGATCTTTCAAAATATTCAGCATGCAAAAATGAGAACAACAGGTGAAAATTCTCAAACTTGGGCCCCACTGCTAAATCTCAAAGCATAGCATCATGTATGTATTTAGTTTAAAATAAGTCTCACCTACTATCAAAAGCCACAGAAGAAAGAAAACATACCTTTAAGATTTTAATTTCCTTCCCCAGCAGTAACTGCGATTTGGACAAGTTCTTTTTATTAATACTTTTAATAGCTACTTCCCAATCAGTTTTCTGAAGAGGAAAAAACAGTTGTTACTCCTAGAAATTATTCCACACGGCTAATTCCTGGGTGGGGGGAACCTTGAAAAATTATTTCATAAGTCATACTGAAGCAAACTAATGTTCTATAGAACTAGACACTAAAAATAATATGAAGCCCACTAAGTAACCAGCATTGGGGTTAGAGAGAATATGGCTTGTAGCCATTTACATTACAGAGGAATGTGGCTAATAAACTGGAAGGTGGTATATGGTTAACTGAGAACAGAATTTGATAGGCTGGCAGGATTAAACCAGACTCCAACTTTAAAAAAAAAAAAAAAAACTTATTCCCTCTTGTTGCCCTTGTTTCATTGTTGTAGTTATTATTGTTATTGATGTCATCATTGTTGGACAGGACAGAGAGAAATGGAGAGAGGAGGGGAAGACAGAGAGGGGAGAGAAACACACCTGCAAACCTGCTTCACTGCCTGTGAAGCGACTCCCCTTGCAGGTGGGGAGCCAGTGGTTCAAACCAGGATCCTTACAATGTTCTTTGCCTTTTGCACCACGTGCGCTTAACCGCGCTGCACTACTGCCCAACTCCCCCAGCTTTTTTTTTAACCACTTGAGTTTTAAGTTATTTAATAATAGGTGAAAAGCATATATTTCCTCCTCTGGTGAGCAATCTGGTCACCCCATTCTAAATAAGCCTCTTGGTAACGACTACAACTACCAAGCCCTACACTAACATTTCCACTCCCGAGGTGACTTTCCAAATTCTTTAGATTCTAAAACCTCGTGTGACCCTGTTTGCCACACAGCAAAAGTTGAAGAAGGAAAAAAAAAATAGGGCTTGAACATGCTTTGTTTATTTGGGCTAAAGTGGGGGGGGGGGTGGATCGTCCAACCATCTTTTCCAGCTGAAGCCGATTTCCAAGAAAGGGCAGGCAGGCTGGGGCAGGCCTGGCTGCAGAGGGACCAGTGCTGAGAATGTGACAACCCTGCACCCTGGGGGGGGGGGGGGGGTAAGAACCTGGCGCAGGTGGGAATCCGCCTGGGTTACATCAGCTCTGCGATTGCCGCCTCACAAGTGCCCGGGGCGGGGTGGATACCCGGGTAGGTTCCTGCCGCGCCCCAGTGGGTTTTGGGGGAGGTGCGTCTTTGGGGTTCGGGGCGCACTGACTCGGGGAGCTGCCTCCCGCGGGCAGGGGGCGAGCCCCGCTGAGCACTGTGGCTCCCGGGGTGCGCACGAGGGGGGAGGGCCACAGGGGTGGAGCAGGGCCATAGGGGTGGAGCACAGCCCCGCCGCAGACAATCCCCGCCCGGCTCCTAGCGCGCGTCGGGAGCCCAGACTTCCAAGCCCGCCGGCCCGAATGCGGCCCGCACACTCGGGCGTGGGCATGGGCATCAGCCCAACCGGCTGGCGGGGCTCACCTGGCGGTGCCGCCCCCGAAAGACCACGGCGAAGGCCCCGTGTCCCACGAGGTCCCTCTTGCTGTACTCGAAGTCGCCCACCACCTCCATGGCCGCGTCCCGGGGGCAAGCAGCGGGCGGCCAGGCGAGCGGGCGGCGGTGGCGGCGGCGGCCGGGATCAGCACCGCGGGGCCCCAGGCCCGGAACGCGCCCGAGGGCCGCCGCACTGGGGCAGCCGGGGCCCCGAGCTGGGGCGGGCGCTCATGCCGAGAGGCCGCGGCGGGGGTGGGGGAGGCTACCAAGCGGGGCCGAGGTCAGCGAGGCCTGGCCCGACCCCAGGCTCTCTTCATGGCCCGGCCCGCTGCCGGCCACGGGCTCCCTGGCGAAGCGGCCTCGGGGAAGCCGGGCCAGGGGCGCCGCGGCCGTCAGTGTTCGCGCCCGGAGTCACACGCGCGCTCGAGAGAGGCGAGGAGTCCAATGCTCCCCATGCCCCGCTGCTCCGGCCGCTTCGGGGCTAGCCTACCCGGGCGCTCCTGCTGTGGCCGCCGCCCTAGGATCGTCACAGCCCGGGCAGAGCCCGCGCGCTTCCCTCCCGGCTGCGCCCAACGCACAGGAGCGCGCCCGGCCGCTCCCGCGAGGACTGCCCGCCTCCGCGACGTCAGCAAGATTTGTAGGACACAGCGCGCGGCCGCCCGCTGCCTCCGCCGGGAAAAGGAGTGCGCACACTCCTGAAGGCCCCCAGTAACCATCGCTGCGGAATCTCCAGGCCCTCAGCGTGGCGGAGAAGCGGGCTGCGAGTCCGCATAGCTCAAGTTAGCTACCCGCTGCAGCCTACACTGAAACCAGAGGCCGTGCTGCCAGACTGGATCCCTGACCCTGTTGAGTTCACAGCTCAATTCTGCAGAAGTTGGTGCGTGGGGGGTGGCTATGCACATGGCTGGGGTCGGGGGGGACATGCTGGGCTTCTGTGGGGAACTTATGGCAGTTCAAGACTATTTCCAAGGAACCGTTGAGGCCTACCGATTCTGGGGTGTAGGTTGAGCCCCAGGATCGGTCTCCGCATGCCTACTGTGACATAGATGTTACTTAGAGCTAAGAGCCAGAAAGGACCTGGAGGCCAGGAGAAGCTTAGGAGCTGGCCTTACCCTTCTGCCCTGCCCCAGCCCAAGAGAGGATGGTCAGGCCCCCCAGCTCCCCGTGGAAAAGCAATTGCTGTCCCTTGGCATGACTTAGAAAAATGTTGGGGAGCTGTCATTCAGCTGTGGGTCTCTGACAAACTCATCCTTCTGAGAAGATGAAGTCACACACACCTTTTTTTTTTATTTTAAAGATCTTATTTATTTATGAGAAAGATAGGAGAAAGAGCCAGACATCACTCTGGCACATGTGTTATCGGGGATCGAACTCAGGACCTCATGCATGAGAGTCCAAAGCTTTACCACTTTGCCACCTCCCAGACCACATACATGCCCCTACCCCTTTCTTTTCCAATGATTATTCATCGTAGTACCCTGTATACGTCACTGAATTGATTTTTCCTTTGCTAGCTGGCCTGGTGGTGTTTTGGTAGTTGGTCCAGTCTAGAAGACATGCCCCCCCAAAGCTGCAGGGGTTCTCCCCTTCCTGCACCCAGTACTCTGACATCACTGCCTAAGTTTTCAAGGGCTTTAGTGAAAGAGGACTCGGCAGCTCAGTTTCTGGGTGGCCTGCCAGTTTGACCTCAGGCTTACTGGAAGGGCTTAAAGGAGCTTTTTTCTACTTTATCATTAAAGTTTCTAGTGACAAGGAAGTTATGGTCAATTTTCCCTTATGGAAGTGCCGTGTGAAACCATTCTTATAAATGATGTGCTTTAAAATGTCAAAGAAAACTCTGGTCCTATCGGCCAGGGAGCTAGTTCAAATGATGGGTCACAGGACTTGCATCTCTGAGGTTCCCTGCTCTAGCCCAGAGCTCCAGCACCACATGTAGAGGGAGTGGGGACATGGGGTGGGGGAGGTGTGTGCTCTGGTTCCTATGTCTATCTTTGTGTATGTTTCATGTGAAGCTATCCCTATTAAAAATATTTATTTATTAATGAATAAAGGAGAAAGAACCAGAGCATCACTCAGGCACGAGATACTAGCAGTCAAATTCAACACCTCATGCTCAAGAGTTCAATGGTGGGAGTCGGACAGTAGCGCAGCGGGTTAAGCGCACGTGGCGCAAAGCGCAAGGATCAGCCTAAGGATGCCTGTTTGAGCCCCCGGCTCACCACCTGCAGGGGAGTCACTTCACAGGCGGTGAAACAGGTCTGCAGGTGTCTGTCTTTCTCTCCCCTTCTCTGTCTTCCCCTCCTCTCTCCATTTTTCTGTCCTATCCAACAACGACGACATCAATAACAACAACAACTACAACAATAAAACAACAAGGGCAACAAAAGGGAATAAGTAAATGAATATATATAAAAAGAAATGTTTTTTTTTAAAAAAAGAGTTCTATGCTTTATCCACTGTGCCACCTGCCAGTGGCCATATAGCCTTTTTTTTAAAAAAAAAAAAACTTATTTGATATATTTTTTAAATTTATTTTATTTTTTATTTACTTGTTTTATTGTTGTAGTTATTACTATTCTCGTTGTTGTTGGGTAAGACAGAGAGAAATGGAGAGAGGAGGGGAAGACAGAAGAGGAGAGAAAGACAGACACCTGCAGACCTACTTCATTGCCTGTGAAGCGACTCCCCTGCAGGTGGGGAGCTGGGGGCTCGAACCGAGATATTTTTTTTTAATATATTTAAATTTTTTTCTTTTTATTTATTTATTCCCTTTTGTTGTCATTGTTGTTTTATTGTTGTAGTTACTATTGATGTCGTTGTTGTTGGCTAGGACAGAGAGAAATGCAGAGGAAGGGAAGACAGATGGGGAGAGAAAAACACCCGCAGACCTGCTACACCGCCTGTGAAGCGACCCATCTGCAGGTGGAAAGCCGGGGGCTCGACGGATCCTTACGCCGGTCCTTGCACTTTGGGCCACCTGCGCTTAACCTGCTGCACTACCGCCCAACTCCCTCGAACCGAGATTTTTGTGCTGGTCCTTGCCTTTTGCACCATGTGCGCTTAACCCGCTGCACTACCACCCGACTCCCTAGCCTGCTTTTTTTTTTTAAGTTGTTTTGTTTTGTTTTGTTTTTTGTTTAATGAGACAACAAGAGCATCACACAGGCTTATGTAATGCCAGGTTTGAGCAGGAGACCTCATACTTGAGAGTCCAATGTTTTATCCACTACTTTAACAACTTCCAGGTTGCTGAAATAATTTTTTTTTTAAAAAAAGGCCCTCTATTATAATTGTGTGCTCAGTTTGTTTAGTGTGTTTTCTTTCAAGTTACTGCCCTATGTCAGAATTATAATCCTACTACTGGGAATATAACTGACAAGCTCATCCTGCTGAGAAGTCACACACAATTTTTTTTTTTTGCATGATGCATGCGGTCCTCCTGTATGCCTGCAAAGTAACTGCCTCCATCTCTGCAAAGTGGCCTCTGAAAGCTGGACAAACAACATATGCACATCAGAACTCAGGTGGGCAGCCTAGCAGTATGATGAACTCTCTCCCTCAAACCTTCAAAAAACAGTGGCCTAGATTTCTCTTCCTACCAGTGCATGAATCTGACCCTGGTGACTATTGGATGCTGTGAAAAGCTGTAGCCTTCAAAAAATCAAGAGCACACAGAGAAAGTTTGCATATGTGTATACACAGTCGACACAAAGGCAGTCAGTTATTCCAAGAAGAAAATCAATTTATTGTGGCCCGAGAGGTGGCACAGTAGATTAAGATTAAGTAGATCTTCATGCATGAGGTCCCAAGTTCAATTCCCAACATCACACATGCCAAAGTGATGCTCTGGTTCTCTCTCCTCCTTGCCTTCTCATAAGTAAATAAATAGGGACTGAGCACAAATGCTACCACCATGTGCAAGGACCTCAGTTTCAAGTCCCTGGTCCCCACCTACATGGGGAAAGCTTCATGAGTGATAAAGCAGGTCTGCAGGAATCTCTCTCCCTCTCTGCATCCCCTACTCTCTCAAGTGTAAGAAAAGTAAAAGAAAAAAGAAGGGAAAATGGCCATTAGGAGCAGTGGAAGGCATTGAGTCCCAGTAATAACTTTAGTAATAAAAATAAGTAGGGCAAGGCACAAGGACCGGTGTAAGGAACCCGGTTCGAGCCCCCGGCTCCCCACCTGCAGGGGAGTCTTTTCCTCCTCTCTCCACTTCTCTCTATCCTATCCAACAACGGCGACAACAATAATAACTACAACAACAAGGGCAACAAAAGGGAATAAATAAATATTTTTTAAAAATTAAAAAATAAGTAGGGGAGGCTGGATGGTGGCACAACCAGTTAAGCAAACATAGTGCAAAGCACAAGGACCCGAGAAAGGATCTCGGTTTGAGCACCCAGCTCCCCACATGCAGGGGGCGGGGGTCACTTCACACATGGTAAAGCAGGTCTGCAGGTGTCTTTCTCTACCCTCTGTCTTCCCCTCCTCTCAATTTCTCTCTGTCCTATCCAACAACAGCAACTTCAACAATACCAGCAACAACAACACCAACAACAATGGAAAAAAAGATAGCCACTAGGAGCAGTGGATTCATACTGCAGGCATTGAGCCCTAATGATAACTCTGGAGGCAATACATACATACATACATACATACATATAAGTGAATGTAGGGGAATGGAACTAGCATAATGGTTATGCAAAAAGACTTTTATGCCTTGAGGCTATAAAATCCTAGCACCATCATAAGCCAGAGCTTAGCAATACTGGAAAAATAGAATAAAGCAAAACTAAATAAACAAATATTTTTAAAAATGGCTTTATTGGGAAACAACAGTAAAAGAACAGATAAGAGAGTACATTTTGGATCAGCAAGATAGTTCACCTGAATAGTACAAGTGCACAACTCAGGTTGGAGTCCAGACTCCATTAAACACTAGAGGAAGTTTTAGTGCTATGGAGTCTCTCCTCTCCCACTGCCCTCTATTTTTCCCCTACTCAGATACAAGACATGCTAGGCACTGTAGTTCACTGGTTGCCTATGCATAGACACTCTCTTCTAGCTCCTGGACTCAGTGCAATGTGACATCTGTCTATTATTTTTCACATTTCTCTCTCTGATACAGATCTTTCTCTGAAAGCTTCATGGATCCACAGGTATCTCCTGGCTCAATGACCTCCTGTCCCTAAATGCCAGGAAGGAACTTCCCTGTGTGCGGTGTCTCACACCAGAGGGAAAACATATGGACTGAACAGTGACTGAGGTGACATTTGAATATTGAGGGAAGCAAAGGTAGGTCAGATATTTCTCTTTTTAGATTTGATCTTAGCCAAAAGGCTGAGAAGCGATAGATATTTCTCTTTTTAAAGATGTATTTATAGGGGCCGGGTGGTGATGCACCTGGTTGAACACACATGTTACAGTGCACAGGACCCAGGTTTGAGCCCCCGGTTCACATCTGCAGGGGGAAAGCTTCACGAGTGGTGAAGCAGGACTGCAGGTGTCTCTCTGTCTCTCTCTATCTCTCCTTTCCCTCTTGATTTCTGGCTGTCTCTATCCAATAAATAAATAAAGATAATTAAAAAAAAAAAAGAAAGAAAATTAGAAGGCTGGAGTATAGTGCAGGGGGATAAGCGCACATGGTGCAAAGCATAAGAACTGGCATAAGGATCCCAGTTTGAGACCCCAGCTCCCCACCTGCAGTTGGGGTTCAGTGAAGCAGGTCTGCAAGTGTCTATCTTTCTTTCCCACTCTCTGTCTTCCCCTCCTCTCTGGATTTCTCTCTGTCCTATCCAACAACGATAGCAATAACAACAACAATAATAATAACAATAAACAACAAGGGCAACAAAACGGGGGGAAAAAAGCCCCTAGGAGCAATAGTAATGCAGGCACCAAACCCTGGTGATAACCTTGGAGGCAAAAAAAAAAAAAAAAGATGTATTTATAGAGGGCTGGACAATGATGCACCTAGTTAAGCACACATGTTACCACTTGCAATGTCCTGTGTTCAAGCCTCATTTCCCACCTGCAGAGGAGAGGGAAGATTCACATGTAGTCTGTCTCGCTGCTTTTCTCCTTCTCTGTCTTCCCCTTCCACTCTCAAATTCTCTTAAGTCCTATCAGATAGGAAGGAAGGAAGGGAGGGAGGGAGGGAGGGAAAGAGGCAGGCTGGGGAGACAGCATAGTGGTTATGCAAAAAACTCTCATACCTGAGGCTCCAAAGTTCCAGGTTTATTCCCCAACACTACCATAAGCCAGAGCTGAGCAATGCTTTGGTCTTCCTTTCTGTGTGTCTCCTTCTCATTAAAAGTTTAAATAGGGACATCAACAATAACAATGAAAACAACAAGGGCAACAAAAAGGAAATAAATAAATAAATATTTTAAAATCTTAAAAAAAAAGATTAAATAGGAAGTCGAGCGGTAGTGCAGCGCGTTAAGCGCACATGGCGCAAAGCACAAGTACCAGCTTAAGGATCCCGGTTAGAGCCCCCAGCTCCCCACCTGCAGGGGAGTCACCACACAAGCACTGAAGCAGGTCTGCAGGTGTCTATCTCGCCTCTCTGTCTTCCCCTCCTCGCTCCATTTCTCTCTGTCCTAACAATGATGACATCAATGACAACAATAATAATAACTACAACAAGGGCAACAAAAGGGAAATAGATAAATATTAAAAAATAAAAACTAAAAAAGATTAAATAAAAATATATTTTAAAAATAAGTAAAAAGAAAGAGAAAGTGAGAGAAAAAAAGAAAATGAAAGGTATAGAAAGGCAAGGAAAGGAGGGGAAAAATGACCACCAGGAGCCATGGTTTCATTGTGTAGACACCCAGGCTCAGTGATAACCAACCCTAGTAGCAATAAAAAATAAAACAAAAAATAAAAAAATAAATATGTATTTATATGTTCATGTATTTTAATGATTTGTCTATGAAGGAGAGTGAGAAAGAATCAGAGCATCACTCTGGCACATGTGGTGCTAGGGACTGAACAAGACCTCATGCTTGAGAATCCAGTACTTTTTTTTTTTGCCTCCAGGATTATTGTTGGGGGTCAGTACCTGCACTAAGAATCCACCACACAGGAGGTGGCCATTTTCCTTTTTTTTTTTTTTTCCATTTTATTCACTAGGACAGAGAGAAATTGAGAGGGGAAGGGGAGACAGAGAGTGAGAGAAAAATAGACACCTTCAGACCTGCTTCACCACTTGTGAAGAGACCCTGATGTAGATGGGGAGTGGGGTCTCGAACCAGGTCCTTGCACAGGCCTTGCTCACACTGCTACGTATGTCTAACTGGATGTTCTACAGCCTGGCCCCCAGGATCAAAGGCTTTATCCACTGTGCCACTTCCCAGATCTCTATATTTATGTATGAAAACCTATCCAACAACATCAACAACAACAACAATAAAACAAAGACAACAAAAGGAAATAAATATTTTAAAAACTATTTAGGGAGTCGGGCGGTAGCACAGCAGTTTAAGTGCACATGGCACAAAGCGCAAGGACCGGTGTAAGGATCCCGGTTCCAGCCCCCAGCTCCCCACCTGCAGGAGAGTCGCTTCACAAGTGGTAAAGCAGGTCTGCAGGTGTCTATCTTTCTCTCCCCTTCTCTGTCTTCCCCTCTGTCGTATTTCTCTCTGTCCTATCCAACAACGATGATATCAATAATAACTACAACAATAAAACAAGGGCAACAAAAGGGAATAAATAAATATTTTTTTAATCTAAAAAAAAATAAAACAATTTTAAAAAGTAACAAAAAAGAAAAAAAGGAAAGAGAAAGACCAGATTATCACTCTGAAATCATTTGGTGGCATGAAAGAAAAATAAAATTAGCAGTAAATACAGAAAACAAAATAAAAACTACTCTATAGGTTTAGTTTGTAAGATGTTGCTAAACTAAAAGCCCAAACTGAAGGAAGCTTACTGAACAGATTAAACAGTCAAGGTGGGACTTACTACCAGATTGTTTCAACCAATGTACTTATTTATTTTAATTAAATATTCTACTTTTCTGGAAACATTCAAGTGTTAACAAGTGATATTTGCAATTACCCAGCTGCCTCCTTGCTCATAAGTCAAACTGTTGGTGAGACAAAACTTGGCTTGTTTTTTGTAAGGTTTATTTATTTGCTGCCAGGGAAAAAGTTCAACTAGTAAAACATTGTGTACCTGTGATTCCCAGTTCCATCCCTTACTCCGGATGTACTAGAGTGGCTCGCTAGCTTGTCTATGTGCCTCATGTGAAACCCTCTTTCCTATATAACAAGTAAAAATAAAGCTTTTTGAGTTTGGGAGACAGCATAATGGTTATACAAAAGACTTTCATGCCTAGGGTTCTAATGTCCCAGGTTCAATTCCTGGCACCACCAGAAAGCAGAGCTAAGAAGTGCTCTGGTCTCATTGTATTATTCTCTTAGTATCTTTCACTCACTGAAAAATGAATAAAATCAGGGCCTGGTGGTGGTATACCTGGTTGAGCACATCTTTATAATGCACAAGGACCCGGGTCCGAGCCCCCCAGGCCCACCTACAGGGGGCAAGCTTTGTGAGTGAAGCAGTGTTGTAGGTGTCTCTCTCCCTCTCTATCACCCCCTCCCATCCTGATTTCTGGCTGTCTCTATACAATAAATAAATAAAGATAATTAAAATAAAGAAAAATGAATAAAATATTTTTTAAATCCTCTTAAATATGGAGTCAGGCTGTAGCGCAGTGGGTTAAGCGCAGGTGGCACAAAGCACAAGGACCAGCATAAGGATCCCAGTTCAAGCCCCCAACTCCCCACCTGCAGGGGAGTCGCTTCACAGGCAGTGAAGCAGGTCTGCAGGTGTCTTTCTTTCTCTTCCCCTTTGTCTCCCCTCCTCTTTCTATTTCTCTTTGTCCTATCCAACAACAACCACAACAAGGGCAACAATAGGGAATAAATAAATACATATTTTTAAAAATCCTCTTAAATATTCTTATAAGATTGGCTTAATTTTAGAATGTTACAGGATCTGACTGGTAACTAAGGCAGAAGTTAAAGGTAGACAGCTAACAATTTTTGAACATATATGTTGTTCTTAATTTTATCTCTGTCATAAATAAGGAAGCAATGTGCTTCCACAACAGTCACATGCAAGCACTATCTGAAAGCCTATCTGCTGTGAATATGCATATTGGCATTTTCATCCTTGGGCAGTGTGCAGGCCATGTGAATATTATAATTTGGTTTGCTGGACTGTGATCGCCAAAGGCAAAGGAGCTCAGTCAGTTACATCAAAGATGGCGTTGATAGGGCAGGCACAGCACATTTACCACTTTCAAATATGAGCCTCCAGTGAACTGTGAGATGTCGACAGTACCCCAAGGAGTTTCCTGCAGATCATTACAAGGGGCTGATAAGTGTTCTGGTCTCTATTTCTCTGTCTTTTCGTATCACTTTCATTTTTTGTCATGAAAATAAATCAATAAATCTAAGAGAGAGAGGAGGAAAAGAGAAGAATTTATTAATTTGAAAAACAGCTCCAGTTGGGAAGTTTGCAGGCAAGTTTCAAGGAATAAGTGTGAGTCTAGCTTTATACACAGTACATTGAAGGTGAGGTCAGAGGTTGTTTATATTCATGCTGGGAGAAATCATGAATATTTGTGAAGGAGGAACAGGCCTGCTTAGTAGAGGAACATGCATGCAGTGCACAAACATAAAATGGCAGCAGGGCGTAGATTATACATCTAAAAAAACTCTATTATGCAGCCTCCACTGACAGCCCTGCCTGGCCCAGGGTCTGGGATCCTTATCAGTAAAACTGTGGCTAGTTGAAGTCTAAAGAATGTTACAAGGGAACCTGGAAGTAGCAAACCCAGTTAAACACACACAGTGCTGTGTGCAAGGATACACACACAAGGACTCATGTTCCCCACCTGCAGGGGGGTCGCTTCACAGGTGCAACCAGACTTCCCTGGACAGACAACCCCACCAATGTGCCTTGGAGGCTCCACTTCCCCAGAGCCCTTCCCCACTAGGGAAAGAGAGAGACAGGATGGGAGTATGGATCGACCTGTCAATGCCCATGTTCAGCGGGGAAGCAATTACAGAAGCCAGACCTTCCACCTTCTGCAACCCACAATGATCATGGGTTCATACTCCTAAAGGGTCAAAGAGTAGGTTAAAAAAGCTACCAGGGGAGCAGTTGGTATACGGAGGTCTAGTGGTGGGAATTGTGCGAAGCTGTATCCCTCTTATCCTATGGCTTTGTCAATGTTTCCTTTCTATAAATTAAAATTTTTTTTAAAATTTTTTCTTTCTTAACTTTTTAAAACTATCTTTATTTGTGGGTCGCCCCAGGTTCTCCGCCTCCCTGGGCAATGGCAGCGGAGACTGGAGCGGGTTCTTGGGGTCCAAGGGGGATCCTGGTGACGAGGGTAGAGTGCCCGGAGAGGAAACACAGAACCAGCTCCAGGAGAAGCCTCATGGACAATACGTTTATTGGGGGATACAAGCAGATAGATACAACCAAGGTTCAGAGAAGGTTGAGGTAATCATTAAGTCATACACACAATGCATAGTTAAATCTTGACCTGTCAGGTGTTTGATCTTAGCTGGGAAGTTACCATATAGGATCCGGTCATGAGCTTACAATGCATAGGTAGGCCTTTTAAAAAATATTTATTTATTTTATTTATTCCCTTTTGTTGCCCTTTTTTTATTGCTGTAGTTATTATTATTGTTGATGTCATTGTTGTTGGATAGGACAGAGAGAAATGGAGAGAGGAGGGGAAGACAGAGGAGGAGAGAAAGATAGACACCTGCAGACCTGTTTCACCGCTTGTGAAGCGACTCCCCTGCAGGTGAGGAGCCGGAGGCTTGAACAGGGATCCTTACACTAGTCCTTGAGCTTTGCTATACCTGTGCTTAACCCGCTGCGCTACGCCCAACTCCCAGTAGGCCTTTTTTCTAAGGGTGGATTAAAAGCACCTGGGGGGCCGGGTGGTGGCGCACCCGGTTGAGTGACATGTTACAGTGTGAAAGGACCCAGGTTCAAGTCCCTGGCCCCCACCTGCAGGGGGAAAGCTTTGTGAGTGGTGAAGCAGGGCTGCAGGTGTCTCTCTGTCTATCTCCTCCTTTCCTCTTGATTTTTGGCTGTTTCTATCCAATAAATAAAGATAATTTAAAAATGCTAAAAAAAAAAAAAAGCACCTTCAGGCAGGGGTGGAGGTGGAGGTGGGGGTGGGGGGTGGGGGGTAGGGGAGGGTGAGGCAGTTAAACAAAGCCAGGATATTTGCAGTGGGTTACAGGTTGACCATACACAGTAATTTATGGCCTTGTTCAAAGGGAATGGGGGAGTTATGTACAGGAAGGTACCCTGTCTGGATAAGCACACCCATCATAAGCTCATTAGGTCAGGAGGGACCTGCCTACTGCTTCCCCCAGGAAGTGGGGGGACTCAGGGTCAACCCACTCAGACTCTCATGGAAATAGTAGCCCAGACAGTGGGCCCTTTCCCCACATTTATTTACTCATGACCACAGAATGTGAGCTCAGATCTACAGGGATGCAGTGGTCACAAAGGCTCCTAAGCTGAATATGGGGCCCAGACAATATCAAATAAATGGGGTTTACAGTCAACAATATTTATACCCCTTTCCCATATTAGGGAGCTACTTTTCTTCCCTGATCCAGATTTCTGGTCCTTCTCCAACCATGAAATCATCTCTCCACAGAATAACTTAGATTCACCTGTATATCAGATTTCAGGCACAGGGGAAAAACAAACAAACAAATATTATATAGTCACAGGCCCTTTGGAATATAACTAAAATATGCCTACTAGTTATCTACAAAATTAAGTATCCCCCAATCTGCACCATTCCAGTCTTTAAGTTCATGATTGATCAACAATTTGTTTGGCTTTGTATGTTAACTCTCTTTTCAGTCACCAGGTTCCAGATGCTAGCAGGTTGCTGACCAGACTTCCCTGGACAGACAACCCCACCAGTGTGTCCTGGAGCTCTGCTTCCCCAAAGCCCCACCCTACTAGGGAAAGAGAGAGGCAGGCTGGGAGTATGGATCGGTCTGTCAACACCCATGTTCAGTGGGGAAGCAATTACAGAAGCCAGACCTTCCACCTTCTGCACCCTATAATGACCCTGGGTCCATACTCCCAGAGGGCTAAAGAATAGGAAAGCTATCAGGGGAGGGGATGAGATACAGAGTTCTGATGGTGGTAATTGTGTGGAGTTGTACCCCTCTTATCCTATGGTTTTGTCAATGTTATCTTTTTATTAAAAAAAAAAAAAGGAAAAAAAAAAGAAATAGAGGGAAGAGGGAGATAGAGGAGAGAAGGGGCCGGGTGGTGGCGCACCTGAGAGCACTGTTACAATGCACAAGGACCCAGGTTCAATCCCCCAGTTCCCACCTTCAGAGGGAAAGCTTCCCAAGTGGTGAAGAAGCAGTGCTGCAGGTGTCTCTCTTCCCCCTTCCCTCTCAATTTCTGACTGTCTCTATCAAATAAATAAAGATAATAAAAAAATTTTTTTTTAATCACTAAAAAAGAGAGAGAGAGAGAAAGAGAGACACCTGCAGCACTGCTTTACCATTCACAAAGTTTTCCCCCTACAGGAAGGGGACCAAGGGCTTGGACCTGGGTCCTTGTTCACTGTAACATGTATGGTCAACCAGGTACATTATCACTTTCCATTCCCTCTCAATTTCTCTGTCCTATCAAATAAAGAAAAACAAAAAATTGAAATAAATATATATTTGTCATTCTTATTTAATTCTGCCTGACCCTTGGGACAACTGCTGTTCCTTACAAAAGGAAGCAGCAAACTCTCAGGCTGTTTTTACCCCCAAATCTATTCTTCTATTAAATTCATTATTTTTTTAATATTTTATTTTAATGAAATATATATGTGTGTGTGTGTGTGTGTGTGTGTGTGTGTATGTATGTATATCTCAAGGCCTCACACAAGGTAAGCCTACATACTACCCTCTGAGCCATCTCTAGGACTCTTATCTACCGGGGGGAAAATAGGAGGAGGTTTAGAAGAATAGTCTGGGGACTTGAGGTCAACAGGTCATCTGACCTTATGGACCATGCTGGCTCTCTGCAAACATTTCCTTGTAGCAGGTCTGCAGCTCTGCTGTTGGCTCTGAAATTAGAGAGCCCATGGGAGCCAAGGCCATGAGAACAGCCAACCTACACACACAGACCCAGTTTCTTTCCTGACTTCTTGATAAGTTTAGAAAGCAAGAGAGATATTGGTAATACATCTAAATGATGTTAATTTTCATGTTTCACTGTTTAAAAATCCATTCAAGGGGACCGAGTGGTAGCACACCAGGTTAAGAAGACAGTATGAAGCACAAGGACCAGAGTAAAGATCCTGGTTCAAGCCCCTGGCTCCCCACCTGCAGGGGGGTTGCTTCACAAGCAGTGAAACAGGTCTGCAGGTGTCTTTTTCCCCTGTCTCCCCCTCCTCTCTTGATTTCTCTGTCCTATCCGACAACAACAGCAATAACAGTCTATGGCCATACCACCCTGAACATGCCTGATCTCATCTGATCTCGGAAGCAATAACAATAATAATAACAAGGACAACATAAATAGGGAAAAAATGACCTCCAGGAGCAGTGGTTTCATAGTGCTGGCACCGAGCCCCAGCAACAACCCTAGAGGAAAAAAAAATCCATTCATGTTTTTCTGTGAAGAGTTTCCAAATACCTGCAAGGGGAAAGCTTCATGAGCGGTGGAGCAGGGTTATAGCTGTATCTCTCCCTCTCTGTCTCCCCCTCCCCTCTCAATTCCTCTGTCTCTATCCAATAGTAAATAAATAAAAACATCTTTAAAAAGTTTAAAAAAGAGTTTCCAAATAAAAGTATGAATAATGTTGTACTGTGCATGCTGGGGTTTTTGTTTCCCTACTCCTTTGCCTGTTTTTCATTTGTTTGCTTGCCTCTCCCCTGTCCCTTTCCCACACGACACAAGTCAAAAGGGCCCAGGATGTGGTGCAGTGAGTAGAGTGCTAGATTTGGAAACATGAGATCTTGAGTTTGATCCCAGAATCAAAAGTGCCAAAGTAATGCTCTGGTTCTTACTCTCTCTCTATCATGTGTTAATAAAGAAAACCTTGTTTTTTTTCATCTTATTTTTTAAATTAATTTTATTTTTGAGAGAGATGCAGAGAGAGACACACACAGGAACACCAGAGCACTGCTCAACTCTGGCTTATGGTGGTGCAGGGGATTGAACCTGAGACTCAGGAGCCTCAGGCATGAGTGTCTGTTTGCATAACCATTATGCTGTCTCCCCCTCCCCCCGCCCAAAACCTTGTTTTTTTAGAGACACAAGTCAACAACCCAGTATGAAGCCCTCAGTCCCCACCTGCAGAAGGAAAGCCTTGTCAGTGGAGAAGTCGTTCTGCAGGTGTCTCCCTATCTCCCCCTAGCCTCTCAATTTCTGGCTACCTCTATCCAATAAATAATGATAATTTTTTTAAAAATCCTTCAAGTTAGTGGGGATAAATCTAATTCACTTTTTTTTTTAAATGTACCTTTTATTTATTTATTTATTTATTTATTTATAAATAAATAAATAAATAATAAGGGCAACAAGTTGCCCTTGTTGTTTTACTGTTGTAGTTATTGATGTCGTTGTTGCATAGGACAGAGAGAAATGGAGAGAGGAGGGGAAGACAGAGAGGGGGAGAGTCCCTTCTGTTTTGTATGCTTCAATCATTCCATCAACTCCTGCTAGTTGTATTGCCCAGGTCACGGGGTAATCATGATAGAAATGTGCATAAAAGACATTATTAGGGTGAATGGGCAGTGATGCACCAGGTTGACAGCACATGTTACTAGGTGCAAGGATCCATGTTCAAGCCTCTAGTCCCCACCTGCACTGGAAGTTTCATGGGCAGTGAAGCAGGGCTGCAGATGTCCCCCCACCCTCACTTCTCAATTTACCTCTGTCCTAGCAAATAAAGAAAAGCAAGGAAAGAAAAATGGCCACCAGAAATGATGGATTTGTCATACATGCTCCAAGCCTAAGTGGTAAGCCTGGTGACAAAAAAAGAAAAAAAGACAAAAGACAAAAAGACCAACTGGGAAGCCTGAAAGAATAGAAAGGCAGGGGCAGGGCTGGGTAGCAGTGTACCTAGTTGAGTGCACACATTATAGTGCTCAAGGACCCGGGTTCAAACCCCCAGTCCCTACCAGCAGGGAGAAAGCTTCATGAGGAGTGAAGCAGGGCTGTAGGTGCTCTCTGTCTTTCTATTTTCCCCCTCCCTCTCAATTTCTCTCTGTATAATCATAAATAAAGTATTAAAAAACTTTTTTTTAAAAAAAGGGGCACAGTAAGCAAAGAGATTCTTATGCTTGTGGCTCCAAAGTCCCATGTTCAGTCCCCCACACCACAATAAGCCAGAGCTGAGTAGTGCTCTGATAAAAAATAAATAAATAAATACAAATAAAAGAATAGAAAGACAGAATGAATGTGACAATGGCAGGCCAGAGAGACAGCTCACAAGGTAGGCTCCATGCTTTGCCATGCATGAGACTGAAGTTTGGGCCCCAACAACCCATGAGAGTGCCATTCACATTCTTACTAAAGTTTTTTCCCTTAAAATTTTATTTTATTCTGGCCTAGGAGGTGGTGCAGTGGATAAAGTGTTGGATTCTCAAGCATGAGTTCTAGAGTTCCTGGCATCGAGTGATGCTCTGGTTCTCTCTCATAATAAATCTTACAAATCAGTGGCTGGGCAGTAGCGCAGCGGGTTAAGTGCACATGGCGCAAAGCACAAGGACCAGCGTAAGGATTCCAGTTGGAGCCCCCAACTCCCCACCTGCAGGGGGGTTGCTTCGCAAGTGGTGAAGCAGGTATGCATGTGTGTCTGTCTTTTTCTCCTTTCTGTCTCCTCCTCATCTCTGTCCTATCCAACAAGAACAGCTATAACAACATCAACTACAGGGGCAACAAATTTGGAAAAATGGCCTCCAGGAGAAGTGAATTCATAGTGCAGGCACCAAACCCCAGTGATAACCCTGGAGGCAAAAAATAAAAAATCTTACAAATCATTTTATCGATTTCACATGAGATAGACAGAGTTTCACATGGTGTGTGGGGGGGGAGGGAGAGAGAGGAGCCAGAGCATAAGGCTCAGGCAAATTTTATGCTCCACTGGTTGAGATAGTTCCCCGGCCATGCACAAGTGTATATGGTGTGTGTGTGTGTGTGTGTGCGCGCGCGCTGTTTAGAGGAATTCAAAGAACTCTGGGCTTTGTGAGATAAGACTGTATCAGAAATTGAAAATAGAAAAATTCAGAGGTTTATAATTCATTCAAAAAGAGTAACAGGTGAATATAAACACAAATTCTATATAGTGCAAAACAATACTTTTCAAAGAAAAGATGTAGTGAGTGTTGTTAGGCGTTTTTATACATTTGCTTTATTTCACTAGCCAGCAGACAACTGGGTTCACAGGATCTGTCTTTTTGTATTTGATCTACTAGGGTGTAGTTGTTTTGGTTTGTTGGTATGCATGAGACCCCTTCTGTTTCATTTGGTTTAAATCCCCCCTGCTTAACACTATTCTATTTACATAACCACTTCATTCTATTTACATAACCACTGTTAACAAGTTCCACCCTCCCTCCAGGGCATTTGTGGTTCAGTGATAGGATTCTCGCCTAATCTGCCCCCTCTTTGTCACACTCTGATTTTCACCAGTCACTTTTCTCTCCATCCTCTCTATGTCACATCCTGTTTCCACCTTACTTGGCAAGTATATATAAAGACAGCATTGTGAGTTTTAGAGTACTGTACTTTGAGTTTAACTTAGCTCTTCTTAGATTGTGCTGCGTCCTGCATGAATAAAGAGATACTGCCTACAGCTCAACCATGAGTCCCTGGTCGTCTGTTACCCGCACGTGAAGCCAGTCCGGTGAAAACAACATAACCTGTCGAAAACAACATTGGTTGAAGACTATGAAGAAATTCTGACCTCACAGACATGTGGCTAGAACAGGGATATTTCAATAGCCTTGTAGATAGTCAAAGTTGGGCAAGTGTTTCTTTACGTTAAATATAATGTCTGAAGAGTCTGAGAGCATGGCAGTGAGCTATATATACTGCTATGTTAAAATCTATTGATGATGAAAGAAAAAAGTCTATTGATGAGAGGGTAGGGGAGACATGATGATGATACAAAAAGACATTACACCCCACCTGCAGGGGGAAAGCTTCACAACAGTGAAGCAGTGCTGCAGGTGTCTCTGTCTTTATCCCTCTTTATCACCCCCTTTCCTCTTGATTTCTGGCTGCTTCTATCCAATAAATAAATAAAGATAATTAAAAAAAACTTTCCAGCCTAAGGCTCTGAGGTGCTAGGTCCAATCCTTAGCACCACCATAAGCCAGAGCTGAGAGTACACAGGTCTCTCTCTGTATCTCTCATTAAAATAAAGGAAACGGGGCCGGGCAGTAGTGCAGGGAGTTAAGCGCATGTGGCGCAAAGCACAAGGACCAGCATAAGGACCCTGGTTTGAGCCCCCGGCTCTCCACCTGCAGGGGAATCGCTTCACAGGTGGTGAAGCAGGTCTGCAGGTGTCTATCTTTCTCTCCCGCTCTCTGTCTTCCCCTCCTCTCTCATTTTCTCTCTGTCCTATCCAACAACCAACAACGACAAAAATAATATTAACAACAATAGACAACAAAGGCAACAAAAGGGAAAAAGTGGCCTCCAGGAGCAGTAGATTCATAGAGCAGGCACCGAGCCCCAGCAATAACCCTGGAGGCAAAAAATAAAATAAAAATAAAAATAAATTAAAATAAATAGTTGGGGGCTGGGTGATGGCACACCCGATTAAGTGCACATAGTATGAAGTGCAAGGACCCATGCAAGGATCTTGGTTCAAGCCCCTGGCTCCCTACCTGCGGGGCGGGGGGTAAGGGAGGGTATAGGTGTCTTTCTTTCTCTCCCTTTTCTTTCTTTCTTCCTTCCTTTTCCACCAGAGCACTGCTCAGCCCTGTTTTTTACTTTCATTTTGTATTGTTTACTAGAGCACCACTCAATTCTAGCATTTGGTGGTGCAGGGGATTGGACCTCGGACTATGGGACCTCAGGCATGAGTCTTTTTGCATAAACATTATGCTATCTACCCCTACCAGTTGTCTATTTTTCTCTCTCCTACCTTCCCCATCTCTCTCAATTTCTCTGTCCTATCCAATAAAATGGAAAAAAATGGCCATCAGGAGCAATGGATTCATAGTGCTGGTCATTTAGAGAATGGAGTTCACTGGGTTATGCAGAGCTTCCAATAATATATTTTTAAAGAATATTTATTTCAATATCTGAGCCAACTTTTTTCAGATAAGAGAGAGAGAGGGAAGAGCACCAAAGCTTCCTTCAATGGGAGCAGGGGCTGGGTAGGGTTTGAATTTGGGTCATGTGCCTGGCAAAGCAAGTGCACTATCAAAGTCAGCCATTTTGCTGATTTATTTATTAATGAGAAAGACAGGAGAGAAGACCAGTGCATCTCTGGCACATATGGTGCTGGGGACTGAACTTAGGACCTTATGTTTTTGTTTTTTGAGTCTAATGCTTTACTCACTGCATCACCTCCTGGGCCACATGACGCATTGCTTTTATTTTATTTAATCCTTTCCTTTCCTCTTTATTTTAGTTTTTATTTATTTTTATTATTGGATACAGACCAGAGAGAAATTGAGAGGGGAGGGGGAGATAAGACACCTGCAGACCTGCTCCACCAACAACGATATCAGTAACAACAACAACAACAATAAAACAACAACTGCAACAAAAAGGAGATATTTTAAAAATCTTTAAAAAAAAGAAAAATTTTTTTTGCATACAGAATTTTGTTCTGTACATTACAGAAAAGGTCTTTGAGGGTTGAAATGTAATCAAATTTGCAATCATTATCATTTAACCTAGGATATTATTATTTTTTTGGTAAAGGTTTGTTTTTATTTCATATGTGAAAAGCAGATACATACAATGAGAGAAGAGCAGAATACCATGTATGGTACATGTGGTGCTGGGGACTGAAATGAGGACGTCAGGCATGTAAGTCCAAAGCTCTATCATGCTAGCCTTTTTTCTGTCCCTATAAAAATCATTTTGACTTTGAATAGTTTCCAAAAGTGTCTCTCTCGAACACTCAGGCACCTGTGAACCGTGCCTTCTGTACTGCTGGAATAGTGCAGGGATGGGAGGGCATCTCAACAAAGCCTGTCACTGGAAGGGACACTGGCAACCCCCAAAGCAAAGGAAGGCTTAGCTATTATCCAGGGTAGCTGGATATGTAGGAAAACCATAGCACATCTTGGTTCACATAAAGCAGACTTTTCTCTGCAATCAGTAGATCCAGGCCTTTCCTGGGAAGAGTTCTCTCACATGTAGTGCCCCAGCCAAGTTCAAAATTAACCAACATGTGCCATCTTAAATGCATCAGAGTGTGATGGGCTTTTGGAGAAGCAGGTGGAGGTAACCAGCCAGCTGTCAGGATGGGTGAAGGAATTTTGTAGGCAGTGTGGGGGAGGACATTTTAAACTGTGGGCGTGGCTCAAAGGCAAGAACACTAAAGTTTCACCAAGGGAAGAACAGGGAGCAGTCGAGTTTAACATCTCTTGTTCTTGGCGTAGCTCATCAGGGAGGGGGCCCACTTTGCCATGTGAGTGGCCTACGTTAGAGACTCTTATATACCATACAGAAGTGACACAGCCCTGAGCAAGCTTTGGCGCTGTTCTCTCCCTCCCCCTCCCCTCTCTCAAAGTCAGCCTAGAGTGGTGAAATGGCATACGAATGAGGTTCCAGTGACAAAAATAAATTTAACAAAAGGTCTTGTGTTCCAAGCTCTAGGAGACTAGATCAGTCAGGGACTTGAATGATAATAAATAGCTGTTTTCCTAATGAGAAAAGATGGAGCTATCAGTCTAAGTCTTTGAAGTTGCAGGAATGTTGATGAACTATTCAAATGTCTAGTTATAATAGCTGATTTATTTAGTTAACATGCATATTTAAAATCATATACAGTGATACAGTCATACAAAATATTGCTTCTTCCTCCCACCCCATTCTCATAGCTCAAACACATTCTACCAACAGCTTGGGCATCAGTATCTTCATCAACAAGTTCTTGATGCATCTTTCCTGCACTTGTGTCTAAGGTATTTGAGATGCAGCATTTAAAACTGTATGTTTTCTACATAGTGACAGTCTGACACTTGCTGGGGAGACAGAAGTTGCCATGTTAGGATTGCTCCTGGCCCCCATCCACTCCTATGCTATGAGATGTCTGCAATCTTTACAATGAAACTTCATTTATTGCTTTTGGATTTTTTTTTGAAAGGCTGGTTTGCAATTCTAACTTTTTTTTCTTTTTTCTTTTTTTTTTTTTTTTTTTACCAGATCACTGCTCAGCTCTGGCTTATGGTGGTGCAGGGGATTGAACCTGGGACTTTGGGGCCTCAGGCATGAGAGTCTCTTTGCATAACCATTATGCTATCTACCCCTGCCCAACTCTAATTCTTGTAACAGTGAAGGGCTACCGCCTGGCACCAAAACTGTCTTGTCCCTCCCTTCTCAACCATTCCACTAGGAATACAGGAACATATGAACAGTACAAAGTCTGTATTGTTTGAAGTTGTTATGGGCTACAGTGTGAGGAGGAACTAGAGGTAGAGTAGTTGTGGGAGATGACAGTCTGGTTGAGTGTGATGAAAGTATGTGGTACTATCCTTTGGAAGAGAAGAAGCTGGAATGCTTTCGGCTGAGTTGGTGGACAGTGTTGTCCTAGGGTGGGAATGGAGGAGTGAGAACAGCTAGCAGTGATGATTTAGGAACAGCCAGGCATGTCCTAGAGCCAAGCACATGGCAGAGGACAGTCTCCCCAGCTGAAGTGTGTGGAACAAGGATATGGAGGTAGCATTGGCCAGGAGTGGGTGGTAATGGAGGATGGACAAAAGTCCTGTGCAGCCTGGGGAGAGGAGAGGGAGTGGCCTACATAGGACAGGGCTGTGAAGGTACAGGAAAAATGGGCCTGTCCTCGGTACTACTATTGACCAGGTCTACAAATCACAGAGGGTCTTGGCTCTCTGACATAACATCATCACATGACTTGTGATGATACATTTCCTAGATTACGAGACAGATGGCAAATCTGCCCTGGGAATGGCTGTCTCCCCAGCCAAGTACAATATACCCCTATGAAATTTTTGCTGAAGGAAGGTGGGGGCAGGAGGCCCTTCTAAAAGGTCGATCTGGAAGACAAGACCAGTCTCTCAGAAGATGCTGGCATCGAGGGCTTGGAGGACAAATTGGCCAGCCCCATCCTGCATTAGGACCTGACCAGGTGGAGTCCCAGCAGCCTAACCTCAACTCTGGAGAACTGTGTCAGAGGCATTGTCTTGAGTGTCTTTGATAACACCTGAAGACTATTAGAGGATTTATGTACTTGTTAGAGGAAATCACGAATAAATTGAGCTCAATCTACATCTCTGTGCAGGAATGAGTATTTCCTCTAAGGGAAGATTTTAAGGCAGTGACTCTCAAAGCGTATGGTTTGCAAAGCAGCAGTAGCCATAGCAGGTGAGAATTAAAAAAAAAATGCAATATCTCAGATTTGCCCAGACCTACTAAATCAGAACCTGGGACTGAAGCTTAGAAATCCATGTATCAATAAGTTCTGTTGTGGTGTTTGCTTCTCTTCTAAACAAGAGGCTAGCAGGTGGTTGGTGGAGTAGAACCCATATGTTACCACATGCTGGGACCTAGGTTTGAGCCCAGACCACCTTAAAGGAGTGCATGCAGGGGGGGAAGCTTTACAAGTGGTGGATTGGCCTTATGCTTTCTCCTCTGTCTCTTACCCTTTATCTAAAGGAAAGAAAAAGGCTGTTGGGACCAGTGGAGTCATGCAGGCACTGAGCTTCAGCAATAAGTCTGGTGGATTAGAGTAGTTAAAAAAGACAGTGCCTGTCACATAGTATTCAATTATACTGAAATTTGTCACTAACATATAACTCTGAGGGAGTGCATTACCTCCCTCAGCTCAGTAGTCAGTTCTTTCCAAGGTTAAGATTTTGTGTCACCTGTAGGTAAATAATTTACACTACTGTCTCTCTCGTTCACTGCCACCAGGGTCATTGTTGGAACTCAGTGCTAGCACTATGAACCCACTGCTCTGGCAGCCATTTTTTCTCCTTGTTTTCTTTCCTACTTAATTTGATAGGACAGAGAGATACTGAGAGTGGAGGGGTAGATAAAGACACATCTGTAGGCCTGCTTCACCATTTGTGAAGCTTCTCTCCTACAGGTGGGGAGCAGGGACTCAAACCCAGGTCCTTGCACATGGTAGTGTGTGCTCAACCAGGTGTGCCATGGCCCAGCTCCTGGCATTTTGTTTCTGAATCTCTGTTATTTCCCAAAGCTCTAAAGAGTCCTAGGGATGGGGAGGGGGTGATGTGTCAGAGTTCCCATGTCTTTTTCATACTTTCTCCACCAAGAGCCTTGTCTTGTTGGCCTCAGACATTAAGGCGTCCACAGTGTGCCAACTAGGTCAGCACCTAGATGCTCCTAGCCTGGCTGCTGGCACATGGGGAGGAAAAGGAGGCTCAGAGCAGCACCTGCTCCTTGGACCCAGCTCTCCCTATGGGCTCGTGGGGCCACCAGGAGTCTAACACACACACACACACACACACACACACGCACACGCACACACACACACACACACACACACACACACCTCTCTCTCTCTTAGTGGGGCCTTCTGATTCTCCCTCCCCCTCAGAATGGAAGCTCCAAGTGGCCCAGAAGCTTGTTTGAGTCTTCTAGGTCCCTGCACCATACACAGCACCCTGCATGAAGGGGGCCTCAATACTTTGGAATGGATGAACATTTGCTAAACAGCAGTGCCTTGACTAGAAGAACAGTTGGCTTTGTGTGGATTAGGAAACCTAAGGTTTGGGTGGAGCACACTAGACTTTAAAGAAGCACCAGCCCCTTAGAGCTAACTTTCAGCTAGAACCTTTAACCCAACCATTTCATAAACAAGTCCCTGGTCCAGAAGACCAGAGCTGTTGGTGACCATCCAAAATAGGAAGAACATGTCCTTTCCCTGGCCTGAAGTAAGGCCTCACTGTGGTCTCTTTCACTCTCTGCATTTTTGTCTCTATCTGAAGAATTCAACTCAGAATGAAGTCCTGGTGATGACAACAAGTAAAAATGATGGAGTACCTTTTGGTTCCATTTGTTTATAATTCCATTTTGAGAGAATATACATTATGATCAGCAGGTGTTTATGAAATAAATATTCTTGGGATGGGGAGATGACAATGTCTCTTTCTCTGTGTACCTCATAAAAGAACTCTCTAGAATTCAGTGGTACTTTGCAAACATGCCAAGCACATGAGTCTTATAGTATTTTAGCCAAGGTTCTTTTGACTCTACATAATAAAAATTCACACTGGACTTTTTTTTTTTTAAGTCAAGCTGAATTCTAAGGAATCTAGGCAGTGAGTAATGAAGTCAAGCACAAGAGTTTAAGACCAGATTCACAAATCAGCCAAGTCCTGAGGGCTGCTAAGGCAAATGCTCTTAAACTTTTCCTCTTTTTAAAAAAGAATTAGAGGCTGTTGGGTGGTAGCACAGTGGGTTAAGTGCACGTGGCACAAAGCGCAAGGACTGGAGTAAGGATCCCGGTTCAAGCCCCTGGCTCCCCACCTGCAGGAGAGTCGCTTCACAAGTAGTGAAGCAGGTCTGCAGGTGTCTATTTTTCTCTCCCCCTCTGTCTTCCCCTCCTCTCGCCATTTCTCTGTCTTATTCAACAATGACAACAATAATAACTACAACAATAAAACAAGGGCAACAAAAGGGAATAAATAAATAAGTATTAAAAAAATTAATGAAAGAGAAAAGAGAACCAAAGCATTACTCTGGCATATGGGATGCTGGGGACTGAACTTGGGACTTCAGAGTGCTTTATCCACTGAGCCACCTCCTAGACCCCTTAAAAAGTACTTATTACTAAGAGAGAGGGTGAG
This sequence comes from Erinaceus europaeus, assembly GCF_950295315.1. Classification (NCBI taxonomy): domain Eukaryota; kingdom Metazoa; phylum Chordata; class Mammalia; order Eulipotyphla; family Erinaceidae; genus Erinaceus; species Erinaceus europaeus. The sequence continues at coordinate 39,151,940 of NC_080173.1, read as the reverse complement.
AGAGACAGAGAACCATGGCCTCACCTGGCACATATAATCAAACCTGGAGCCCAGGGCAGGGGTGTGGAGGAGTTAGGGGCCCTCATGTTATCCACTGTGCCAATTCCTAGGCCACACACTGGCTTTTCTGTCTGTGTTTCTTCTAAACTTGGATTGCCCATGCAATCCAATCATCATTCTTATTTAAAAAAAAATTTTTTTTAATCATCTTTATTTATTGAATAGACAGCCAGAAATCAAGAGGGTGTTAAGACAGGGAGACACCTGCAGCACTGCTTCACCATTCACAAAAGCTTTCACCCTGCAGGTGAGGACCAGGTGTCGGGCTGCACTGCAGAGAAGAGAGAGGAAGTCCGGAGCAAGGGGTACACAAACCTTTATTATAGGATGGGGGGGTGGCTCAGGCCACGTGGAGTCAGCCGACAATGGCTGTCCCCACTACCTGACCATGGGGTGAGAGAAGGGAAATTTGTGAGAGGGGGAGCCAAGAGCCCAGAGAGAGGTGGGGGGTGAGGGTGCTTTTTATTGGGCGACAACCAGGGGTGACGTGTGGGGCCAGGATTGGTTGAAGGGGGCACTGCTAGGATTTCGCGGGACGTGGTAAAACCTGGGGGTGGAGACTGCATCAGAATAATTCCTCAGCAACATCTCCTCCTATCCCTTTATATCTAAATGGACACAGTAAAGAAAAATGGAATGGAGCAGGCTTAAATGTTTTTAAGGAATGCCGTGCTCAGGTGGTAAGATGTAGGACTTTCTGTGGAGGAGGGAAGGCTTAAATGGCTGCCAACCTTGTGAGATTTATGCGTCCTCCTGTGCTCAACCCCTCTTTAGAGAGAGAGACTTACCTGGAGGGACTCATCTCATAGGTTTAAGCGCAGCCTGCTCAACCATCTCTTCACAATACCTCTACATCTTTTCTATCTTTCTATCTAGTAATTGCATAAGATGTTCAAAGTCTGTAAAAGACTATCATGGAGCAGAAACCTTTTGGGCATAAACCTAAATGATATAACAAAACAGGAAGGGACAAGTAGGGGAGTAGTAAAAGCCAGTGTGAAGTGAAGGGAAGGATTGGTGTGTAAAGGAACGTTCCCTGCTTGGGGAGGGAAAAGGGGCAAGGGTACATAATGAGGGGGAGGCGGGATGGCATGACCCACCAAACAGAGGGGCTATTTGGCATTGTATAGTCCTCAAGGCAACAGTCTGTAAAAGTCTATGAATTACTCAGGATCAGTCTATAAAAAACCAGCAGCGTGAAGGGAAATAAGCTGCTTTAAAATTGTGTAAAATGTCTATAGGGTATGTCAGAAAGTCCAATACAAGTCTCAGTCCAAAGTAGATGGCTAGGGGAAGAATTGGCAGGGGATGAGACGCTGCATGAGGGAGGTCAGCCGCTGGAATTCTGCTTTTCTGTAGATAGCCAGCTGGAACCGCCAACATGTGACAGGCAGATCAGAAGCAGGAACGGCAAGCAGGCATTAAGAAAGTTCTGTCCTTGGAGTCTGTGTATCAGGTTCTTCAGATCGCGTTAAGTGACATCTAGGGTTTCGGGAGGTGTGCCACTGTAGTCGTGCCGTCTAGTGGGTGACGTCTTGGTGTGCAGGGGTTCAGATGGTTTTTCCGGGATTCCTGTGAAAAAAACACAAACAATCTGCTTCTCGTGGTTAATTTGAACTTGTAACAAGTTATAGGTTTGTTATAGTTTATACCTCGATGATTATAATTGGTTTAAAATCTCTTTATGATTTTATTTAAAGGTCATCTAATGTGACCTCCTGTAGCAGTCTCTACTGCAGGATCTTGAGACCAATTTTAGCTAAAATATGTATTTTAAACAGACTCAAATTGCTTAGAGAGTTAACACATTTTTGTGATAATGATTTTAACGTTTACAGTGCCAGATTGATGCCAGATCTGTTGTGGATTAATTTCCACAAGATAGTTTACAGGGCACCTGTGGGGGCCCTTCAAAGGTGTCCTGTATATAAAATTTATATATTTTAGTTTTGGGAATGTATAGTCACGTTAAACATTTAGACTTTTACCTAAATAGTTAGTTACCTTAACAAATTAATATTTACCTTGTCTGGTAATAGTGTAGCTGTAGGGTTACACTTTTGACCGCTAAGTTAGTGTTACCAAACTTGAGACATACCCATAAACATTTAGTTATAACACACTGGAGGAAAAAGAACTTTTGTTATAAAAAAATTATTTTTAAAACAAATTTATATCCGTCATTAGTCACACAGTTTAAGACTAAACACTTACATATATACCAAAACTATATATAAAAATCAAAAGAGGGAGAAAAACAAAAATTTTGGAATGTTTCTGGACGTCTCCAGAAACTTTGGCTGCATCCAGCATTTTTATATAAAGCCAATTACCGTTTAGAGTACTCCGAGTAGATGGGTCATGCAAAAAAAAATTTTTTTTGTCATTCAACACACTCACTCACAAAAACAACTGGCCGGTTATAACATAAGACATTCAGGGAAAGGGTAAGAGAGAGGTCTCTGTGAGCCAGATTTTGTAGGTACTGCCATGTCGTATTATGGGTCCTGGGATGTATCCTGCATCTGGTCCTCTTGTAGTATTTCTTGTTCTTCAGGGATAACAGTGCCATCCTGCGGGTATTGTCGGACATGGCGGGCAGGAACCCAGACAGGTTTAGAGAAATTTTGAGGGAAAATGCATGCGAAACCCCTTCCCATGGTCAATAGTGGGTCAGGTCCTTTCCAAATTTTGTCGAGTGGGTCTCTCCATTTGACCTTAATAGATGGGAGGGTAGATGGTGTTTTCCAGTGAAGAATGATAGGAGGTAGGCCCGAGTTATTGTAAATATTAAAGAGATTTAATGTAGTTAAGGCTTTTGCTAGCTGGATATTCGGGGGATACATTGCTCCTTTAATTTTATTTAGTTGAGCCTTAAGGGTTTGATGGGCCCTCTTGACAATGCCTTGTCCCTGTGGATTATAGGGAATGCCTGTGGTATGAGTAATGTTCCAGAGGGAACAAAAATCTTTAAATTGTTTGCTGGTAAACACTGGTCCACGGTCAGTTTTCAGTTGAAGAGGTAAACCCATCACAGCAAAACAGGAGAGCATATGGCTTTTAAGCTTTTTAGTGCTTTCTCCTGTCTGAGCTATAGCCCACATAAATTTAGAAAAGGTATCAATTGAGACAAACACATATTTTTGTTTGCCAAAGTTTGGTATGTGGGTGACATCAATTTGCCAAATAGCATTAGCTTTTAAACCTCGGTGGTTAACCCCAAGGGTCTGGATAGCAGGTGTCTTTATGAGACTTGCACAAGAAGAGCATGTAGTGACGATATGTTTTAACTGTGGTACAGGAACATCAGGAAATCGAGCTCGAAGGCCTTTAAGATTAACATGGGTTAGAGAATGAAAATTAGCAGGATTAGAGACAGAGACTGGGAAAGTTCCTGTGGAGGCAAGGCAGTCAACTGTGGCATTCCCTTCGGACAGGGAACCAGGAAGAGGGCTGTGGGAACGAAAGTGTTGAATATATAGTGGTTGGGCTCGAGAACAGAGCATAGAGGCGATTTGAATCAAGAGAGGGGAAAGTGGGTTGTCATCAATTTTCACATAAGAACGAGCAAGCCATGGAAGTAAGTTAACAGTGTACACACTGTCAGAAAAAAGGTTGAAGGATTCTGGTACAGCTTTTAATGCAAGGAAAACAGCATAAAGTTCTTTGTACTGAGGGGAATTCTCAGGAAGCTCAGTAAAGAGAGGTTTAGGAGATTGTTTGTCTGGGTAATATATAAGGGCAGCAGCTTCCTTTTTCCGCCATCAGTAAAGATTGTAGGAGCAGAGGGAATGGGATCCCGAGAGAAAAGTTTAGGTGCTAGTAGAGGCAGAAGAGGTAAAGAAGCTATCAATTTATTAGAAGGAAAATGGTTATCTATTTGTCCTGGAAACTCCACGAAGCTTATGGCAAAGCAGGAATGATGGCGTATAAGCCACTCTGTATCTGTGAGAGAAAAGGGCAGAATAATTAAATCCGGTTCTTTCCCTAAGACCTGCACAGACCTATTTCTTCCTTGGCGAACCATGAATGCTAATGCATCTATCTCAGTGAGGAGTCTTGCAGCTCCTCCTACTGGCGTGTGAAGCCACTCGAGAACCCCATGGTCTTGCCACAATGCCCCTACTACTGTGGGGGTGGAGTTGAAGATTAAAAGGTTTACCGGAGAGGAGGGGGAGAATCGAACAAGGTGCATGTCCTGGAGGGCCTGGTTAACCCTCTCCAATGCCGAGGAGGCCTCGGGAGTTAACTTACGTTTTGAGGAGGGCTGTTTGTTTCCTTTCAACAGGTCAAACAGTGGTTGGAGGCAGCTTGTAGGCAGATAGAGATACTGCCTAAGCCAATTCAAATTTCCTAGAAAACTTTGTAAAGAAGCAAGAGTAAGGTTAGAAGGGAAGGTGACATTAGGTTTTAAGGGATGAATTTTCGTTAGAGAAATCTCTGAATCTAGGAAGGGTATTGGAGATCCCTGTATCTTCTCAGGGGCTACATTAAGGCCGCTTTTCTTTAATGCAGGAATGAGAAGATCACGTAAGGCATAGATATCTGTATCTGATTTTCCCCATATTAAAATATCATCTGGGGAGTCGGGCTGTAGTGCAGCAGGCTAAGCGCAGGTGGCACAAAGCACAAGGACCGGCATAAGGATCCCGTTCGAACCCCGGCTCCCCACCTGCAGGGGAGTCGCTTCACAGGCGGTGAAGCAGGTCTGCAGGTGTCTTTCTCTCCTCCTCTCTATCTTCCCCTCCCTCTCTCCATTTCTCTCTGTCCTATCCAACAACGACAACAACAATAATAACTACAACAATAAAACAAGGGCAACAAAAGGGAATAAATAAAATAAATATTAAAAAAAGAAGTCGAAAAAATATCATCTGTATAATGAAAAACATGAAGGCCCTTATGAATATATGGGAAAAGGGCAGATTTAACAGCCTCCTGACAAATTGTAGGACTATTGGCCATACCCTGGGGTAGCACCACCCATTCAAATCTATCAGCAGGGCTGGCATTATTAATAGAAGGAACAGAGAAGACAAAATGTTTACAATCTTGTGGATGCAAGGGAATAGAGAAAAAACAATCTTGTATATCAATAGCTATGATTGGAATTCCCATGGGAATTGCAGAAGCAAGAGGCAAACCCCTTTGGGGGGAGCCCCAGACCTGCATGGTTTTATTTACTGCACAGAGATCTTGAAGGAGGCGCCATTTTCCCGAGTGATTTTTAATCACAAAGACAGGAGTATTCCATGGGCTTCGAGAATGACGAATGTGTCCCAAGGACAACTGCTCTCGGACGAGCTCTTTTAAAATTTCTAGTTTATCCCTAGGTAAAGGCCACTGTTCCACCCAGACAGGCTCATTAGAAAGCCAGCTTAAGTGTTTGGCTACGAACAGTGGCATTTAGTATTGGGGGTGCTGATTAGACCTGGTCTCACGGGAGCCAGTGTTACGCTCTGCAGAAGCATCTGTGGATATCCTAACATCAAGACATTCCAGAAGATCCCTGCCCAGTAGGTTGGTGCTAATATTAGCTACCAAAGGGTGGAAGTGTCCAGTAGAGCCTTCTGGGTCTTCCCACATGAGCAAATCTCATGTGCTAAATGATGGGGTCATCCCTCCTACTCCATGTATACTGGGTCCAGGAAGGAGTTCCCAATCTTGGGGAACCTCTTTTTGCCTTAAAATAGTTTTTTCTGCCCCCGTGTCAATCAAAAATTTAAAACGAATATTGCCAATCTTTACTGTCATAGAAGGGTGACCCCGTTCTAAAACAGGAGTGGTCCACAAAATCTCAGGCCCCGAATTTGTACCATTCAGGGGCGAACCATCTTTATGAAATTGGGACCAACAATCTCTCTAAAAATGAAACCCCTTACGACATTTTGGACAAACAGTACATGGCCTCTGGTTCCCTGACTGAAAGCGGGGTTGCTCTGACTGGAGGCGTGGTAGCTCTAGCTGGAGGCGTGGCTTCCCTGACGGGAGGCGTGGTTGCAGCTTATCAGGACATTGGTTATGACAATGTCCTTGGCGACTGCACTGAAAGCAGGCCCCGTTTTGACTACATGGGGTAACTGCATAAACCTGTGTTGTAGCGGGTGCCCTATAATTGCCTGATGTAAGTTCCTGTGTCGCTAAAATCCAATTATCTGGGTGTAGGTGTTTAAGATTAAGGCATGCCTGACGGAATTGTGGTGTCATGCCTTCCCAGACAATAGAGTGCAGGAGTAGTGAGCGGACGTCAGGATTATAAAACTTTCTCTCTAAGCTTGTCTTCACCCTTGAGATGAAGCTCGCTAATGATTCATCAGTGCCTTGGCAAAGAGAGTTAATGGGAACTGATGAATCTACATCGGGTGGGGTCACCCTTTCCCATGCTTATGTTGCGCAGATGCGTACCTGTTCAAAATAACCAGTTGGAAACCTGGCTTCTGCCTGCTGAGCTCCAGATTCGTAAGCTTCTGCTCCAAAGAAAGCATCAGAATTCCAATCTACCTGTTTGTTACTATTTTCCTGCGACTGTCTAGAGCATTCATCGCGGAAGCATTCCTTCCACTGTAGGTAGAGGGCGTCTGGGAGTGCAGCACGATCCAGGTCTTTCCAGTCCTGGGGCGTGTTAAGATGCTGGTAAAAACTCCTTAAAACGGACTTGGTCCATGGAGCGTGAATTCCATCCTCCCTGACCGCTTGTCTGAGTTCTTTAGAGGTGTATGGCTGCCACGGCTGAGGGTTTTGTTTAGAAGGGGCCACGTTTACTGGGAAGGTGTGGATTTGGTCCAATGGTGTGGGAGAGGGAGCTACAGAAGTGGAAGGTGCCGTGGAAACTGCTGTAGTGGCCTCAGGGGAAACTGAACACGTATCTATAGGGACGGAGCTCTTGGGGCAGACTGCACATAGTTTAAGGTCCTTAAATGCTGAAAAAATATCCTTTTACTCTTGTATCTGAGCCACAAGGTCCCTCAATGATGACGTATCAGCAGGGGGCGGGGTCAGAGCCTCAGGAGAAGCTGAAACCAGGGCAGCAGGGGGCGGGGTCTGAGGAGCGGAAGCCTCAGGTGAAGCTGAACCCGGGGCAGCAGGGGGTGGGGCTGTAGAAGAGGAAGCCTTAGGAGAAGCTGAACCCAGGGTGGCAGGGGGCGGGGTCAGAGGAGCTTCCGAACACGTGTACGTGTGGGAATGGAAATTTTGGGTCTAGCCGCTGATTGCTTAGGGCGTCTAAGTCTTAAGCACATGTGCTTTAACTCATGTATCTCCACCTCAAGGTCACGTATCCTCAAGGCAGACCACGTTGTACATATCTTGTAAGTCGCGATTATAGCTATGAGAACCCACGGTGTAGCGAAAATTAAACCGTCTCTGAGAGCGCGACTCTGTCCCAGGACAGAAGGAGATAATGACTGGGACACCTCATAAAACGAAAAATTTCCCATGGTGGAGGGAAACGCGGGGCCACAGAGGTGGGCAGATGCCACTTACCTGTGTCTGGGCGGCTTTCAGGGACCTCAGGCCAGCTGTCCAGCGGGGAGTGGGTGCGGAACATGATGGGCGCCAGATGTTGTTGTGGTCCGGTGTCGGGCTGCACCGCGGAGAAGAGAGAGGAAGTCCGGAGCATGGGGGTACACAAATATTTATTATAGGATGGGGGGGTGGCTCAGGCCACGTGGAGTCAGCCAACAATGGCTGTCCCCACTACCTGACCACGGGGCGAGAGAAGGGAGAGAGATCTGCGAGAGGGGGAGCCGAGAGCCCAGAGAGAGGGGGGCTGAGGGGGCTTTTTATTGGGCGACAACCAGGGGTGACGTGTGGGGCCAGGATTGAAGGGGGCACTGCTAGGATTTCGTGGGGCGAAATAATAATTCCTCAGCAACAATAGGTGTCTATTTTTCTCTCCCCCTCTGTCTTCCCCTCCTCTCACCGTTTCTCTGTCCTATTCAACAATGACAACAATAATAACTACAACAATAAAACAAGGGCAACAAAAGGGAATAAATGAAGAGAACGCGTTTGGCAAAGGACAGCCCCTCAACATTAAGTTGGGGGACTCGAAGAGCAGGGCCAACAGCTTGAAAGCTATCAGGAGCTGCTAGTTGCTGGCTTTGAAAGTGACTGGGATCCATGTGGATTCAGTCGACTAGGAAGGATCATCAGTTTCCTCAATGAGTGGGTACTCATGGGATGCACCACCAGAAGGTCGATCCAACTTTGTTTTTAATATTTATTATTAGGGAATAAATATTAGAAAAAATAATGAAAAAGAGAACCAAAGCATTACTCTGGCATATGGGATGCTGGGGACTAAACTTGGGACTTAAAGAGTCCAGTGCTTTATCCACTGAGCCACCTCCTAGACCCCTTAAAAAGTACTTATTACTAAGAGAGAGGGTGAGAGAGACAGAGAACCATGACGGCCTCACCTGGCACATATAATCAAACTGGAGCCCAGGGCAGGGGTGTGGAGGAGTTAGGGGCCCTCATGTTATCCACTGTGCCAATTCCTAGGCCACACACTGACTTTTCTGTGTTTCTTCTAAACTTGGATTGCCCATGCAATCCAATCATCATTCTGATTAAAAAAATTTTTTTTTTAAATCATCTTTATTTATTGGATAGACAGCCAGAAATCAAGAGAGTGATAAGACAGGGAGACACCTGCAGCACTGCTTCACCATTCACAATAGCTTTCACCCTGCAGGTGAGGACCAGGGGCTTGAACCCGGGTACTTGTGCATTGTAATATGTGTGCTCAACCAGGTGTAGCACCACCTGGCCCCATCATTCTGATTTTCTTCCTTTCTTTCTTTCATCTTTTGTTGCCCTTGTTATTTTTTATTGGTGTTGTAGTTATTATTGTTGTTATTGGTGTCATCTTTTGTTAGATAGGACAGAGAAATGGAGAAGAGAGAAAGATACCTGCTTCACTGCCTATGAAGGGACCCCCGCCCCGCAGGTGGGGAGCCAGGGGCTTGAACCGGGATCCTTACGCTAGTCCTTGTGCTTCTCACCATGTGCGCTTAACCCACTGCGCTACCACCCAACTCCCCATTCTAATTTTTTTAATATTTATTTTATTTATTCCCTTTTGTTGCCCTTGCTGTTTTACAGAGAGGAAAGATAGACATCTGCAGACCTGCTTCACCGCCTGTTAAGCGACTTCCCTGCAGGTGGGGAGCCAGGGCTTGAACCGGGATCCTTATGCCGGTCCTTGTGCTTTGCGCCACCTGCGCTTAACCCGCTGCGCTACAGCCCGACTCCCCCCATTCTAATTTTTTAAGTGCTTCATCTGAGTCATCATTCCAGTAACTGGTGTCTCTCCTTCCCTCTGCAATGTTCTTAAAGATTTTTTTGGTGGCATATTGGGTAGAATGCAGAGCTTAAGTCTCCAGATTTCCCCTCCTTCTCACTTGTGAATTTATATCTATTTTTTAAAAAGATTTTATTTATTAATGAGAAACATAGGAGGAGAGAGAAAGAGCCAGACATCACTCTGGTACATGTGCTGCCAGGGACTGAACTCAGGACTTCATGCTTGAGAGTCTGATGCTTTATCCAATGCACCACCTCCCGGACCATGTGAATTTATATGTATTACATAGATTGTGGTGATGGGGAATAAACTCACATGTGCATGACAGTGCTTAACAGCAAGACACCACAGCACCATTCTACCATCTAATGTTTCTCCTATGCCAACCATGGTACTATGTGGTACCAGGACTCTATTCCAGGGCCTCATGCATATGGCATATTCTCTACTGGGTAAGATCTCCCCCCATCTCGCTCTCTCTCTCCCCCTCTCTCTTTCACACACACACACACACACACTTTCTATTTTTAAAATAGATGTATTGCTCAGTTCTGGCTTATAATGGTGCTGGGGACTGAACCTGGCACTTCATAGAGTCTCAGGCATGGTAGTCTTCTGCATAACCATTATGCTAGTTCCCTGTTCTTAAATTTTTTAAAGAAGATTTACTGTCCCCAGATCAAATCAATGGGGTTTACAGTTAACAATGCTTATATACTTTCCCCATATTTGGGAGCTATTCTCAGCCTTGATCCAACTTTCTAGTCCTATTTCCAACTCTGACACCAATCTCCCCAGACAATACCTTTAGTCCACCTGCAAGTTAGCTGTCAGGCTCAGGAAAAAATTAGTAAAATCATGGGCCTCTTGGAATATACCTAAAATAGATCAGCTTTTTCCAAATTTTGGAGACCCCCAAATCAAATCTGCTATATTCTTACCTTTAGATTCCTGATTATTAAACAATTTGTTCTACTTTATATCTTAATGCCTTTTCAGCCCTCAAGTTGCAGATATTACCATGACACTAACGACTTCCCTGACCAGATGACCCCACCAATATGTCCTGGAGCCCCACTACTCTAGAGCCCTGCACCACCAGGGAAAGAGAGAGAGAGGCTGGGAGTATGGATCGACCTGCCAACACCCTTGTTCAGCAGCAGAGAAGCAATTAACACAAGCCAGACCTTCCACCTTCTGCAACCCATAATGACCCTGGGTCCATACTCCCAGAGGATAAAGAATAGGAAAGCTTCCAATAGAGGGGATGGGATACAGAACTCTGGTGGTAGGAACTGTGTGGAGCTGTACCCCTCTTATCCTATGGTCTTGGTAATCATTATTAAATCAATAAGAAGAAAAAAAAGATTTACTGTTATGAAAGGTAGGCACTGAACACTGCTAAACTCTAGCATACGACTGTGTAAGGATTGAATTTGGGGTCTTTTTTTTGGGGGGGGGAATTCTCAGGCATGCTAGTCCTCTCTCTTTAGACCCCTAAGTAACTCTTTAAAGAAAAATAAAACTAATTGTTCAAGTTCCAGCATCAAAAGGGAGTGCCAAGGCACTGGGGGAAATTCCAGTATGTGGTATCTCTCCCTTTCTATATGGATGAAAAATAGCCAGGGAGCAGAGAATCTGCATATGTGAATCCCTGGTTTTGAGGGGGTGGGGGGAGATGGTTCTGGGACTCATTTGCATCAGTTCATTCCTAGCCTATCAACTTGTATGTGGAGGAGAGGTGGAGAGAACAAAGCCACCGTTAGGCAAAGCTGGTGCCTAGTCCTATAGGGGAGAGGTGGGGAGAACAGAGTGGGGTGACTGAATTAGATAGAATCCCTCCAACCCTAAGTGTGTTTACAATGAGGTCAACCAACTTACCTGGTGCCTCGCCTGTGGTGCTTAAATGAAACAGCAAAGATGTTTGTGATTGTCTATAATTCATGACACCCATTTCCAAATGGCTATTCTACTGGGCTAAGTGCAAATACTATAAAAAATCTACTGGATATCCAGTCAAGGACGATGACTAGTAAGCAGCTGCTTGCGTGAGCTCTGACAACAACTGCTGGAAAGGGTAAAATCGTGGCCTTCAGCAGGACTTGGAATAAGGCATTATAAGCATGACACAAAGGAGGTGACTATAGCTCAATCTGGGTTATAAAATAGAGCAAAAAGAAAGGAAATTGTTTCATTATTTCTCTCCCCCCTCCCTCCCATAACCAGACCCCAGGGGTAGGGAGCCACTGCTAGCAGGCTCCCCGCTGACCTTTTTTCTTTACCAAGATTCCTGGCTCACCAGGGGTGCCATTCCAATCCTGTTCCTTTCTGATTCTGGCTATTTTTTTTTTTCCACTCTGAGTAAGTGACTTAGGCCGAATTGGAGTGACAAATATCTGACAAGCAAAGCCTCACCCCGCCTGGGAAAGACTGCCTGGAAGTTTTTTCTTCTTTCTCCCTATCAGTTGTCTAGGTTCACTATGCATGAGCTAACTGGGAGCCGTCCAAGCTGCAGACCCACTGTTGGGGCTTTTTACTCTGTTCTATTTTATTATTACTATTATATAAACATGTATCCCTTTCCCCCCCCCAGTTGACCAAAATTAACATTAGTATATTTTCCATTGCTAGGCGACCGGATGTCTTATCCACTGTGAGAGGAACTTGTTTCACTCTTCATACCTCCTCTATCAACTCTCCCACTCCTCCTTCCTCCTAGCTAATTAAAATAAATAAATAAATAAATAAAACTCTCCTTTTTTCCTTGTCTTCCTTTCTTCCTTCATCTGCTTTCTGAATTCACTGATACTCGTTTGTGAATTATTCTGGGGAAGAAATCTGACTTAAGAGTGGACTTTCTTTGTGTGTGTCTCTGCTCTACTCCACTTTCTTCTCTTGCTACTCCTAGAATTTACAGTGGACAGTAGATTTGCATAATTGTCTACTCCTGCTATCCCTTTTTTCCTTTATCTTTTTCATTTGGATTTGGTTGCTATTTCTTCTTGGACTGGAGACATTATTCGGCTAACTGGTATTGGTTAAACTACTTCAATCCTTGCTTCAGTTACTATTGTGATTTCTGAGGGTGGTGATTGCATTTGTCACAAAGGTATTTAGTATACCGTGGCTTATACTCAAAACACAACAACTGAGGAACAACAGAACATAAAAAATAAAAATATAATTAAAAAATGGCTAGATCAAGAGCAAATAAAACTGCTACTACAATGAATGAAGAGCCTAGAAGAAACTAAAAATCAGCCAGAGTCACCATAGATAAGAAAAGCATGCAAGCTTAACTTATGCATGCAAGCAATAAACTTATTAATCACAGAAATGAAAACAACTTTGGAGGAAAGGGCTAGCAGTATTAGGGAAACAACAGATGAGACCCTCAAGGTCTCATCACAAACCCCTAGCCAGATTCACTAAACAAAAAGGGGAGAAGACTCAAATTAATAGAATTGTAAACGATAGAGGAGACATCACAACGGACACCACAGAAATGCAGAAAATCATGCAAAACTTCTATGAAGAACTATATGCCACCAAGCTAGAAAATCTGGAAGAAATGGAACAATTCCTAGAAACATATGCCCTTCCAAAATTGAACCAAGAAGAAATACAAAACCTAAATACAACAATAATAGACAAAGAAATTGAAACCGTTATTAAGAATCTCCCCAAAACAAAAGTCCTGGACCAGATGGCTTCACAAACGAATTCTACAAAACCTTCAAGAAGCAGTTAAAACCCATACTTCTAAAGCTTTTCCATAAGATCAAAGAAACAGGAACACTCCATTCCACCTTCTATGAAGCAAACATCACCTTGATACCAAAAGCAAATAGAGACATAACAAAAAAGGAAAACTACAGACCAATATCTCTGATGAACATAGATGCCAAAATATTAAAAAAGACCTTGGCCAACCGGATAGAGCAGTATATCAAAAAGATTGTTCATCACGACCAAGTGGGATTTATCCCAGGAAAGCAAGGCTGGTTCAACATATGTAAGTCAATCAATGTTATTCACCACATCAATAAAAGCAAAGCCAAAAACCATATGATTATCTCAATAGATGCAGAGAAAGCCTTTGACAAAATTCAACACCCATTCATGCTCAAAACTCTACAAAACATGGGAATAGATGGGAAATTCCTCAAGACAGTGGAATCCATATATATCAAACCTACAGCCAACATCATACTCAATGGACAGAAGCTGAAAGCAATCCCCCTCATATTGGGGACTAGACAGGGCTGTCTACTATCACCACTACTCTTCAATATAGTATTGGAAGTTCTTGCCATAGCAATCAGGCAAGAGAAAGAAATCGAAGGAATACAGATTGGAAGAGAAGTCAAGCTCTCACTATTTGCAGATGATATGATAGTATACATAGAAAAATCTAAGGAATCCAGCAACTACTGGAAGTTATTAGGCAATATAGCAAGGTGTCGAGCTACAATATCAATGTACAAAAATCAGTGGCATTTCTTTATGCGAACACTAAAACTGAAGAAGACATCCAGAAGTCACTCCCATTCACTGCTGCAGCAAAATCAATAAAATACCTAGGAATAAAGCTGACCAAAGAAGTGAAAAACCTTTATACTGAAAACTATGAGTCACTATTCAAGGAAATAGAATCTGATACCAAGAAATGGAAAGGCATTCCATGCTCATGGATCAGAAGAATAAATATCAAAATGAATATTTTCCCCAGAGCCATATACAAATTTAATGCGATACCCATCGAAGTTCCACCAAGCTTCTTTAAGAGAATAGAACAAAAACTACAAGCATTTATCTGGAACCAGAAAACACCTATAATTGCCAAAACCATCTTGAGGAAAAGAAACAGAAATGGAGGCATCACACTCCCAGATCTCAAACTATAACGTCATCATCATCAAAACAGCCTGGTACTGTAACAAAAATAGGCACACAGACCAGTGGAACAGAACTGAAAGCCCAGAAATAAACCCCACACCTATGGACATCTAATCTTTGATAAGGGGGCCCAAAGTATTAAATGGAAGAAGGAGGCTCTCTTCAATAAATGGTGCTGGGGAAACTGGGTTGTAAAATGCAGTTAAATGAAATTGAAATACCTTATCTCATCAGAAATAAAAATCAACTCCAAATGGATCAAGGACCTGGATGTTAGACTGGAAACTATCAAATACTTAGAGGAAAACATTGGTGGAACACTTTCCCACCTAAACCTCAAAAGGATCTTTGATGAAACAAACCCTATTGCAAGGAAGACTAAAGCAGAAACAAACCAATGGGACTATATGAAATTGAAAAGCTTCTGCACAGCCAAATAAACTATCACACACAGAGACCCCTCACAGAATGGGAGATATTCACATGCTATACATCAGACAAGAGACTAATAACCAAAATATACAAAGAGTTCAGCAAACTTAGCACCAAAAATGGGCAGAGGATATGAACAACACATTCACTTCAGAGGAGATCCAAAAGGTTAACAAATATATGAAAAACTGCTCCAGGTCACTGATTGTCAGAGAAATGCAAATAAAGGCAACACTGAGATACCACCTCACTCCTGTGAGAATGGCATACATCAAAAAGGTCAGCAGCAACAAATGTTGGAGAGGCTGTGGGGACACAGGAAACCTTCTGCACTGCTGGTGGGAATGTAAACAGGTTCAGCCTCTGTGGAGAGCAGTCTGGAGAACTCTCACAAGGCTAGACATAGACCTTCCATATGACCCAGTAATTCCTCTCCTGGGGATATACCCCAAAGATTCCGTAATACCCAATCAAAAAGATATGTGTATACCTATGTTCATAGCAGGACAATTCATAATAGCTAAAACCTGGAAGGAACCCAGGTGTCCAACAACAGATGAGTGGTTGAGAAAGCTGTGGTATATATACACAATGGAATACTATGCAGCTATTAAGAACAATGAACCCACCTTCTATGACCCATCTTGGACAAAGCTAGAAGGAATTATGTTAAGTGAGCTAAGTCAGAAATATAAAGATGAGTATGGGATGATCCCACTCATCAACAGAAGTTGAGAAAGAACAGAAAGGGAAACTAAAAGCAGGATCTGATTAAATTGAGAGTAGGGCCCCAAAGTAAAAACCCTATGGCAAGGGGGAGGGTAGACATTCGGCTTCCTGGGGCAGCAGGGGGTGGGGGTGGGTGGGTGAGTGGGATGGGACACAGTCTTTTGGTGGTGGGAATGGTGTTTATGTACACTCCTATTAAAGTGCAGTCATATAAACCACTATTTAATTAATATGAAAGGGGGAAAAATTGATTGTATGTCTCAAACTTCTTAAAACACAGACTGAGTCTTCTGAATACATAGGCTGAGTCTTTGATATGTTGACTCTCTCAAAAGTCTAGACCAGGTAGAACAGAAGCAACCAGTGGCACAGCTATATACAAGATGGTGGGTATTACACAGCAAAACCCATCAAAGGGACTTTTCAAAGTTCACCTAATTACCAAATAATGTGATGATAACAATAACTAGCCATTGTCTTCTTGAATCCTAAGACAGCAGGAACGTCACATTTCCACTGTATTTCCCCCAGTCCTGGAACCTTAGGGTGGGGCCCACTTTCCTGCATGCCTCTCTCAATTCATATCAAATAATACTGCATCCAATGATTGCAACCTAATCAACGCAACGAGTATCACCTCAGGATGCTTTACTTCAGACTGTGTCCAGAGACTTCAGGTGTGGAATGACAACCAGCTTCATTATTCGGGTGAGACCTTTCCTTTCATAGTATTCTCTAATTCCATTCCAGGTGTTCCACTCCCCTATAAAATCCCCAAACCTATAGACCAGGTCCCCTGAGATAGAGCATATGTTCACATGTGTCCATAAACCAGGGAAAAATATATACCTGAAAGCAGAAGTACACAAGAATC
The DNA here is from genome assembly GCF_950295315.1 of Erinaceus europaeus. Taxonomy (NCBI): domain Eukaryota; kingdom Metazoa; phylum Chordata; class Mammalia; order Eulipotyphla; family Erinaceidae; genus Erinaceus; species Erinaceus europaeus. The sequence continues at coordinate 39,135,636 of NC_080173.1, read as the reverse complement.
TGCAGTGAGTACCCCTCCCCCCCCCAACACTTCATCTGCACTATTCCAGCCTTTAGGTCTATAATTGTTCAACAATTTGTTTGGCTTTGTATGTTAATTCTCTTTTCAGCCACCAGGTTCTGGATGACAGCATGATGACGAACAGACTTCCCTGGACTGACGACCCCACCAATGTGTCCTGGAGCTCCACTTCCCCAGAGACCCATCCTACTAGGGAAAGAGAGAGGCAGGCTGGGAGTATGGATGGACCAGTCAAGCCCATGTTCAGTGGGGAAGCAATTACAGAAGCCAGACCTTCCACCTTCTGCAACCCACTATGACCCTGGGTCCATACTCCCAGAGGGATATAGAATGGGAAAGCTATCAGGGGAGGGGATGGGATATGGAGATTGGGTGGTGGGAACTGGGTGGAGTTGTACCCCTCCTATCCTACAGTTTTGTTAATGTCTCCTTTCTTAAATAAAATTTTAAAAAGTCTACTGAACATCAAAATCCTTGCTAGTAAAAAAAAGTAACAAAAAGTTGTCTGTTTTATTGAATGTGGCTGATAATCTACTTTTTCACTTTCACCAAATATTATAGAACAACAAACATAAACCCAGTTTAAAAAGAGGTACCGCTTTCCCACTAAAATATTTTCTTTAACAATTTGCACTAATTCTGACAATTATGAAAGAGAAAAAAGAAAAAGTGCTCCAATTGATTCCTTAAACCTGTAAAGGCTCCAAAGATCAGATGAATCTTATTCCAAGTTTTAAAATAATTACAAAGTTTTACTTTAGCTCGAATATTAAATCTGGTTAATAATTTTGATCTATACTTTGCTTCTGTGTCCCATCACAAGTGGAGTAGAAGAATCAAGTCTCAAGTTTGCTATTTTTCTCTTTAAAACAACCTTTTTTTAAAAAAAAAATTTTTTTTTTAAATTTTACTATTGGATAGAGACAGAATAAAATTGAGAAGGGTCGGAGAGAGGTGGGGGGAAGAGGAGGAGGGGACGGGAGACACCCGCAACCCTGCTTCACCACTTGTGAAGGTTTCCCCCCTGTAGGTGGGACCAGGGGCTTGAACCTGGGTACTTGTGCACTGTAATGTGTGCAATCAATCAGGTGTACCACTGCCTGGCCCCTTAAAACAATCTTCTAAACTACTGACAGATCCAGCTCAGATGCACAAAATATACATAAAAAGATAACTAGTTATTAACCGAAAGCACTAGTTAAAGCAGCCTAGAGTCTTACATGAAATGTCACTCCAAAACATGCAGAGGCAGCAAGAGTCACCCAAAACCACATTTTATTCTTTAACCTTAATATTGCCTTTTCTGTTATTTAAAGAGTGATGCCAAGTAAAGCAGATGAAAATGTTCTGCTAAGAGATCAAAATGATCGAAACACAGCATATACACCTAGTAAAACCTCAGGGCTATCCCATATGCTCCAAACGCAAGGGTTAAATCCAGCAGTGGCTCACGTTCTGGGTTTTTTGTTAGGTGATTGGAAATATATGGAAGAATCAACACACCTCAGTAGCAGAGTCATAAGTACCCTGGAAGCAGAAAGTTGACACAATTTTAAATATAATTCATATATATATATATATATTTTAAATCAAACACAATTAAATAGAATGTAGTTTAGGTACATGAATACTTTGCTTTAGAAGAATAACAGAGATGGTACATAGTACCAAAAACATACACAGCCTTTTAGTTTCTTCTGTTGGTGAAAGTGTGCCTGTAGACAATCAAATATTGCAAGGGAATAAATTCTCTATTCATTCAAGACTTTCTCAAGGACAGAGGTGATTAATAGTTATATGTATATATACACACACATATATATTTTTGCAAAGTCTGAGCAAAAACAGTAATACCTAAGAGAACATCCTTCCCCCCTTGGCCACAGGGCAGTGAGGAAGCACTGGCGCGCCAGGTCAGTGGAGTGTGCTCGCCGAGGGGCAGCCTGCCAACAGCGAGGAGATGGAGGTCCAGAAGCCAACAAAATGGAAGTGTGGTGAGGGAATACTTTACTCTCTCAACTTCTGTAAGGAAAGAGGCTGCCAACTGCATACTCCCCAGCTCACAGTGAAGAAAGGGAAGGAATCAAGGTCTAGTGCTTTCCCTCACCCCATCCCTGCTCCCCCATCTTCTTAAAACAAAACAAAAACGAACAAAACAATCTGGGAATAAACATTGTGTTCAAGGTACCACAAGAAAATTGGAGTGACATGTCTTCCAAAAGGGAAGTGAAGTCACTTGGAGTGCAGCACTCCAGAGGACTGAGGCTTAATGCTCAAAGTAAAGTAGATTCATCTTTCTGTCAGCAGGAGAGAAGAGTTTTAAACCCATTGCACCTCTGGAGCAGTTAAAATGTAAGCATTGTATACTGCCACCAATGGGAAGGACAATGCCATGAGCCTAGACGTGTGCCCTATATGCTTTCTTCCAAAATAATGTCTCTGTGAAGGCAGACTGTTCCACTGAAAAACCCAGCTGGTAGCACTGTGCTGCCTGGAGCTGTCTGGCTCTCAGAGACCTGACTCACTGTTCGAGGAGGTCAAAGCAAAGCACCTTTGACACCTACTTTAGGATGCTCTTAGGGATGGGTTGCTATTGCAGAATGTGCATCACACATCAGTCCTTACATAGAATGTTCTCCCTGTCTACTCCATGGGACTAAGTTCTTCCACAAAGGGTTATTGCCATTGGAAAATGAGTAATTTTCTAGTAATGTAAACAATACCACTTTGTCTCTTTATGACTTTTCACTGTGTGAATATCGTGTGCAACAATTACATCTACATGTCACTCTGCTTTGGGTGGAAGTCTAGGATTGTCTTCTAGTCTCTCTTGGTCACAACAGTGGTGGAGCAGTGAAAAGAATTACAGTGCTGTATTGATGAATCCAACCAAAGGAAAAGGTCCTCCCATTTTTCAAAAGTAGATTTTCTTCATCTCAGATCTTGAATCATAGCTGGAAAAAAAAAACAGAAAAGAAAAAGAAGGGAATCAATATTTATTATTTCCTATAGTCCAGGACTGTGAGGTGAAATGCTGTGATTATTATTCACATATGAATGACAGGAAGCATAAAGAGGTGGAACACGGGGGCCAGGTGGTGGCACACTCAGTTGAATGCACATAATACTATGTGGGAGGATCCAGGTTTGAGTCCCCTCTCCCTACCTATTGAGGGGCAAGAGGGCTTCATGAGCAGTTAAGCAGGTCTGCAGGTATCTCTCTCCATCTGTATCTCCATCTCCTCCCAACCCTCAATTTCTCTGTATTATCTATTGAATTATTGGAAAAATCACACATTTCTGCATAGAAAAACATCTCATAACTTTTCACCCTAATAATAATAACACCAATAAGATAATAATAATAATAACACCCTAAGAAGAAGAAGAAGACAGGAGATTGGTTGATTGTGAAGTTAATGAGCTCCAGCAATAACCCTTGTGGCAATACTAAAAAAAAAGAGTAAAATGAGACACTTTAATAGGGTCTATAGAAAGAGGCAGCACAGTGGGTTAAGCGCACGTCGTGGCTCAAAGCACAAGACCTGGAGTAAAGATTCCGGTTCGAGCCCCTGGCTCCCCACCTGCAGGGGAGTCGCTTCACAGGCGGTGAAGCAGGTCTGCAGGTGTCTGTCTTTCTCTCCCCCTCTGTCTTCCCCTCCTCTCTCCATTTCTCTCTGTCCTGTCCAACACAACAACATCAATAACAACAACAATAAAATAACAAGGGCAACAAAAGTGCAATAAATAAATATTAAAAAAAAAAAAAAGAAAGAGAGGAGAAAACTATGGTCTCCCAGGATCAAGTTCTTTATGACCAAATCCCACTTTACTCTCTGGGAAGAAGCAAACATGATAGCCTAGATATTTTTGAGATGAGACTAAAACCTTAATCAATTCAATTAATGGTGGGAGGCAGTTTACACTAAATGTCACAGCATATTCTATGGGCAACTTATCTCTCTCTTTCAGCTTTTTTTTAACCAGAGCAATGCTCAGCTCTGGCTTATGGTGGGGTGGGGGATTGAATCTGGGACTTGGGAGCCTCAGGCTCCCTTTTGTTGCCCTTGTTGTAGTTATTATTGTTGTTGTTATTGATATTGTTGTTGGACAGGACAGAGAGAAATGGAGAGAGGAGGGGAAGACAGAGAGGGGGAGAGAAAGACAGACACCTGCTGACCTGCTTCACCGCCTGTGAAGCGACTCCCTTGCAGGTGGGGAACCGGGGGCTTGAACTGGGATCTATACGCCGTGTCCTTGTGCTTCGTGCCATGTGTGCTTAATCCACTGTGCTACCGCCCGACTCCCGATGACTATTCTTTCTTTTTAAATTTTATTTATTTTCCCTTTTGTTGCCCTTGTTGTTTTTTATTGTTGTAGTTATTTTTTAAGCATTTATTTCCTTTTATATATATTTGTCCATTTCTTTCTATGATCCTGCCTTCTCTTTCTTTTTAAAATTTATTTATTTATTCCCTTTAGTTGCCCTTGTTATTTCTTTTTATTGTTGTAGTTACTGCTATTGTCGTTGTTGGATAGGACAGAAAGAAATGAAGAGAGGAGGGGGAGCCGGGGGCTCGAACCTGGATCCTCAGGCCGCTCCTTGTGCTTTCCGCTTTCTACAGCCTAACTCCCCTTCTCTTTCTTTCTAAGTCACTTCTACTACTTCTGAGGGGAGTGTCCACCCCGCCCCCCCCCCCCCCCCCACACACTCCATCTCCCTCTTCTCTGAGTCCTAACGGAATTGGAGTTCAGATCCCTCTGGTCATCTCTTAATATTTAACTCCTGGGAGTATAAGCCAAAATTCCTTATGGAATACAGAAGGTGGAAGGTCTGGAAGATTTCTTTAAACTCATGGAATGGTACTTAGAAGGGAATCTTTTTTAAAAAAATTATCTTTATTTATTTATTTGGATAGAGACAGCCAGAAATCAAGAGGGAAGGGGGGTGATAGGGAGAGAGACAGAGAGACACCTACAGCCCTGCTTCATCACTTGTGAAGCTTTTCCCTTGCAGGTGGGGGCCAGGGACTCAAACCAAGGTCCTTGTGCACTGTAACATGTGCGCTTAACCAGGTGTGCCACTACCCATCCCCTAGAATGGAATCTTATGAGATCTTCCCATTTCTCTCATCTACTGATGCGGAAATAAGGAAATGGAGAAGGAACGTGACTTGTGAAAGGTCACAAAATGACTAAAAATGGACTGAACAATGACTGCTAGTTATTGCTTTTACCATTCTAATAATCTGCTGATCTCTAAGAAAAGGCAGACTATCCTTGATAGTCAAAAAGAAGTCTTATAAGCTTATGAATATAACATAAGGCCTGGGAAACAGCATAGTGGTTATGCAAAACCCACCACCATTAAGCCAGAGCATTAACCACCCACTACCATTAAGCCAGAGCTGAGCAGTGCTCTGCACAGACACACACAAACTCACCTACTCTCTCTCAACAAAACTGTATCTGTGGGCCAGGTGGTGGTGCACCTGGTCAAGCACTCATGTTAGAGTGTGCAAGGACCCAGGTTCAAGCCCCTGGCCCCCACCTGCAGGGGGAAAACTTCACGAGTAGTGAAGCAGGGCTGTAGGAGTCTCTGTCTCTCCCTCCCCTCTCATTTCTCTCTGGCTCTAACAAATAAATATTTTTAGAAAAAAACCTGTATCTTCTATGTCCTAAAAATAAAAAGTACAGAGTAACAAAATATGAAATACGACTCAATGAAATTTTAATCTGCTTTACAAAATGGTTTCTAAAGAACTTTCATATAGTAAAATCTCATAACCAACACAAAGGGAAATTATAAAATTAGCTACCTTGTACTTATTTATACATCTTTATCTTGCTATTTGCTATCTTAGTTTTGACTGAGCAAGTGGGCATAAATATAGACAAAACCTCACCCTTATGGAGAAAAGAATAGAGCTTACAAAAGAGCTTTGGTATAAATTAGCTCTGGCAAGATTCAAAATTACACCAAGCAGTGAGAATAGATAGCTAATGGTTATGCAAAAAGATTCTTTTTTAATTTTTTTCTATTTTTAGACTAGACCACTGCTCAGCTCTGGCTTATGGTGGTGCTGAGGATTGAACCTGAGACCTCAGAACCTCAGGCATGTAAGTATTTTGCATAACCATTATGCTATCTCCCCAACCCTGCAAAAAGATTCTCATGCCTTAGACTCTGAGGTCTCAGGTTCAATCCCTTATGCTACCATAAGCCAGAGCTAAGCAGTGCTTTGGTAAACAGAACAAAACTACACCAAGCTCTAGTAATAATATTTCTTAGAGTAAAACATTGGTTTCAAAGATGGCAAGGAATGGGTGTTGCTGAACCTAAAGTTTGGGGAGCAACCCTACACTAGGCAAGGTTAATGCACTGAAAATGATGGTCCTACAGCAGAGGGTGGGAGGGAGAGATACTGTCGATTGGGGATGTTTATGCTTCCCACCTCACCATCCCTTGCTCCCCAGATCATTGGCAGCCTGGCCTTTGCTGTCCAGACTAGCAGAGTTTCTTTCTTCTGTGGAATAGGATTAGTACAGGAAGAAAGAACTTGGAGAAAATAAAAAGAAAGAAATACTGGGCTAGTGTATGCTTAGTTTACTAAGAGACTACCTAACTGTTTTTGACTTAGCGGTAGCAGTTTGTATTCCCAGTAGTAATAAACAAGAGTTTAAACTGCTCTACATATTTGCAAACATGGTGCTATTAGACTTTTTCATTACAGTCATTCTATTGGGTATGTAGCAGTACATCGCTGATTTTTTTAATTATCTTTATTTACTGATTAGATAGAGACAGTCAGAAATCAAGAGGGAAAGGGGTGATACAGAGGAAGAGAGACACAGAGACACCTAGAGTCTTACTTAACCACTTGGGAAGCTTTTCCCCTGTAGGTGGAGATAGGGGGCTCAAACCTGGGACCTTACACAATGTAACATGTGCGCTCAACCAGGTGTACCACCACCTGGCCCCTACACCACTGATTTTAATGTGCATTTTTCTACTGACTAAACACTGAACATCTTACTGTTTGATTGACTGCCTCCAGGTTATCGCTGGGGATCAGTGCCTGCACTATGAATCCACTGCTCCTGGAGGCCATTTCTCCCATTTTGTTGCCCTTGTTATTGCTGGTATTACTATTGTTGTTGGATAGGACAAAGAGATCAAAGGTAGGTGAAGACATGGGGGGGAGAAAAAGACAGACAGCTGCAGACCTGCTTCACTGCTTGTGAAGTGACTTACAGGTGAGGAAGAGGGGACTCGAATGGGGATCCTTAAGCCAGTCCTTGAGCTTTGCGCCATGTGCACTTAACCCGTTGCACACCCAGCCCCCTACAAGGAACATGTGAATATCATATGCATGTGAATATCATATCTCCCCATCCTTGGTGTAATGACTGTTTATATCCTTTTTCCAAAAACAAAGGAAAAAACAAAATCACAGACCAGAAGTATTCAGTCTTTTCCCAATAACTTTGAATTTAGTTATTGGTTTTATCAGGTTAAGGAAATTTTGTTTTTAGTTTTCTAAAAATGTCACCAGTTGCATTTTCTTTTTTTATATTTCAAAAAACTTTTTTTTTTTTCTTTATTTGAGGCCTGTCATAGGAATTGATTTTCAAACATTAGAGCAATGTTGCTTTCCTGGGATGGCTATTACATTTGTACATACTGCTAGTCAGTTTCCTTATATTTTATTAAGAATTTTATACAAATGTTCACGAGGGATATGAGTCTCTAGTTTTCTTTTCATGCAATGTCTTTGGTGTTAAAGTAGTGCTGACTCATAGCAAGTATTGAGAAATAGATCTCCTGGAATTACATTTAACAATGCCTAAGTTTAAGGGATACAAGGATGTATAAAGAGGTTCAAGGATGGAGGATGCCTTTGAAAAAACATTTATGTATAAATTACTCTCTGTGAGGAATCTGACTGTACATTTGTACATTGTCACTATTACTTCCTGCCTGCCTGCCAACAACCAGTTATTGCTGAAGCTCAATGTCTGTATCATGCATGGATCCACCACTCCTGGCAGGCAGCCACTCCGCCCCCCATTTTTTTAAAGAGATAGTGAGAAATTGAGAAAGGGACAGAGGTAAAGAAGGAGAGGGAGTTATTTCACTGCTCATTAAGCTTCCCCCTGCAGGTGGGGACTAGGGACTTGAACCCAGGTCCCTATTCACAGCATTCTATAGGGTGTGACACTGCTTGGCTTTCCGTATTTCCCAATTCAATATTTATTTACTTAATTTTTTGCAGCCAAGGTTATTGCTGGGGTTCTGCACCTACACTATCCCACCACTTTTGATGGTGTCCCCCTCTCGTTCTTTAGACAGAGTGAAGGAGAGAGATACAGCACAACACTGTTCCAACACTCATGAAATTTCCCACATGCAGATGCTCCCACTGTGTTGGTTGGGTCTTGAATCCAGGTCTTCAAGCACTGTAAAGTGTGTGTTCTACCACATAAAGTATCTCTCAGTTCCACAATTTTAATAATTTTAAGTTGGCTCTTTACAGACTTAAAAAAAAAAATTTATTGGATAGAGACAGAAATTGAGAGGGGAGAGAGACACCTGCCGTACTACTTCACTGCCCATGCAGCTTCTCTCCCTGTGGTTGGGGACCAGAGTCTGGAATCCTTGGGGATAGTAGCATGTGTGCTCTACCAGTGGCATGTATGCCACTGCCCAGTCCCTCTCTATAGACCTTAAAAAAAAAATGGTGGGGCCGGGTGGTAGCGCAGCAGGCTAAGCACACATGGCGCGAAGTGCAAGGACTGGTGTGTATCCTGGTTCAAGCCCCAACCCCTACCTGCAGGGTGGTGCAGGACTGCAGGTGTCTATCTTTCTCTCCCCGTCTTGCCCTCCTCTCTTGATTTCTCTCTGTCCTATCCAAGAACAATGACAGCAATGACAACAATAACAGTAACAATAACAAGGGCAACAAAATGGGAAAAAATGGCCTTCAGGAGCAGTGGATTCGTAGTGTGGGCACCAGCCCCAGTGATAACCCTGGAGGGGGAAAAAACATATATGGCACCGAGGCCTCATGCATGTGAATAGCACTGCTTGGGGTCAATTTCTTCATTCTTTGAGAAGGAAGGGTTGGAGAGAGGAAACTGGGGGGGGAAAAGAAGAGAGACACCACTGCACCACCTCCAAAGGTGTTCCACAGGTCCTATGTGGTCCCAAGGCTTGAACTTAGGGCTTCTTCACACATGGTAAAGCATGCAGTTTTACCAGGTCAGCGATTTCTGGCCCCCTTGTACTTTCTTTTCGTTATGGGCCAAATTTCTCTATTTCTCCGCATGCCTAGCATTTTTTTTTTTAAATCAAATGTTGTACACTGTACTTTTACACTGTTGAGCACTGAAATTTGTTGTGTACCTTTATGAAGGTTAGGCACTGTTCTGGTATACAACTGTTACTAACATAGCAGTCTGATTTTCTGCAAACTTGATTTTAAGCCTGATTAAGGTACTTTATTCTAGGGTTAATTTAGCTCCAATAATAGGGCATTATCATTCTGAGGACATTACCAAATGCTTTGTCTACTACAAGATCTGACCTACTGATCTGACCTACTGCTCAGTAGGAAAAAGAACTATATTTCTAGTTCCATGTTCCAGGTACTGTTCAGCCTACTAACTCTGACTGTGTTTCCCTGGCCTTGGGCATTTTCAACCTCACACATACATAGTTACTGACTATAAGTACCTACTTAAAATTGAATTTGAGTGATGACTCAAATTCTCTTTGTGGCTCCTCCTTTTCTGGCAATCTGTCCTATAATTTCGTGTCAGTTTGAGTCAGCCAAACTTTTGATTTCTGAGCTTTAGTTCAGAAAGACAACTAAACTCTATCAGATTCCTGCTTTCTGCACTTTGGAAACATACTGAGCAGTGAGCCAGGGATCACTATGCTGTCATCCCTCTGTGAAGGAATACAGCCTTCTGCTGCCTGGGCTCCACATCGGGAGGTAAGTGCTTGCCAACATTCTAGCTGTTTATGGTTGAGAGGGCAGTTCCCAGAGCAGTTAATCCTTGAGAGACAAAAGCCCCTCCCCCATGTTCTTTTACATGCTTATGTACTTGGGAGTCTCACTCTTTTCAGTCTTAGATAAACCATACAAGAACAAGTTGTCCTCACCTTTGTAGACTTTTCCAGTGGTTGATCATACTGTGCCTGCTGCATAACATCGCTGATGATCATCTTAGCAATCTTCCAAGCTAGCTCTTCTTGGGCCTACAAGAAGTCATTACAACTGCTGGTAACAGTTCATCATTAGAAAAGTCAAGCTACTTGTCATCAGCACTCTAAGTATAACATATACATGTTATTTCTACTTCCTAAAAAGTACATTTCCAAGGAGAAAGAAGAGGACCAAGGCCACTCTGGCTATGATGTTATTATGGTATTCACTGTCTTCCAGTCAGCTACTGGGGAGCCAACATCAAGACTATTGTCATGTTAGATGGTCAGAACATTTTTCTTTTCTCCCTCTCATCTGTCAGTGTACTGAACTATTCAAAAAGAAAACTTCCACTTCTGAATGTAAAAGGACAATGATGAAAGGACCATGTGAGTTTTAGTTTCTCTAGTGATACTGCCGTCTGATGGTTGATGCAAACTTAAATGCCTGGGTGTCCTTCAGTGGTCAGTTGCCACCAGGCAATGCTTAGATGTAAAGATGGTCCACTTTTTATTATATCATGGATCAGGGAGCGATAAAGTACAATGCCATTCAAATGTGGTGACTAAAGAAAGATTCCTGAACCTTATCTAAACAAAGTGTCAATCATGAATAGGCTCTTTCTTTCTCTTTCTAATCATTCTGCTTTTTTAATTAAAAAATTATTATCTTTATTTATTTACTGGATAAAGACAATCAAAAATTGAAAGGAAGGGGAAGGTGGAGAGGGAGAGAAATGTAACTACAGCACTGTTTTACTACTTGTGAAGTTTTCCTTCCACAGGTGGGGACCAGAGGCTTGACCCCGGGTCCTTGTGCTTTGTAACATGCGCCCTTTGTAACCAGGTATGCCATCACCCAGAAACTCATTCTGCTTTCAATTTTGAACTATTCTTTTTTTTTTTTTTTTTCCTCCAGGGTTATTGCTGGGCTCGGTGCCTGCACCATGAATCCACCGCTCCTGGAGGCCATTTTTCCCCCTTTTTGTTGCCCTAGTTGTTGCAGCCTCGTTGCGGTTATTATTGCCATTGCTGACGTTGCTTTGTTGTTGGATAGGACAGAGAGAAATGGAGAGAGGAGGGGAAGACAGAGAGAGAGGGGAGAGAAAGATAGACACCTATAGACCTGCTTCACCGCCCGTGAAGCAACTCCCCTGCAGGTGGGGAGCTGGGGGCTCGAACCGGGATCCTTACGCCGGTCCCTGAGCTTTGCGCCACGGTGCACTTAACCCACTGCGCCACCGCCCGACTCCCAATTTTGAACTATTCTTTTGACTTTGATACACCCTGAATATGTATGCTATTAGAGAGGGCTTCTTGGTACTTATCACTGCTCAATGTACTGGGCATATTGGTTTTTCATTGCTCTCTATATATTCTTTTAATAGATTTCCTAAGGAAAGTGAAGAATGACAAGCAGCTCTTATGCTGTTAAAAGACAATGAAGGCTGCAATTTTTAAGTAGGAAGTTTCTTTATACTAAAAGAATTTACCTCATCTGTGTTTCCTTGCACCCATTTCTTCATAGCTTGTGAGAACATGGATCCTAGTAAGCAAAGCCAAAATTTAATGTAGATTCCATAAATAATGTTACATTAAAGTTATATCCACAAATGAATTGAGTGTGCAGGCCAAAGCTTTCTGTATGATTAGACTGTTTCTTACAGACTCTTCAATGTCAGAGAAGAGTTAAAATAGCAGCACCACTTGACTGTTTAAGAAGCTTCCCTTAATGTCAAACATGGTACTTCCACGGGGTGCTAGGGGTTTGAACCCACACTTTCCAGTCTGATAAAGTATGTACTCCACAGAGTAAGCTACCTACAATCACCTATTTTCAACTACATGTATATACAGAACATATTACATTATCTTCATACCATAAGAATATCTAACTTGTAAAAACCATGGTTCAAAAAACTTGAGTTAGAGAAATAATTCAGTAGCTAAGCACAGGACTTGCATATCTCAGGCCCCAGAGTCAGTCCCCAGCAACAAATATACCAGACCTTATTGTGCTCTATTCTCTCTCTAACAGATGCTTCTTAAAAATTATAAAAAGCAGGGACTACCATGTGACCATCAAGTATGTTAAGCCCCCTTTCCTTCCTCCTTCCCCCCATGTTTTATTTTCAACAAAGTTTGATTTACCTGGAAAAAATTATTAAAAATAAACCCCTGAATGACTGTTTTGGAGTAATTTTTTTTTTTTTAATGCTCGAGTAAAAGATAAATGATCATCCAGCATTAGATTTGCAACAAACATTAAAACACACACACAGAGGATAAAACCATGACTAAGATTAGGTCTTGGGTAAGAATCTAGCATGGAAGTATCAACCTACTTATATTTATTTTAAAGAGATCAAAGCACCAAAGTTGCTGCTTTTTTTTTTTTTTGCCTCCAGGGTTGTTACAGCTGGGGTTCAGTGTGAATCCACTGCTCCTACATGCTTTTTTTTCTTTTCTTTTCTTCCCCTTTCCATTTTGTTGTATAGGACAAAGAGAAATTGAGAGAAGAGGGGAAGACCAAGGGAGGAGCTGGGGGTTCAAACTGGTCCTGGTGCTTCATACTATGTGTGCTTAACCTGGTGTGCTGCCACTTGGCCCCCTCAATCCACTTATTATGCTTCCAAACCTTCCAGCTCAGCTCCTAGGCAAAAGGCTTTTAGTACAATTACATGGCTACAAGCTGAAACTTTGGTCTGTATAAAGAAAGTGGGTGGGAACAGACACCCTGCTCAAGCCTTAGCATACCTCAAATCCCCGAAGGCTCATACACCTATCTACAACAGCTGTACTAATGGCAAATACTCAAGGAAATAGGCAAGCCTGTGTTTCCAAGAAAGAAATAGCTCACCATCTCCTTAATACAAACAGATTCATTTTTATAAACTTGCTTTACTAATAAAATGGTTGGCAGATTATTCCTTAGGCAATGACCAAGATTAATTCAAGATTGGGATAGAACTATACAGAGCATTCACAAAAAAATACAAAACCCAGATCATTTTCTCCTTTCTACCTACCTACCTACCTACCTACCTAATCATTTATTGCCAGAGTACTGCTCAGCTCTGGCTTATGGTGGTGACATATTATGCTCACTTTCTCACTGAAATAAAATAAAATTGAGTACCTTTTGTGGCTGGGGAAGTAGTTCATCAAGTAGAATATAAGACTTGAGGCCCTGGTTTTGATCCCTAGTACCAGATAGTAGAGTTAGGCTCTGGTGTCTCATAGGCTTATAAAAATATACATTAATTGGGGCTGGGAAACAGTATAATGGTTACACAAAGAGACTTTTCATGCCTGCGGCTCCAAGGTGCAGGGTTCAATCCCCAGCCCCACAATAAGCCAAAGCCGAGCAGTGCTCTGGTATTTCACCTCTCTGTATCTCTCATTAAAATAAATAAAAATGTAATATATATATATATATATATATATATCTGAATCTATTTTAAATAATCACTCTAAGGCATCTCAAATTTAACATGTCCCCACCTCATCTTCTATATACTCTTTTCTGAGTTCTTTCTCAGAAATTTAATCCTCTAAAAAATTAGCACAATAATTTTTTGTCCAGATAATCTATGTTATAAAACTTAATCTAAGTGTGTGCCTTTTTATTATATACATAGCCTTGTTTAAGCACTAGAACCATAGACAGCATCAAGGGAGCTCCATAGATGATGGAACGGTGCTGAGATGTTTCTCTCATGTCTCTTTTTTAATTTTTCCTCCCCACTCTCTAAAAAAGAAGAAATTTGGTAAAGGTGGTTGACTTAGCAGTGTTACTCAAGCTGGAGGTACTAAGTTCATTCCCTGGTGCCACACAGAAATAAGGAATTAGTGGTCCAGGAGGTAGCTCAGTGGTAAAGCTTTGGACTCTCAAGCATGAGGTCCCGAGTTCGATCCCCGGCAGCACATGTACCAGAGTGATGTCTGGTTCTTTCTCCTCCTATCTTTCTCATAAATAAATAAAATCTAAAAATAATAATAATAATAAGGAATTAGCTTATCTTTTTTCCTATTTTAATTTTATTTATTATTGGATAGAGAGAAATTGAGAGGGGAAAGAGAGACAGAGAGACACGTGAAGCTCTACTTCCTTCACTGCCTGTGAAGCTTTTCCCCTTGCAGGTGGGGACCAGGGGTTTGAACACTTTGCACACTGTAGTGTGTGTGCTTAACCAGATGCATCACTGTTTGGCCCTGCTTATCTTTCTTGTTTATTTTCACCTATGAATACAATTTCTTAAAAAAAAAACTTTATTTATTGGATAGAGACAGAGAAACTCAGGGAGTGGGAGATAGAGGGAAAGAGACACACAGACACCTGCAGCCCTGCTTCACCACTTATGAAGCTTCCCTCCTGCAGGTGGGGACCGGGGACTTGAACCTGGGTCCTTGCACAGTGTAACATGCACTCAACCAGGTGCACTATCACCTGGCTCCCTGAATGCAATTTCTTTAATTACACCATGGAAATCTTATATACTTGACTTCCAATTCCTGTTGACATCATCTATGTTCATATCTTCTTCTGTCTACATTACTAGTCAATCATATTGCCAGACTCTCCTCTCTGATATCCATCTCCCCCGCTTCACTACATCACCATACAACTACTAAGAAAATGCCTTTCTTTTTAATTTAAAAAAAAAAAATTTATTTATTAATGAGAAAGGAGGGGAGAGAGAAAGAACCAGACATCACCCTGGTACATGTGCTGCCGGGGACTGAACATGGGACCTCATGCTTGAGAGTCCAATGCTTTATCCACTGCACTACCTCCCAGACCACTCTTTTTAATTTTTAAAATTATCTTTATGTATTGGATATAGACAATCAGAAATTGAGAAGGGGAGATAAAATGGAAGAGAGACAGATACCTGCAGCCCTGCTTCACCACTCACAAAGCTTTCCCCCTGCAGGTGGGGAGCAGGGACTTGAACCTGGGTCCTTGCATATTGTAACATGTGCTCAACCAGGTGTGCCACCATTGGGCCCTAGAAAATGTCTTTAGTCAGTACCAAAAATTCCCTATGGCTACACAGTAAAACAATTTTAATATGACAGGTAAGGACTTTCACAAGTTGCTTTATTTCCCACAACCTTTTAATGGTTTCTTCTTGTTACACTTTCTCCCTTAATGAAATTTTAAAAGTTCAACACTCACACTCCTCTAAGGTCTTTCTAAAAACTCAATAATTTTGTCTGAATCCTATTATTAGGGTTTCAAAAATTGAAACCATAGGATTGCAAACATTTTATATACTTGCACTCAGCAAGGAAGAAGAGGAAGAGAGATGAAGCTGAAGAACTGCAACTGTTGTCAAGATGGTGTTCTGAACCAAAGCTGCTATGTGATCCCCAGCAAGTCACAATTTTCCTGATTCTCAACTCTTTTCATTTAGAGTTCCAAGATTCTCTTGAACTTGAGAATGCTAAGACATTGCTTTCAATTTGGGCTCAAGAAGCAGAGAGTGATGTTGTAATCATCTTCAAAAAAATAAAGGAACCAGGATTGGCAGGGCAGCTTACATGTGAAGATTTGCAAGGCCCGAAACACAGATTCATGCCTTCCCCCGCTACAATGGGGGAAACTTCAGTGGTGTGGTATCTTTCCCACTTGCCCTCTGTCCTTCTGAGAAAGTTGACCCCTAACAGTGAAGCCCTAGTGATGATGAGGGAAAAAGAGAAAGAAGAAAAGACTTTAGATTGCATAATGGTTATGCAAAGAGACTGTCATTCCTGAGGCTCTGAAGTACTAGGTTCAATACCCCTCATCACCATAAGCCAGAGCCGAACAATGTTCTGGTTAAAAAAAAGAAAAGAGAAAAAAAAAAAAATGGTAAAGATTAACTTTTGATTTGGAGGGAGACTGGAGATGTCATTACATGAAACCCTTGCTGCACTCACCTAGGACAAGCACATGGTGAAAGACATGGCAAGTTATTTCCTAAAATACATGTTTTAAATCTTAAATAATCCTTCACTTATTTTCAATGATTAGTGTGAAGAAAGGCTTGACACAATAAAAAAAAACTGACACCACAAACCTTTTGATTTTTTCATATCTGGTTCAGGCTCAGATTCTCGAATGAACTGCCCCAAGTCACTGACTCTTCCAAATGTCATCTTCCTAGGCAAGCATAGAGAGAATACAATTCCTAACAATCAATTTTAAAGTAGGAAGAAAAAAAAAATCAAATTTTAAGCATCTCATGTAAATCCAAAAATATAATCTATAACTATCTCATGTTATTCAAAGTGGGACTTATTTTTATTGAGAAAGCAAAACAACTTTTAATTGAATACAGTATGTTCAAAGTCCTCAAAAGTTTGTGATATAATGAATTAATGTTTGGTTAATTCACAATTCTAAAATTCAGACAGAAATTATTTTCTAAGAAACAAAAAGGTAAGAATTGTTGAGACCAGGTGGTGGCATACCTGGTTAAGCATACATGTTACTATGTGCAAGGATATGGGTTTGAGCCCCTGGTCCTCACCTGCAGAGAGAAAGCTTTGCAAGTGGTGAAGCAGGATTGTAGGCATTTCTCTGTGTCTCACCCATTCTATCACCCCCTTCCCTTTCAATTTCTGACGGTCTCTATCCAATAAATTAATAATTTTTTTAAAAATTTAAAAAAAAGAAAAAGAAGAATTGTCATAAAAATGATCAAAATGAGGGACTGGGTAATGCACATGTTACCATTAGCAAGGATCCTAGTTCAAACCCCTAGGTCCCCAGCTGTGGGGGGAAATCATGAGTGGTGGAGCAGGGATACAGGTGCCTTTCTATCAATTTCTGCGTCTATCCAATTAAAAAAAAAAGTCAATATGGTAGCTAAACTGGTAAAGCACGGGGCTTGAGAGTCTGAAATTCCAGAGGACTAGGTGGTAGCACACCTGGTTAAGAGCTCACACTACAGTGCATAAGGACCCAGGTTCAAGTGTCTGGTCCCCACCTACAGGGAGAAAGCTTCATGAGTGGTAAATTACTGCTGCAGGTGTCTGTCTCTCTTCCCTCCCCTCTTAATTTCTGTCTCTATATAATAATAATAATTTTTAAAAAGTCTGAAGTTCCTGATTCAATCCTTGGCGCTGCATATACCAGAGTGGAACTATGTCTTCAAGAAAACTATAGGAATTATATAATATAAGAATATTTATATATTTATTCCCTTTTGATGCCCTTGTTTTATTGTTGTAGTTATTACTGTTGTTACTGATGACATTGTTGTTGGGTAGGACAGAGAGAAATGGAGAGAGGAGGGGAAGACAGAGAGGAGGAGAGAAAGACAGACACCTGCAGACCTGCTTCACCGCCTGTGAAGCGACTCCCCTGCAGGTGGGGAGCCGGGGTTCGAACCGGGATCCTTATGCCGGTCCTTGTGCTTTGCGCCACCTGCGCTTAACCCGCTGCGCTACAGCCCGACTCCCGAAAAAAATGTATTTTTAACTGACATTAAATTAACTAATGATTAAAATACATTATAACAAATTTCAAAAAGTCACTAAGGAACCATGCAACAAAAATTTTAAAATGAGGTTAATGCTCATTTCACTGGAGAAAAATCTAAACAAACATCCTCCAAAAGAAGTTAGTCTCATTATCAATACTCCAAAATTAAAGGTTAAGGTTAAAGAAATGAAAAGTTCGGCAGTCTAGGGGCTGTGCCATAGGATAAAATGTTGGCTTCTCAAGCAAGAAGTCCCCTGAGTATGATCCCTGACATTAAAACTCAGAGTGATGTTCTGGTGCTCTCAATCTCTCTCTTTTAAGACACAAAGTCTGGTAATTAGTTCTGATAAGAATGTGGAGAAAATCATTATATTTCTTAATGACTGGACATTATATAATCTTCACAGATACTTTTAAAAATAAACTTGCACAGTACTTTAAAAAAATATTTATTTTCCCTTTTGTTGCCCTTATTGTTTTATTGTTGTAGTTATTATTGTTGTCATCACTGTTGAATAGGACATAGAGAAATGGAGAGAGGAGGGGAAGACAGAGAGGGGGAGAGAAAGACACCTGCAGACCTGCTTCAACACCTGTGAAGTGACTCTCCTGCAGGTGGGGAACCGGGGGCTCGAACCGGGATCCTTACGCGGGTCCTCGTGCTTTGCGTCACTGTGCACTTAACCCGCTGTGCTACCGCCTAATTCCTAGTACTAATTTTTAACTTTGATAGGACACAGAAAACTGAGAGGGAAGGAGTGTCAAAAGGGGGGGGGGCTGCAGCACTGCTTCACTGTTTGTGAAGCTTCCCCCCTGCAGGTAGGCACCAGGGGCTTAAACCTGGGTCCTTGCAAATAGTAATATGTGCACTCAACTAGGTGCTCAACCAAGTGGCCCAGTACTAAAATTTAAATCTACTTCTTGATACAAGAACATCTTTTACTGTGTTTAAACAGTGAAATATTATGAAACTACTGCAACTAACTTCAATACTCATTAATATTAAAGTGACCAAAAGTGATAAAACATACTATAGGATATTTGGCACAATTATGAAACATAATTAATATTATATAAGAATTATTAATTATGAAGTAAGCCTGTATAGTGTTAGGAAAAAACAAAAACAATCCAGAACTCAGTGTGAATGAAAGCATAAGATACAGAATACAGTATCCATTACAAAAAATATAAGGGGGCAGGCAGTGGTGCACCTGGTTAAGCGTACACATTACAGTGCACAAGGTCCCAGGTTTAAGCCCCTGGTCCCTGCCTGTAGGGGGAAAGCTTCACAAGTGGTGAAGTAGGGCTGCAGATGTCTCTGTCTTCCTCTCACTCTCCCCATCTTCCCCACTCCTCTCAATTTCTCTCTCTATCCAATAATAAATAAAAAAATATATATTTAAAAATAATTATACATGACAAATCTAACAGTAAGTTATGAAATTCCTAAATAGGAAATGAGGAAAATAAGCATTGATATGTGGTTAGAGGGAACATAGGTTTTATCTGTAAAACTGATGATTTATAATAAGTTGGTTTTATAGCTAAAAGAAAATTAAATTTTGTGTTGCATATATATTATTTCATTTCATGCAAAGTGAAAATACTATCATGATTTCATACATGGGTGTCAACATATCAACTGATACAATTTCATTTGACTTGAGAAGCATTTTATCAAAATATAAAACAAAACCAAACAAAAAAAAAACCACAGAAAGCTATATTTAAATATGAGAAAAATAATTATTTCTCTCTCTGACCCTTGTTGTGATAGGGCTGTGTGCATGTCTGCATGTGTGCTTTCACTGCTCTTGGGCCAATTCTTTTATTTCAGATAGAAACAGATGCATAACACAGCACTGGAGCTTCCCCTGTTGCTATGGCACTGCTGTATGCGCTGGGCTTCAATTCAGGGTGTGTGCTTGGCAAGGTATGTGCCCTAGAGGATGAGCTATTTTCTGGCCCTTTTCTGAACTCTTTCATATATTATTTAAAAAATACTTACTATGTACACAAAATAGAACTAAAACATCTTGCAACTGATAGATTTTTTAAAATTTTATTTGCTTTTTGCTTATTGTAATGTTTACTCTTTTTGTAAGCCATTTTTTATTTATGATTTTAGTGGCCTACAAAATTCTAAGATTACTGAGTGCAGTTCCACAATGCACCCACAAGGTTCTTTGCCTTCACTCTCCCAAGCACCATTGTCTTCATAGTCTTAGAGAGAGTTTGTTTGCTTCTGGCTTTATTTTATTTTTTGCAACTTCAACTGACAGACTTTCTTTCAGTCATCTTTGGGGCTCTAACGCTCCAGGTGACTTTTTCTGATAGCAACAGAGAGAAAAAAAGAGAAAGTAAAAGAGACCACAGAAACAAAGCTTCCTTCAATGTGGTGGGGACTGGGCTTAAACCTCAGTCTTGTACATGGCTAAGCAGTGCACACTATCCAAGTGAACTATTCTACTGACCAACTGACAAGCTTTAAGATGTTAAATAAGGATTCTTTTTTTAAATATGAATTCTTTAAGGATAAGTATCATTAAGAGTTAACTCCTTTAGGCCTATTGACTTCCATTTCTTAAAAGAAGAAATAAAGATAACTACCATGCTGACTGGCTGAAGTGTGCTTTCCAAAGACTATGTGGGCAGGCAGCTATTATTTACTTCAAAGTACTTCTAAGACTCTTTGATTTTCCAAATATCGTCACTTTCTGAGAAAAGCAGTTAACCATGTTGAAATATCCTTTTTATGGTACTATGGGAGTGCAGTTAGGGTCTATAACCAAGCCATCTTCAGGGAAAAGAAAATGACTTGATTACTGGACATGTGGCAAAGTTCAGGGAGTGACAGTTTGTTACAGGATAAAATAAACAACCAGCTTGATGGTGAAATACAAAGGAATAGCCTATAGCAAATGATATTGGCATCTTTTTACTATTTGTTTTTGCTTTTAAGACAGAGCTTTCAAATAACAAATGCATGAATCAAATGAAATGTATAAGAGAAGCCTAAAAATAACCTTGTAAAATGACATTCACCAATCTCATACATGGTGGTAATGAATGATGTTTATGGAGTGCTTAGTAACTACCTAGCAATGTTTTAACTTACTTTAATCTCACTTAAAAGGAAAAAAAGATGCAACATTTAGTATATCTGTAAAAGTTGTAGCCATGAACTAAGCTTACCCTGCATATGTACGCTGATATAAAGATTCAGGATCCAAACTGGCAGCATCCACAATTATTGCTTCATCAAAATTTTTCAGAATTTTAACACTGGCTTTCTTCACATTGGACTACAAAAGAAATGGTAAAATTAATAGCACATTTAGGATAACAACATTGCTAAAGTAATAATAGAAACACACTTGATGTCTATGACTAATAATATAAACTATAATTAAAGACACTAAGAAATACTCATGGGATGGCTCTCTATGTGTAGAGGGTACTTTTATTTTTCTCCCAACAAAATGATATGGTCATTGTTACTAAGATATCATACACACACACACACACTATACATAAATAAATACTGGCAAACCAGATATAGCAATATTTACCTTAGAAATACAAGTTATTTTTAAACATCAACAGCTAATGCAGCACATCACATCAACAGAGTAAAAACCAAAGAGCATTTGACAAAACCAAATAACCTTTTATGAAGAAAAAGTAAAATTAAACAAGTTATACTAGAGAGCTTCCTCAACTTGATAATGATTTGTGAAAACCCTACACCTAAAATCACAATGAATGATTAAAAGCTGAGAGCGGCAACACAAAAGAGGGCAGGAACAGCTATTCTCAATCTGATACAATAGACCTTAGAATAAATTTAAAAAGATAGGAGGGAGTCGGATGGTAGTACAATGGGTTAAAGCGCACGTGGCGCAAAACACGTGGTGTATGGATCCTGGTTCAAGCCCCCGGCTCCCTACCTGCAGGGGAGTCGCTTCACCAGTGGTGAAACAGGTCAGCAGTTGTCTCTCTTTCCTCCTCTCTGTCTTCCCCTCCTCTCTCCATTACTCTCTGCCCTATCCAACAACAACAATGGCATCAATAATAATAATGACCACAATAATAAAACAACAAGGGCAACAAAAATAAATAAATAAATAAATAAAAATTTTTAAAGATAGGGATGGACATTACTTAATGCTCAGAGGATCAGTTAATCAAGAGGTCTCAACGATTATTAACATCTATGCACCCAATGAGAGGCCATCAAATACATCAAACATCTACTGAAAGGGCTACAGCAATATATTAACAGTAACACAGTAATAGTAGGGGACTTCAACACCCCTTGGATGTTAGACCAGACACTATCAAATACTTAAGAGGAAAATACTGGAATAAGTCATTTCCATCTAAAGTTTAAAGGCATCTTCAATGAAACAAGTCCAATTACCACAACAACAACAAAAAAAATTGAACAATAAATACAAAGCAGAGCTTGGACTGGAACTGGTATATTGCACCAAAGGACTCTGTGGTGTGGTGGTGGGGAGGAGGGTTCAGGTCCTGGAACATGATGGCAGAGGAGGATCTAGAAGAGAGTTGAACTATTATGTGAAAAACTGAGAAATGTGAACAGGGGTAGATGGCATAATGGTTATACAGAGAGACTCTTATTCCTGAGGCTCCAAAGTCTCAGGTTCATGGTGAATTCACCTTCTTTACCCCATCTTGGATGGAGCTCAAGGATATCATGTTAAATGAAATAAGTCAGAAACAAAAGATGAATATGGGATGATCTCACTCATAGGCAGAAGTTCAAAAACAAGATCAGAAGGGAAAACTCTAAGCAGAACTTGGACTGTAGCTGGTATATTGCACCAAAGGAAAAGACTTTGGGGTGAGGGAAGGTTCAGGTCCTGAAGCATGATGGCAGAGGAGGACCTAGTGGGGGTTGTATTGTTATGCGGAAATGTTATGCAAGTACAAACATATGCATGTATTTTACTGTTGACTGTAAACCATTAATCCCCCAGTAAAGAAATTAAAAATTAAAGAAGAAAAGCTGAGAGCATTCCCGTTGAGTCAGGACTAAGATAAATATGCCTACTTCATCAACATGGCACTGAATTTTCTAGACTGAGCAGTTAAGCATGAAATAAAAAGTCAACAAAATTATCTTGAAAAAGAAGAACTATGTTGAAGAACTCTTACTTCCTGATTTCAACACTTATTCCAGAGCAAAAATTATGTTTGATCATTGCACACAATTTTCACACAAGAGAAAAAAAAAGTATATCCACACAGAAGCGTATGCAGTAGCACAATTCTATTAATTGTAATTCATAATAGTCAAAGGCAGAAAGATCCCAAATGTCCACCAATGGTGGTTAAGCAAAATGTGGTAACTTCTGTATAACCCTATTAGTTGTCCATGGTGAAGCAGTGCTGCAAGTGTCTTTCTTTCTCTCTCCCTGTCCCTCTTGATTTCTGGCTGTCTCTATTCAATAAATAAAGATAATAAAAAATTGAAAAAGAAACCCCAATATTATTAGTCCATAAAGAGGAATAAAGTTTTGACACACATTAATTGGGGATGAACCTTGAAAACATTTTATTGTGGTCAGAGGTAACCCAGTGGTAGGGTGTTGAACTTGCATTCATGAGGTCATTAGCTTCAATGCTGGCACTAGATATGCCAGAGTGATATGTAATCTCATAAAAATAAATAAATAAATAAGGGGGTTGGGCGGTAGCACAGCAGGTAAAACGCATGTGGCACAAAGCACAAGGACCAGTATAAGGATCCCAGTTCAAGCCCCTGGCTCCCCACCTGCAGGGGAGTTGCTTCATAGGCAGTGAAGCAGGTCTGCAGGTGTCTATCTTTCTCTCCCCCTCTCTGTCTTCCTCTTTTCTCTCCATTTTTCTCTGTCCTATCCAACAACAAATGCCATCAACAACAACAATAATAACCACAACAAAGCTACAACAAGGGCAACAAAAGGGGAAAAATGGCCTCCAGGAGCAGTGGATTCATGGTGTAGGCACCGAGCCCCAGCAATAACCCTGGAGGCAAAATGAGTGAATGAATGAATGAATGAATGAATGAATGAATGAATGAAATCTTTCTGGGGGCTGGGTGGTGGCGCACCTAATTAAGCACACAGGTTAGTATGTGCAAGGACCCAGGTGCGAGTTCCCAGTTCCCACCTGTAGGGGAAAGCTTCATAAGCAGTGAAGTAGTGCTGCAGGTGTCTCTCTCCCTATCTCCCCCTATCCTCTCAATTTCTGGCACTCTCTATCTGATAAATAATGATAATAAGAAAAAAAATTTTTTTTTAATCTTTCTTTGTTATCCATAGGATTTCACTACTCCTGGCTAACTTTTTCAGATAGAGACAGAAAGGCAGAGAGAAGGAAAGACAACATAGCATTAAAATGTTTTTCAAGGCAATGGGGGCCAGCCTCTTGATTTCTGGCTGTCTCTACCCAATAAATAAATAACAATAGTAAAAACATAAAAAAGAAAAGAAATGGAGGGAGGGTGGATATAGTAACTGGCATAAAACCTATAGAACACCTGCAGAAAGACACCAAAGGTCCAAGTGTTGAAAAGGATGGCAGAGAATGAATGCTATACCTATACCACCACAAGCCACCACAACCAGCACCAACATCAGGACCACTACCACCAAAAAGAAGATAAAAGAAAAGAAATGTAAAAGAATTGGATCTGTTACACAGTTCACCTGGATAGCATACTTGCTTTGCAATATGCACAACTCAGGTTACCCATGGTCCCCACCGTACTGGGAGAAGCTTGAGTGCTGTGGGAGTTTTCCCCTCTCTCTGCTTCTATTTGAAAAGTCAGCCCAGAGTGATGAAGCCCCAGTGACAACTAAAACAACAACAACAACAAAACAAAACAAATCCCACAATCTTAAAAAAAATTAAATTAATGAGTATCATGAATCAATATCATGTTTGCGTCATAAAGGTGCTAGAAAGAGGAGAGAAAAAGATTGAATTCTCATTTGAAATAGTAACCAAGAATTTTCCCCCAAACTAAAGGAGACAGGCCCTCAGAGATCCAGGAGGCTCTAAAAACTCCAAGGAAAATGAATCCAAACTTATGTTCACCAAGGCACAGCATAATTAAAATGGCAAAGGTTAAGGCAAAGAACCACCTATAAGGCAACTCCTATAAGACTATCGCTTATTCCTCAACAGAAACCCTAAAGAACAGCAAGGATCGGCAGACCACATTCAAAGTTTTGAATGGCAAAATGGTAAAGAACTCCACTGAAGCATACTATATCCAACTAGCAGCCAATCAGGTAGTTGCAGTCAAACAAGGCAATAAGTAAAGTCAAATGAAGACAAACCTTCAATCTTGGTCTACAGAACTGAATATATCAAAAGGTACTGGAGGAGGAGTGGGTTGCAGAAGTGGCTCAATGATCTTTGCTGGAGAGATATAGGTGTTTTGGTGGGGATGTGGTATGGTAACACATTTTGAAGGAGAAATTGTACTTCTAAAACATTTATAGTCCTGCAAACCCAGGTTACCTCAAAGACAAACAAGTCATTATTTTTTAAAAATATGGTAGCTACATCCAGCACATTACCTCCATTGTAATTTTGAGGAGAACCTCATTGATGGCAATAAGAGTTCCCCCCCCCCCTTCCTTCCTTTTATCCTTCAAGAGCACTGATCAGCTCTAGTTTTTTTTGGGGGGGGACTGAACCTAGGACTTTGGAGCCTCAGGCATGAGTCTCTTTGCATAATTATGCTATCTCCTCCTCCACCCCCCCCCTTTTTAACAGAGTTATCTGTCTTAGTTTTACAAATTAATACTTTTTTTTCCTCCAGGATTATCACTGGGGTTCAGTAGCAGCACTACAAGTTTACTGCTCCTGGCAGCCATTTTTTTCCATTTTATTTGATAGGACAGAGAAAAACTGAGAGGGGAGAGACAGAGGGAGAAAGAGAAAGACACCTGCAGACCTGCTTCACCACTTGTGAAGTGATACAGAGAAACAAAGAAGAATAGCAGAGCACTGTCAGCTCTGGCTTATGGTGGTGCTGTGGATTGAACCTGAGACCCTGGAGCCTCAGACATGAAAAGTATTTTACACAACCATTATGATGTCTACCATAATGTCTACCAGCCCCAAATGAAGTCTTTTTATCCAAGGCTCAGTGTAAAAGCAAAAAACAAGCAAACAAAAAAAATGTTACCTACTTGTGAACAGTGGCAAGAAAATTAACCATGCTACATGATATTGAACATATAGTGAACAACACTAGATAGGATATAAAGTTCTTGCACTGTCATTTCTGAAACTCATAAAAGAATCTGCTACTGGCATCTGAAGGGAACATACCTGTCCTTCTAATGTTAGAGGGAAATCAGTCAATACCTGAGAAGCTGGGCTGTTGGTGCCACCCGGGTGAGAGTCGTCAGGAAGGCCAACAGAACCAGGAGCAGTCAATGAAAAGCTTCCTCCGAGAAATTCATCCCCTCGAACAGAATGGATGAGATCATTCAAATATTTATAATAAAGGTTGCTGGACAAAAAGCCAGGCAAGAAGACCTGGAAGAGTGGAAAAGAATTATTCTAAGTTGAAGTCAAATGTAAACGGAAATTTTAGAAACAAAACTCTACCTATGTTAACTGGTAGGATTCTTCAACTAGCACAAACATTTTTTTTAACCTCAACAGTGTGTCCTGGAACCTCACCTCTCCAGAGCCCTGCCACATTAGGGGAAGATAGAAACACACTGGGGGTATGAATCTACCTGCCAATGTCCATGTCCAGCAGAGAAGCAATTATAGAAGCCAGAACTCCTACCTTCTGCAACCCCAAAACAACTTTGATCCATACCCCCAGTGGGGTAGAAGTGATAGGAGGAAGAGGATAAATAAGAGGGCTCTGACTCCAGCTTACCAAGACCCAGAGAGAGAGGAGGAAAAAGTGAGGTTCATTTGGATGTAGTAATAGTGTGATGGGTGGCTTGAAGGGGCAGAGAGGACTAAACCTGGAAGAGAAAGGGGGCAATTATGCACAACTAGAGACAGACAGGTGACCCATGTCTGCATCCTTGGGAGAACTGCTGTGGTTTGGGATTGGAGATTCAGAACACTGTATGGAATTATACCTCTGTTGACATCTAATTTTGTAAATCAATTATCAAAACACTAATAAAATGAAAAAAAAAGACAAAAAAATCTGTTTGTATATACATTATGCTATCTCCCCCACCCTCCCTATAGTGTAATCATTATTAAATCACTAATTAAAAAATAAAATAAATAATAGGAAAAAAGATACACGTTACTCAATACTGGTTACTCAATACTGGATTCTGGTTATTTTCAAATTAGTATTAATAAATGCCTATGAGTATATGAAAACTTTTAATACTTAGTATTTAAAAAATATTTGTATTTCATACTGTCAACTTTTCCTTCATAGCACTTAACACAATTGTAATTATGTATCTGTGTATAATTCCTATCCTCTTTATAGAGTAAGTTCCAGGAAGGCAGAACCTATATTCTTTTAATTTTTTTATTATAATTTATTTTCCTTTTTGTTGCCCTTGTTTTTTAATTATTGTTGATGTTGTTGTTATATAGGACAGACAGAAATGGAGAGAGGAGGGGAAGACAGAGAGGGGGAGAGAAACAGAGACACCTGCAGACCTGCTTCACTGTCTGTGAAGAGGGGAGTCGGGGGCTTGAACTGGGATCCTTACGCCAGTGCTTGCACTTTGCGCCATTTGCGCTTAACCTGCTGCACTACCACCCGACCCCTCGAACCTATGTTCTTTTTGTTTACTACTATAACACCAGTATATGTTTCTAGTATAGAAACATTCAAGTGTCAGTAAGCAAATCATACATGCCTTTCTGCCCATTTCTCTAATTTACAGTATTCTTACAATTTAAGTTCTTCACATACATATATTTATCTTATATGTATTTAATTTCTTTTCTTTAGCCACCAGGGTTATCACTAGGGCTAGGTGCCAGCACTATGAATCCACAACTCAAAGCAGCCTTTTTTCTTTAAATTATTATTTTTTATTTCTTTTTAAAATTATTATTATTATTATTATTTATTGGATAGAGACAGAAGTTGAAGGGGATGGAGAAGATCGTGAGGAAGAGAGACAGAGACACATCTTCAC
Organism: Erinaceus europaeus; assembly: GCF_950295315.1. Classification (NCBI taxonomy): domain Eukaryota; kingdom Metazoa; phylum Chordata; class Mammalia; order Eulipotyphla; family Erinaceidae; genus Erinaceus; species Erinaceus europaeus. Next base: position 39,107,759 of record NC_080173.1, on the reverse strand, counting down.
CACTTGCAAATATTTTCCCCTGCAGGTGCAGATCAAGGGCTTGAACCTTGGTCTTCACGCATTGTAACTCATGCACTCAACCAGATGTGCCACCACCCACTCCCCCCTTCACTCCATTCCTTCCTTCCTTTCTTTTTTCTATTTTATTTGATAGGAAAGAGAGAAATTGAGAGGGGAGGGGTATATAGAAAAACAGGTACCTGCAAATCTGTTTTACCACAAGTGAAGCTTCCCCCTGCAGATGGGGAGCGTGGGCTCAAAACCAGGTCCATGCAAATGGTAACATGTGCACTCAACCAGGTGTGCCATTGCCTGGCCCCAGTAAAATAAAAAATAAAAATATATTTATTGATTGATGAGGGAGAACCAGCACATTATTCTAACATATGTACAAACCTTGGACCTTATGCTTGCAAGTACGGCATGATACCTGCTACCCCACCCCCGGGATACTAGTAACAAGTGTTTTTACATCTTATTTGTCTCTGTATTTTAATTTTCTTTGTTACTCACAAAGTTTGCATTCTTTATAATATATAGATGTGCAACTTTTCCTTTAAGAGAAGAAAATATTTTAATCATGATAAAATCATTACCCCTGGACAATAGCTTCTACTCTTTTTTTTTTTAAGATGTAATTCTGTACTCCTGGAATTCAGATTTTATGTGTGGCACTATAACTGCTTAATTTTTTTCAATCTGCATACACATGACATTTATAAGCAATATAATCTCATATTAAGCACTTGAAATTTTTAATAATATCTGATCAAATGATTAGAATAAGTCACTCACAAATTTCTTTCTTTTTTTTTTCCTCCAGGGTTATTGCTGGGCTTGGTGCCTGTACCATGAATCCACAGCTCCTGGAGGCCATTTTTTCCCCCTTTTGTTGCCCTTGTTGTTGTAATCTCATTATGGTTATTATTATTGCCATCGTTGACGTTGTTCATTGTTGGGATAGGACAGAGAGAAATGGAGAGAGGAGGGAACGACAAAGAGGGGGAGAGAAAGATAGACACCTGCAGACCTGCTTCACCGCCTGTGAAGCGACTCCCCTGCAGGTGGGGAGCCGGGGGCTTGAACCGGGATCCTTATGCCGGTCTCTGTGCTTTGCGCCACATGGGCTTAACCCACTGTGTCACCACCCAACCCCCACAAATTTCAATACTTTATCACTAGTAAGGTATTAGTGAGGATTGGTGCTTTGCCATGTATGCAATTCAGGTTCAAGCCTGGATCTATTTCAGTATTGTGGTATCCTCTCCTTTTCTTTTTAAATAATTTATTTTTAATGAAAGAGATAAACAAAGAGAAAGATACAGGGAAAGAGAGACCAGAGTAAGACTTAGTTCTGGCTTACAGAGGTGCTGGGGATTGAACTTGGGACCTTAGGGTCTTGGGCATGAAAATCTTTTTGTATAACCGTTATGCTGTCTCCTCAACCCCAATCTTAGTTTACTTATTTCCCATTTATTTGTTGGACAGAGACAGATAAAAAATGAAACTGGAGGGGGAGAGAGGGAGGAAAGACACAGAGAGACATCTGCAGTCCTGATGACTCATAAAGTGACTCATAAAGCTTTCCCCTGAAGGTGAGGACCAGGGGCTTGAATCATAGTTGTTGTGTACTGCAAAGTGTATACTTGACCAGGTGTGCCACCGCCTGGCCCCTTAAGAGGTTTTTTTTTTTTTTTTACTTTTAATTTATTATTGGATAGAGAGAGAAATTGAGAGGGTGTTGGTAAGCTTCTAAATTCTGCTTCTAAGACCCCTTCTGTTGCATTGCTTGACGTTATAGTCTATTTTCATAATCATTGTTTTCATTGGTTTAATCCCCACTGGTTCGAGAGCTATTTTCCTTCTCCCCACCCCCTTATCCTATGTACTTCCTCTTCCTGACACTTCCGCCTCAGGAGACATAAAAGACAGAGCTTTCTAATGAAGAGAGATTAGAAGAGATTAGATTGTTGAACTGCATCCCCATCATCAATAAAGACTGAACTGCGTTCCCAGCTCAGCCATGAGTCCCTGGTCGTCTGTCTCCCGCCTGGCAAGCTAGCCCGGCAAGAGGGGAGGGGAAATAGAGAGGGAAGAAGAGAGAGAGAGAGATGCTTCACCACTTGTGGAACTTTCCCCCTGCAGGTGGGGACCAGGGACTTATTTGAACCTTCCATGTGCACTGTAATGTCAATGCTTAACCAGGTGTACAATTGCCTGGTCCCCCTTAGTCCCCTCTCTAACTTAAAAGTATTTAAAAAATAAAAATAAATAAAAAAAGGAAACTTAGTAGTGGTACCCTAATAACAAAACTAGTGCTAGTGTTCCAAGCCATGATAGATACTAGTGAAAACAGATGCTAAGCTAACTTGGCCCAATATTGCTATCCAGAAAGAAAAGGCAGTAGCAGTAATAATAATAAATATTTAAAATGTCTACTATGTGTGGGGTACTATGCTAGTAAATTCTCCATACATTTTACCTCATTTTCATCCTCAAATTAATTTTCAGATAATTATCCATACTAGAGGCATTTAACAGAGGAGAAAAAAAATGGGATTATTTTTTTAGTAACTGCCTGAGGTTACTCAGCCTCTAACAGTTAATAGCCTATACACCAACTTAGACTGAAACTCTGCTTTTATTCACTATATTGATTCATTTTTTAACTGTTCTGTTGCTTTTTTATTGTTGTTGTAGTTATTATTGTTATTATAGATGTCGTCATTGTTAGATAGGAGAGAAGTGGAGAGAGGAGGAAAAGACAGAGGGGGGAGAGAAATATAGACACCTGCAGACCTGCTTCACTGCCAGTGAAGCGACTCTCCTGCAAGTGGGAAGCCAGGGGCTCGAACCGGGATCCTTACACCGGTCCTTGTGCTTTGCACCATGTGCGTTTAACACTCTGTGCTATCACCCAACTCCCATTACTTTTATTTTTTTCATTATGTTTGAAGCTCTTAATTACCTTCTCCATGGTGGTCCAGGCCTGACGTAGTGGAGTTGTGAAACAGTTAGGGAGTGGCCCACCTTCCCTGCAGATATTGGACTCAATTTCTAATCTGACAACATCATCAAATCCAAGAGGATGTGTGGCTTGGAGAGAGAAGTACCTATGGTAGAAAGAAAGCCAAAGTAAAACCAAATTCCACTGTGAGTGTAAATAACATTTTTTCCCCCTCCAGGGTTATTGCTGGGCTCGGTGCCTGCACCATGAATCCTCAGCTCCTGGAGGCCATTTTTTCCCCTTTTTTGTTGCCCTTGTTGTTGTAGCCTCGTTGTAGTTATTATTATTGTCATTGTTGATGTTGTTCGTTGTTGGATAGGACAGAGAGAAATGGAGAGAGGAGGGGAAGACAGTGTCGTATGCTTTACATTGGTTTGTCCTAGCCCTCCCCCCGCCAAGAGAATTGGATCAGGCCTGCTAATTTCGCGGCCCGCTTGGCCCCGCCCCAGAGGAACCCCGGGAGAGGGTTCCTGAGTTCGAGAGTGACAGAGTTCCGGAGTTCCTGAGTTCGAGAGTTTCAGAGTTACAGAGTAAGAGAGAGTTCCAGTGTGTCAGAGTTTCAGAGGGTTCCCCAGTACGAGAGTTCCAGAGTTCCAGAGTTGGAGAGTTCCTGAGTTCCGGAGTTCGAGAGTTTCAGGGTTACAGAGTAAGAGAGAGTTCGAGAGTGCCAGAGTTTCAGAGTTCCCGAGTTACAGAGTAAGAGGGAGTGCTTGCGCGGCCGCAAAGAGACAGCAGAGTTCTGTTTGGTGATTAGTTTGTCTTAGTTTGTGAATCGTTGTTCCTGAATAAAGAAATACAGCTTCCCTGCCCAGCTGTTGTCTCCGTGTCTCTGTTACCCGCCGTGAAGCAAGCCAGCCCGGCAAGAGCATTCCGGAAATTTTAACAACAGACAGAGAGGGGGAGAGAAAGATAGACACCTGCAGACCTGCTTCATCGCCTGTGAAGCAACTCCCCTGCAGGTGGGGAGCCGGGGACTTGAACCAGGATCCTTACACTGGTCCCTGCGCCGCGCTTTGCGCCACATGCACTTAACCCACTGCACTACCACCTGACCCCTTTTTTTCTTTTTTTTTTTTTTTTTGTCTCCAGGGTTATTGCTGGGGCTCAGTGTCTACACTACGAATCCAATGCTTCTGGAGGCCATTTTTTCCCTTTTTGCCCTTGTTGTTTATCGTTGTTGTGGTTATTATTATTATTGTTGTCGTTGTTGGATAGGACAGAGAGAAACCGAGAGAGGAAGGAAAGACGGGGAGAGAAAGACAGATACCTGCAGACTTGCTTCACCGCCTATGAAGCAACTCCCCTGCAGGTGGGGAGCCAGGGGCCTGAACCAGGATCCTTTCTCCCATCCATGGACTTTGCGTCATATGCGCTTAACCTACTACGCTACTGCCCGGCCCCCTTAAATAACTTTTGGTACCTAGACCAAAGAATTTTCTATGTGGTTAGCTGATTTTGCAGACCTAAAGTTACAGGACTGAGTGATGACAGCCCTACTGCAAACTTATTTTCACCAGCCCAAAGATATCTAGGCCAACTTACTATCTTCCTATTTGATTTTTGAGGTCAGAAATCCTAATAAATAAACAAACAAATAAATCACACATATTTTACAGATAGTATCTGTTTGGGGTTTGGTAGAAATGGACTTTAAGTGGGTGAGGCCTGGTCACTTTCCTTAAGAGAGGCAATAATATTTCTGCACAGGGGGCTGAGCAGTAGTGCACGGGGTTAAATGCACATAGTGGGAAGCACAAGGACCGCACAAGGGAGCCCCCCCCACCACCACCCTGGCCCAGGCTTCCCAACTGTAGGGGTGTCACTTCACAAGTGGTGAAGCAGGTCTGCAGGTGTCTTTCTTTCTCCCTTCCTATACAACAAGAGCAGCAGCAGCAGCAACAATAATAATAACAGCAAAAACAGCAACAGGAAAAAGATGGCCACCAGGAGCAATGGATTCATAGTGCAGGCACTGAGCCCTAGCAATACCCCTGAAGGTGTAAAAAAAAAAAAAAAATCTCTGCATAAGCAGCTGGAAGGTAGGGCAGTGGATAAAGCACTGAACTCTCTCAAGCAGGAGGCCCCAAGTCCGATCCCTGGCAGCATATGTACCAGAGTGACACCTGTTTCTCCTTCTCTCATCCCATCTCAGTAATAAATAATACACACATTTTTCTGGGCCTTTGAAGCCTCAGGCATAAGAGTCTCTTTGTTTCTGTAACCCACAATGACCCTGGGTCCATACTCCCAGAGGGATAAAGAATGGGAAAGCTACCAGGGGAGGGGATGGGATATAGAGATCTGGTGGTGGGAACTGTGTGGAGTTGTACCCCTCCTATCCTACAGTTTTGTTAATGTTTCCATTTTTAAATAAATAGAGTCTCTTTGTATAACCATTGTGGTGTCTACTTTTGTCTTTAAATAAAAACCCAAAGATTTCTGCATAGGCTATAAGAACAAACCATCATGATGATGAGGGTATCATATATGAGAAGAAATTCGAAACAAAATGACACTAAAAGTATATGGATCTTATGTATCTGGATAGAATTGACAGGCCTTTCAGCCACCAAGCTGCAGATACTACCATGATGCCAACCTGACTTCCCTGGAAAGAGGACCTCATCAATGTACTCTGGAGTTCCCTCCCACCCCTACCCCCTTCCACCAACCAGGGAAAGATAGGGATAGGCTGGGAGTATGGATCGACCTGCTAACACCCATGTCTAGTGGGGAAGCAATTACAGAAGCCAGACCTCTCACTTTCTGCATGCCATAATGACCCTGGTGCCATGCTCCCAGAGGGATAGAATAGAAAAGCTTTCAAGGGAGGGGATGGGATACAGAGCTCTGGTGATGGAAACTGTGGAATTCTACCCCTCTTATCCTATGGTCCTGTTGATAATTTTTTATTTTATAAATAAATTAGTAACAATATATATTAAAGTAATTGTATGGGAAGTAAAACAAGTAACCAATGTGTTTTTTTATAACTTCATAGGATGTAATGTAATAATGTACAATAGTGCTCTGGCAAGGTAATTATGAACTGGACACCAAAAACACTAAAAGGAGAAAAAAATGTGTTGCTGTCTTTCAGTATTCTAACAGTTCCTTAATTCCTGTCTATGAACAAATATAGAAAGGTTAATGAGGTAACACTGAAAAATAAAAATAAGTAGGGACCAATAAAGTTAAATTTGACACAATGTACTTGACAAAAATGCCAGTGTCAGTTGGATGGTATACAATCAAGTTAATTTTTAAATAGTTCTCAATGTAAAAAAAGTATCCAGTGGGAAAGTAGAGTCTAATAAGCCAGAACACCTTACTATGCATTTATTTCGTTATAGCACAAAATCTTCTCTTGTACTGTCAGCTTTTTATTTGCCTCCAGGGTTATCGCTGGGGCTTGGTGCCTGCACAACAAATCCACTGCTCCTGGAGGCCACTTTTCCACTGTTGTTGTTGTTACTGTTATTGTTGGATAGGAGAGAGAGGAACTGAGAGGGGAAGACAGAGAGGGGGAGAGAAAGATAAGATGCCTGCAGACCTGCTTCACCGCTTGCAAAATGACCTCCCCTCCCTGCAGGTGGAGAGCCAGGGACTTGAACTGGGATCCCTGCGTTGATCCTTGTTACTTCGCACCATGCACATTTAACCTGGTGTGCTACCGTTTGCCCCCCCCAGCTTTCTTTTTAAAATAACCTTTTAATTTTTATATTTATTCATTTATTCCCTTTTATTGCCTTTGTTGTTTTATTGCTATAGTTATTATTGTTGTTGTCAATAGATAGGACAGAGAGAAATGGAGAGAGGAGGGGAAGACAGAGAGGAGGAAAGATAGACACCTGCAGACCTGCTTCACCACCTGTGAAGCGACTCCCCTGCAGGTGGCGAGTCAGGGGCTCGAACAGTAATCCTTATACTGGTCCTTGTGCTTTGCGCCACGTGCGCCTAACCTACTGCGCTACCACCCGACTCCCTTAATTTTTATTTTATTAGATAAGAGACAGAGAGAAGTCATGAGGGAACTATCAAGTGAGAGAAAGAGACACCTGCCTGCAGTACTGCTTCACTGCTTGGGAAGCTTTGCCCCTGCAGGTGAGGATCAGGGGCTTGAACCTATATGCCACTGTCCAGCCTGCCTGCCTTCCTTTCTTGCCAACAAGGTTATTAATGGGGCTTGGAGCCTGCACAAGGAATTCACTGCTTCCATTTTATTTATATATTTTTCCACTTGTATTTACTTATTTTTTATAGTCAGAGAGAAATTGGAAACTAGATAGAGAAGGATACCTGCAGCATTGTTTCATTGCTTGAGAAGCTTCCCCTATTCATGTGGGGACCAGTGGCTTGAACCCGGGTTCTTGCATATGGTAAAGTGTACTCTACCATGTGCTTCATCACCCAGCTCCTATCCGCATTTTCTTAACAAAAAGTGAGTTTACCATCTTCTTTTTTTTTTTATTTATTTAATTTATTTATTCCCTTTTCTCGCCCTTGTTGTTTTCTTGTTGTAGTTATTGTTGTTGTTATTGATGCCGTCCTTCTTGGATAGGACAGAGAGAAATGGAGAGAGGAGTGGAAGACAGAGAGGGGCAGAGAAAGACAGACACCTGCAGACCTGCTTCATCGCCTGTGAAGCGACTCTCCTGCAGGTGGGGAGCCGGGGGCTCGAACTGGGATCCTTCTACTGGTCCTTGCACTTTGCACCACATGCGCTTAACCTGCTGTGCTACCGCCCGACTCCCACACACATTATTTTTTATTAAACTAACGAGAACAGATACTACACTTGATCTTAGCCTAAAGCTGAGAAGGAAAACACACATTATTGTTGTTGTTGTTGTTATTGATGTCATTGTTGTTTGATAGGACAGAGAGAAATAGAGAGGAGGGGCAGACAATGATGGGGAGAGAAAGATAAGACACCTGCAGACCTGCTTCACTGCTTGTGAAGTAACTCCCCTGCAGGTAGGGAGCCGGGGGCTCAAAGCGGGATCCTTATGCCAGTCCTTGCACTTTGCACCACCTGCACTTAACCCACTGCGGTACTGCCCAACTCCCTAAAACACACATTATTTTTATACAAAACAAGAAAATATAAATGAAAAGAGCAAGTCATAGCTTCATCACTTAAATGACCAGCTGTTTTCAATACTGTTTTCTCTTAAGATTTTGCCACCTTTTCATTTTCAGTGAAGACTAGTGAAAAAACATTATTGGGGTGCTGGGTGGTAGCAAACTGGGTTAAGTGCACCTAGCACAAAGACCTGCACAAGGATCCCAATTCAAGCCCCTAGATCCCCACCTGTAGGGGAAGGGGGTTGCTTCACAAGTGGTGAAGTAGGTCTGCAAGTATCTATCTTTTCCTTGCTCTCTACCTCCCCTTCCTCTCAATTTCTGTCTCCTATCCTATTAAAAAAAAAAAAAAAGGAAAAAATGGCCATCAGGAGCAGTGGATTTGTAGTGCCAGTGCCAAGCCCCACCAATAAACTTGGAAGCAAAAAAAAAAAAAGAAAGAAAGAAAGAAAGAGAAAAAACATTATTCAGGGAGAAGTCAAACCTGGCTGAACAGATTTGCGCGCACACACACACGTTCAGTCCTTTACAGTATATCCCAATTAGTTTGATCTTCCTTATATTCAGCACCTCCTCCCAATAACCTAAGGTTTCTTGAAAGTGACACATTACAGTAAGTTTCCATAATTCTTTTTATGCTAACATCTCTAACTAGAATATTATTTCCCATTTTCTCCAACTACTATCATTCAATTAATTTCTCAAGATCCAATTCAGCTCTTTCTTCTATGAAACCCTCCATAACTCCACCACTGCTATGGAGCTTGCTATACAAATATCCCCTAGACACAACAGAAACCACACATACCATTATGAAGAGAAGTTTTCATGATGCTCCCTGTGAGCTCCCTGATAGCAGACTGAGGTGACTCATTTTTATTTCCAAAGTACACATAAAATGCTCAAAAAATTGCTGAATGAATGCTGAACACAACTATCAATAAAACTCACTTGTCATATAAAATCATGGCATCGTTCTGTGCCTCCTGTCCATCATACTGGCCCTTTTTAGCAGCAAGCTGAGACTGGAAGTTATCCGCTGCCAACCAAAACTGTAAGATATTCACTGCATCCTCTTTTTCCATATACTGGGGAGGAAAAAAATGAAAGAGAAATTAAAATTATAAACAGATTTCTCTCACCATCTATAAGCCCCAACTACTAAAACACTGGGGAAAGAAAAAAAAACAACTTGTCCAGTTAATATCAGTTAGCAACCTAGTCACTTGAGATTGAGAAGTATAAAAACATTCTTTTAGGACACCCCCCCAACCCCTACCATACATTACTGAACAGAAGGAAGTATTATTTTAAAGATGGATTAGTGATTTCTTGATGGCAAGCATACAAAGAGTAAACTAGTTAGACCAGTTTTTTTTTTTTAACACCTGGTTCATTTCCATTATTCTACCGACCATATTGATCTGAACAAAAGTTGACAAACTTATGGCAAAGAGAAGAAATTTTTAAAAAAACCTAAACTACTGCATGTTTGTGAAGAGGCGGAATGCTTCTTGCTATATATTAAATTATTGCTTCGCGAGACTGGGCTTTCTCGTCTCTATTTCAATAGTTTGCTTTGTAACAAATGCCTAGTAAACAACATTATACTAAATGGCTTGTTCTAGGAGTTTAATATACTCCTTCCTTGTTGGTAAATGCTTTAATGGGGAGTCCTAGCATGTTGCTCAACTGAAAGGGATGACAGCAGGGAAATTCTGTTCTCTTTTGTTCTCTCTTCTGAAGTTTGGTCTGCAAGTATTTGTGCACTGAAATCAAATATTAAATTTTGTGTTATTAAATTTTGTTCTTTAAAACCATTTCAAATAGTTAAAAACATGAAATCTTATAAGTAAAAATTTAAGTTTTTCAGAATTAGGGTTATTCTATACTGAATTTCCTTTTTTTTTTTTTTTTGGTTCTGCTTTCTTTTTAACTAGAGTACTGCTTAGCTCTGGGTTATGGTGGTGCCAGATAATGAATCTGGGACCTCTGTGCCTCAGGCATTAAAAAAAAAGTCTGTTGCATTACTGGTGCTATTCCCCATTAGTCATGTTTTCTTTTCTTCTTCTTTTTTTTTTTTTTTGCCACCAGGGTTATCACTGGGGCTCAGTGCAGCACTATGAATCCACTGTTCCTTATAGGCATTTTTTTCTTTTCTTTCTATTTGACAGGACAGAGAGAAACTGAGAGGAACAGGGAGAGCAGAGAGGGAGAAAGACGGACAACTACAGATCTGCTTCACCATTTTTGAATATCCCCCCTGCAGGTAGGAAGTGGGGGCTTGAACCCAGGTCTTTGTGCGTGGCAATATGTGTGCTTAACTGGGTATGCCACCACCTGCCCGCCCCATGTTTTCTTTAATCAAATACATTAAAGCAATTCTGTCTTTAGATGCAACTTAAACAATAATAAAATTATTTAAATTCAATTGATATTTTTGGAAATGATTGATCTTTCTCTTCTGTGCTTTTTCTACAGATAGCATCCCAGCAATTATAGGCTGGGCTGCTTTAATAAAGTGTGTAAGGAAATGCAGACTTTACCTCAGAGAAATAAAAGAGGGCTGACTCACAGAAGAGAATGTCAGCCAGGTAAACAGTTCCACTGGTCAGCACTTCAATCTGGTATTTACAGAAATGGTGACTTCGCAGAAACTCACTAAAGTGCCTGCACATGGACAAAAAGGGAACAATTTAGGAATGACCAAGGAAAGAGCTTCAGTGGGAAAAATACACTCTTTCCATTCCATGTTTCCATCTGAAAGGCCTAGGTCAAGGTTATCACTGTTCCCATAGTGGCAGCCCTGATTCCTTTATCTGTAAGCAATCTCTCCCACCTCTGAATAACTTTGTAGCTCTCCTCTGCTATTTAGCACACACACACACTACTTCATATTATGGTACATTTCCCATTTCTCTTTTCAGGTTGTAACTTCCTTAAAGGCTAGCACTAGCTATTCCCTGTACAGAGGGCCCTTCTCATAAGTCCCAAAAGAAAGAATGAATATATTGAACTTTTTAAGGGCATATAGCAGTAATCAAAAAAAAAAAAAAAATCAGAAAAGAAAACACAATTAGAACCTGAAATTGGCATATAACACCAAAGTAAAAGACTCTGGGGTGGGTGGGTGGGGAGACAGGTCCATGAAGGATGATAAATGACATAGTGGGGGTTATATTGTTAAATGGGAAACTGGGGAATGTTATGCATGCACAAACTATTGTATTTACTGTTGAATGTAAAACATTAATTCCCCAATAAAGAAATTAAAAAAAAAGTGGAAGCAGATGCAAAGACCTAGATAATTTTTGTTAACAGCATCTATTAAGCTTAAAGCAGGTACTAACAAATGAGGTGACCCATCTGAAGACATGTGTTGTTTAAATAAACCACTTCTAATGGTCACACTAGACTCACAATCATCTTCAAATAACTTCAGAATTAAAACAAATTATGTTAACTCAGGTGGTATTAACATTAAAAATGAAAATGTATTATTTTAAAATAAGAGTTGAATGTAATTTACCAACCATTAGTTATAATTATGATCCTATAAACACTCAAAATACTTATATTCTCAAAGACACTTTGCATTTAGTTGATAGAAGTCCATTCCTCTCACTGAACCAAATGCCCAAGGCAAAATGTGAAAAGTATAAAATTAACTTACTCTTGTTCCATTGCACTAAAGACAATGGACTGTGCCAAAACAAAACAGTTAGGATCCACCTGCCCATCTTCTCCACAAATCTTTGCTATAAGAGAAAATAGCAAATAATTATTTTTTTACTAAGTCTAAACTGTACACATTTGTGAACCAAAGCAGGAAACTTCAATATCTGGGTCAACTTTAGAAATCAGTCCTTAAGCCTCTTTTTCTCTAATGACACTACTGCCAGTGAGGCCAATAAGTCTCATGACTTAGATGGGCTACATGCTGATGACCAACTTGACAATCACAATTTGTATGTAGAACCAAATTCCCAACTTACCCCATAGCTATTACTTACAGTTTTCTTCAGCTTATAAAATGGAACACACTTCTATGTAATTAAAAAAACAAAAGCAAACTAAAAAACCCACAATCGTGCTTGACTGTTTCCTCTCTCATATCATTCACGTCCAAGTCACCAGCAAATTCTAACAACTGTATCTTCAAAATACGTTTTAGCTATTTTTTTTTTAATTTAATAGGACAGAGAGAAATTGAGAGGAAGAGAGAAAGAAAGATATGTGCAGATGGGGAGCAGGGGCTCAAACCTGGGTTCTTGTGCACTGTAATATGTGTGCTCTACCAGGTGTGCCACTAACCAGCCCCCTCAAAACATTCTTTTATAATGTTTTCTTGGAATGAGACTTCAGTTTCTTTTTAAAATACTTACTATTTTATTTGATAGGATGGAGACAATTGAGAGAGGTTAGAAAGAGGGAGGAAAGAAGGGAGGAAGAGTGAGACACCTGCACTACTGCTTCACCACTCATGAAACTTCCCCTTCTGCAGGTAGGAACCACCTCTTAGGCCCCTCTTAACACTCTCACTTAATACTAAAAATCCTAGCCATGGAAATTAGGGGGAGGGAAGCACCCATTATAATAACTAAATGAATTCAATAATATTAGGTCCAAGATACAAAATTAGTTTCAGGGTGTGACAGTGATCAGGCTAGGTGGGTGTCCCCTTCCTCCCTCCCAAAGCTGCATGCTTGGTTGAAGAAGACGGCCTTCCCCAAATAGAGACGAACCAGTCTTCAGTTGAGGGTAGCTGCACTTCCCTACTAGAACCTTTACTAGAACCCTACTAGAACACGCTCTCATGGAGCAGTGCTCTGGTTATTCTCTCATAAAATAATTTTTTAAAAAAAAATTCTACTTATTTTTCCCTCTTTCTTTTTTTCACCAGAGCTCAGCTCTAGCTGATGGTGGTGCAGGGGATTGAACCTGGGACTTTGGAGCCTCAGTTATGAGTCTCTTTGCATAACCATTATGCTATCTACCCACGGCCCGATTCTATTTATTTTATGAGAGAGAGGTCAGAGCTCCATTCTGGCAAATTCAGTGCTAGGATTAAATTTAGGGCACTGAGGATGCAACTTTTGTGCTTACTACTTCGTGGCCACAAAACAATTTTTAAAAGATAAAAAGAAATGTTATGGCATTTTTTTACGGAAATAGGAAAAAAAAAAAAGGATAGTCCTAAATTTGTATGGAAGCACAAAGGATCTGAGTAACTAAAACGATCTTGAAAGAACAAAGCTGGAGGCATTATACTTTCTCATTTCAAAATGTATTATAAACTGAGAGATGGCTCAATGACAGTGTGAGCTCTGGATTCAGTTCATGGTATTGCATAGTCAAACACAAAAAACTTATTGTAATTAGAAAGTATAACAACATGGTGACTCGTGTGTCATTTTGGGGGCCAACATTTTCAGATGTGACGAGAGATAGTGCCAGACAGAGTGAGACACCCAGACAGTGGTGTCTGGTAAACGGTATATAGGGTGCTAGAACCTGAGTCATGCACATGGATAGCAGGCACCCTCACAGGTGAGCTATTTCACTTACTACATGTTGTTGCTGCTGTTGTTATTGTGTTGCACATCAAACTTAGTGTCTCATGCATGTGCTTAATCCAACTAGTCACCTCCCCAGCCAATTAAATTTTCTCTCTCTCTCCCTCTCCTTCCTTCCTTCCTTAGAACAAGACAGAGTGAATACAAAGCAGCACCCAACAAAGCTGCTGTTGCTCTCATGTGTTACTAGGAATCAAACCAGAGCCACATGCATGTGAGGTGGCCCTAGTGCTGAGCCACCTCATCAGTCTCCACAATTTATATTTATTATTTCCACCAACTCCAAGATTTGTGAATGTTGAAACAAGTGGAAACTCAAGGCTTTAGATTATTCTGAATCCCTACATTAAACCAGTAATTAGCAAAAATTAAAAACCCAAAGGCGAGATTCATAACAAAATAAGGCAGGTAGGAGACTCAATAATATCTAATGTGAAGGTATTTTTAAATTACAATTTGCCTAATGTACAACTGTATTAAAATACTCTATTTGGAAGAGTAGACATGTAGTTATGGTAAGATACAAAAGAACAAGGGTTAAAAGAGGAAAAGTGACTTGCCTACAGACATGTTAGTAATTATAATGCATAAAAGGAGCTGGGAAAAGGCTCAGCAGGTAAGGCCCACATCCTTTCACGTACCAGGGACGGGATCCAATCTCTAGTACCACAGGAGAACACCTGAGATAGCACTGAGGGAACTCCATGGGTGATTAAGTGACAGAAATAAATAACACTGAGAATAAGAAAACCATACAAAAGTTCAATGAAAGTAAATGTTGGTTCTTCGAGAGTGAACAAAATCGATAAACATTTAGACGGACTCACAAAACAAAAAAGGGAGAAGACCCAAATAAATCGGATCATAAATGAAAGTGGAGATATCACAACAGACAATGCAGAAAGTCAACATATCATGCGAGGCTTCTATGAACAACAATATGCCACCAAGCTAGACAATCTGGAAGAAATGGACAATTTCCTAGACACCTATGAACTTCCAAAATTAAATAAAGAGGAGCTAGATAATATGAACAGGCCCATCACAATCAACTAAATTGAAACAGTTATCAAAAACCTTCCGAAAAATAAAATGCCTGGACCAGACGATTTTACAAATGAATTCTACAAAAAGTTTTCCAGAAGACTGAAGACACAGGAATACAACCTTCCAGCTTCTATAAAACCAACATTACTCTGATACCAAAAGCACACAGGGACACAACCAAAAAAGAAAACTACAGACCAATATCTCTGATGAACATAGATGCTAAAATAATGAGCAATATTCTAGCCAACCGGATACAGGAGTATATTAAAAAGATTGTTGGGACCGGCTGGGTGGTGGTGTACCTGGTTGAACACATATGTTATGGTGTGCAAGGACCCAGGTTCAAGCCCCCGGTCCCCACCTCCAGTGGAAAAGCTTTGCAAGTAGTGAAGCAGGGATGCAGGTGTCTTTTTGTCTCTCTATCTCCCCTACTCTCAAATTCTGGCTGTCTCTATACAATAAAGATAATAAAATTTAAATAAAATTGTTCATCATGGCCAAGTGGGGTTTATGCCAGGGATGCAAGGTTGGTTTAATATACATAAATCAATCAACATTATCCACCATATCAATAAAAGCAAGACCAAAAACCACATGGTCAGATCAACAGATGCAGAGAAAGCCTTTGACAAAATACAACATCCCTTTATGATCAAAACACTACAAAATGGAGTAGGGCACCAAAGTAAAAACCCTGGGGTGAGTGTGGATGTTCAGCTTCCTGGGGCAGTGGGGGAGACACACGACAGAGTCTTTTGGTGGTGGGAATGGCGTTTATGTACATTCCTATTAACTTGTCATATAAATCACTCTTTAATATGAGAGGGGAAAACTGATTGTATGTCTCAAACTTTTTAAAGCATGGACTAATTCTTTTTAATACATAGGCTGTGTCTTTGATATGTTGAGTCTTTTAAAAGCCTAGACTAGGTAGAACATAAGCAACTGGTGGCAAAGTTATATACAAACAATGTCAAAGGACATAAATAATGGTAATGGTCTGTATGATATAGCAAATCCTAACAACGGGATTTTCAAAGTTAAACCAATTACCAAATAATATGATTATAGCAATAACTATCTATTGTCTTCTTAACCCTAAGACAGCAGGAACCTCCCATTTCCTCTATAGAGCCTTTATTTCCCCCAGTCCTGGAACCTCTAGGATGGGGCTCACTTTCCTGCATGCTTCTCTCAATTCATACCAAATGATATAGCATCTGCTGACCCCAACCTACTCAATGCAAGGAGTACCACCTCAGCATGCTTCACTTTAGACTGTGTCCAGAGACATCAGGTGTGGAATGTAAGCCTCATTACTCGGCTGAGACCTTTCCTTTCACAGGATTCTCTAATTCCATTCCAGGAGGTTCACTTCCTAACAAAGTCCCAAAACCTAGACCAGGTCCCATGAGATAGAGCATATGTTCACATGTGTCCATAAATTAGGGCAAAATAAATACCTGAAAGCAAAAGTACACAATAGTCTGCAGTGAGTCAGTATAAAGTTCAAATATAATATTGCATCTGCCGATTGCAACCTAATCAATGCAACAATTGCCACCTCAACATGCTTCAGCTCATACTGTGTCCAGAGACTGCATGTCATGTGTGGAATTACAACCCTTCAGCTTCAGGTGAGACCTTTCCTTTCATAGTACTCTCTAATTCCATCCCAGGGGGTTCACTTTCTAACAAAGTCCCAAAACCTAGATATAGACCAGGTTCTGTGAGAGAGAGCATATGCTCACACGTATCCACAAACTATTGCAAAATATATACCTGAAAGCAAAAGTACACTAGAATTTGCAGCGAGTACCCCCCTAACACTTCCTCTCCACTATTCCAAGCTTTGGGTCCGTGATTGCTCAACAATTTGGTTGGCTTTGTATGTTAACTCTCTTTTCAGCCACAAAGTTCCAGATGCCATCAGGATGTTGGCCAGGCTTCCCTGGACTGAAGACCCCACCAATGTGTCCTGGAGCTCCGCTTCCCCAGAGACCCACCCTACTAGGGAAAGACAGAGGCAGACTGGGAGTACGGACCAACCAGTCAACGTCCACGTTCCACAGGGAAGCAATTACAGAAGCCAGACCTTCCACCGTCTGCAATACACAATGACCCTGGGTCCATGCTCCCCGAGGGATAGAGAATGGGAAAGCTATCAGGGGAGGGGATGGGATATGGAGATTGGGTGGTGGGAATTGTGTGGAGTTGTACCCCTCCTACCCTGTGGTTTTGTTAATTTATCCTTTCTTAAATAAAAAATAAATTAAAAAAAAAAAAAAGAATCCCAGTTCCAGCTTCTGGCTCCTCAACCTCGGGGGGGGGGGTGTCGCTTCACAAGCAGTGAAGCAGGTCTGCAGGTGTCTTTCTTTCTCTCCCCCTGCCTTCCCCTCCTCTCTCGATTTCTCTCTGTGGGATCCAACAACAACAGCAACTATAGCAACAATAACAACAAGGGTAACAAAAATGGGAAAAATGACCTCCAGAAGCAGTGGATTCATAGTGCAGGTAGAGAACCACAGTGATAACACTGAAGGCAAAAAATAAAGTAAATGTCATAAGGTTCTTTAGAAGATGAGTAAGTTTATTCATGGAACGTGCTGAGAAACTTCTTTGGAAATAGTGGATGCTCAATAAATATGTGCTATTGTTCTTGCTGTTGTTATTATTAAGGTCAAAGTGTAAGAATTTGGGCTGGATCCAATATGCTTTCTAGTGAGTTATAATCAGAATATAAGAAAGCGGGCGGGGGTAGGCAGCATATGGTTATGCAAAGAGACTCATGCTTGGTTCAGCATATGGTTATATACCACCATCATCCAGAGCTGAACAATGCTCTGATTAAAATATATATATATATATATATATATATATATATATAAAATACAGCACTCTGAAAATAGATTAGGGATTATGTTGGATTCAATGTTCATAAAAAAAAAAAAAAAAAACTTTTTTTAAATGGTGAGTTCACCATTTTCAGCCCATCTTGAATGGAGCTTGAAAAAATCATGTTAAGTGAAATAAGTCAAAAATAGAAGGATGAGGGAGTCGGGCAGTAATGCAGTGGTGAAGCGCAGGTGGCACAAAGTGCTAGGACCGGAGTAAGGATCCCAGTTCGAGCACCTGGTTTCCCACCTGCAGGGGAGTCGCTTCACAAGCGTTGAAACAGGTCTGCAGGTATCTATCTTCTCTCCCCATCTGTCTTCCCCTCCTCTCTCCATTGCTCTCTGTCTTATCCAACAATAACATCAAGAACAACAACAATAATAACTACAACAAAGGGAATAAATAAAATAAATAGGGCAACAAAAGGGAATAAATAAAATAAAAACAGAAAGATGAATATGGGATGATCTCATTCACAGGCAGAAGTTGAAACACAAGATCAGAAGAGAAAATACTAAGCAGAATTTCGACTGGAGTTGGTGTATTGCCCCAAAGTAAAAGACTCCGGGGTGGGAGTTCAAGTCCTGTAACAGGATGGCAGAGGACCTGGGGGAGGGAGGGTTGTATTGCTGTATGCAAAACTGATAAATGTTATGCATGTACAAACTATTGTATTTAATTTTTACTGTAAAATGTTAATCCCCCAATAAAGAAATAAAAATAAAAAACTTTTAACCAGAGAACTAAAATCAGCTATCATTTATGGTGGTGTGCATGCGGGGGGTGGGGATGGGGTTTGAACCTAAGACTTTTGGAACCTCAAGAATTCTTTAATATATTCTTTAATATATTCTTTGTATAAAAATTATTTTAAAAACTTTGTTTCTTAAATTTATTTATTAATGAGGAAAGGAGAGAACCAGAGCATCACTCTGGCACATGTGATGCAAAGGTTTGAACTCAGGTCCTCATGCTTGAAAGTCCAATACCTTATCCATTGTACCACACCCTAGGCTGTCATAAATAAACCTCTATTAGCCAACAATAAAAAAAACAGGCATTTTGAGGTCACAATTTAGGCATACTTACCTATGATGTCATTTCTCATTGCTTCTGTAATTGGTATTGGTTTAGCAGCATCAGGAGAGATATATTTGGTGAAAGTATTCACTGCATCATGTTCTATACCTGAATGGGAAGAAAGAGACAATTCCAAAAATAAAAAAATTTGGAAACAGTTATGGTCTATATTCATGAATAGCAGGGCTTAGTGCTCTGTGTGCCCAAACATACAACAATAGCAACAACAACAACACACACAAACAAATAGAGAATCTGAAGACATCTACAACTTGAACAGAGACTGAATTAGTAATCAGAAACCTCCAAATTTCAGGGGGACAGGAGATTATTCACTTGGTAAATCACTCATTTGCCATGAGTGAGACCTTCAGTTTGAACTTTGGTACAAGATGAAAGCAACATGAATGGACGGAAGAGCAGAGTTGTGTTGTCTCTTCCCTTTCTTTCAAAAGCAGAAAACTGGGCTGAGAGGGTACTCAATGCTACGGTGTATGTGTCAAGTCTGGAGTTAATTTCTTGGAACTCCATTAAAAGGAAAGCTCTGGGGGGATTCTGGAAGATGGCAGAATGAGAAGCTGCTAGTGGCTTGAGCTCCAACCACATATACAGGAAACGGTAGGATTTTTTGCCTTTAGTAGGCCAGTCAATAAGGGGTCCTAGCGGTGACACCAAGAAGGTGACTATAACTCAATTTGGGTTAGAAAATAGAGTAAAAAGAAAGGGAAAAAATTTTTCTTTTAAATTATTATTCCCAAAGCGCACCCCCCACATAACCAGTCCCTGGGGACTAAAGATCTGCTCCTAGCAGGCTCCCCTGCTGAGCCTCTTCCTTTACCAAGATTCCTGTCCCACCACGGGGTGTCATTCATTCTAGTTCTATTCCCTTCTGAAACCTTTGGCCTTTTTTCTTTCTAAGTAGCCAATCAGCTGCCTCTGCTCAGGGGGCCTGAGGCAATCTGGAGCCATCCAAGCTCAAGACAGGACAGGTTTTTTATTCTATTCTATTTTATCATCAATACAAGATAAACGCGTACCCCTTCCCCCTGTCCTTCAGGTTGACCAGAATTAACTCTTAGTGTATATTCCATTGTTAGGGGACTTGGTGTCTTATTCACTGCTAAAATAACTTGTTTCACTTTTCCTACCGCCCCTACCAATTCTCACTCCCCCCCAGCATAGCTAATTAAATAATAATAAATAACTCTTTCCTTTCACTGCTCTTTTATTACTGTTCTTTTTCTTATCTTTTTCTTTTCTCTCTCTCTTTTTTTCTTCTTTTTCTCATTCTTCTCATCCTTCCTTCCTCCTTCAGCTTTCTGAATTCACTGATACATGTTTGGGAATTATTTTGGGGAAGAAATCTGACTCAGAGTGGACTCTCTCTGCGTGTATCTATGCTCTACTTCCCTTTCTCCTTTAGCTACCCAAATAATATATAGTGGACAGTATATTTGCATAACTGTCTATTCCTGCTATTCTTGTCTAGTCCTGAGGTTTTTTTTTTTTTTTCTTTCTTAACAATCAGTTGCTTCTGCTCAGGAGGCTTGAGGCATTCTGGGACAGGTTTTTTACACTGCTCTATTTTATTATTAATATTATCTAAAGGTGTATATCTTTCCCCCACTCCTTTAGGTTGACCAGAATTAACGCTTAGGGTATCTTTCATTGCTAGGGGCCTGGGCATCTTATCCATTGTGAGAGGAACTTGTCTCATTACTCCTACCTCCTCTAAAGACTCTCCCCTTCTCCCTCCTTCTAGCTAATTAAAAAAATAAAATAATAAATTAACCAATTAAAACTTTCCTTTCACTGCTCTTTTATTACAGCTCTTTTTCTTACCTTTTTTCTTTTCTCTCTCTTGTTTCTCTTTTTTTTATCTTGTCTTCCATTTCTTCCTTCTTTGTCTTACTGAAATCACTGATATTCATTTGTGAATTATTTTGGGGAAGAAATCTGACTCAGAGTGGACTTTCTATGTGTGTATCTCTGCTCTACTTCCTTTTCTCCTCTTGCTACCCTTAGAATATACAGTAGATAGTAGATTTGCTATTCTTGCTATCCCTTCTTTCCTTTCTCTTTCTTCTTCACTTGGATTTGGTTGCTATTTTTTCACGGACTGGAGACATTGTTTGGCTAACTGGTAGTGATTAAACTGCTTCAATCCTTGCTTCAGTTGCTATTGCAATTCCAGAGGCTGGCGATTGCATTTGTCATAAAGGTATTTAGTACAGTGTTGCTTGTACTCAAAACACAACAACTGAGGACCAACAGAACATAAAAATAAGAAACACATAAATCAAAAAAATGGGTAGATCAAAAACAAATAAAACTGCTACACCAATGAATTAAGACAAGAGCCCAGAAGAAATTACAAATCAGTCAGAAGTAACCATAGATAAGAAAAGTATGCAAGCAATAATAAACTTATTAATCACAGAAATGAAAACAACATTGGAGGGAAACAACAGTTGAGACCCCCAAGGAAAATACTGATTACCTTGAGGCAATTAGAGAACTGAAAGGTGAAATAGCTGAACTGAGGAAAGAAGCTGAGGGAAGGGAAAACAGACTAACAGAAGCAGAAAACAAATTAGTCAGACAGAGGAGGAGAAAACTAAGAAAGAGGTGAAAGAGCTCAAAAAGAGATTGAGAGACACTGAAAAAAAGAGACATATGAGATGATCTCAAAAGAAGTAACATTCGTATAATTGGCCTGCCAGAGGAAGAGAGGAAGGGGAAGGAAACATTCTAGAGGAAATTATAGAAGAAAACTTCCCAGATCTGAATAACAGAAAGGACATCAAGATTCATGAGGCCCAGAGAGTTCCAAACAGAATCAACCCAGACCTGAAGACACCAAGACACATCGTAGTCACAATGAGAAGAAGTAAGGATAAAGAAAGGATCCTAAAGGCTGCAAGAGAAAAACAAAAAGTGACATACAGGGGAAAACCCATATGACTATCAGCAGACTTCTCCACTCAAACTCTAAAAGCCAGAAGAGAATGGCAAGATATCTATCGAGCCCTGAATAAAAAAGGGTTTCAACCAAGGAAAACATATCCTGCTAGACTTTCATTCAAATGAGATGGAGGGATCAAAACCTTCTTAGACAAACAACAGTTAAAGGAGGCAACCATCACCAAACCGACCCTGAAAGAGGTTCCTAAAACACCTCTTATAAACAAGAACATCACTATAATACTTGCAGTATATCAGAGCAAACAAAAACTTGTTGAATAATGGCACTAAAACACATTAAATCCATAATATGAATAAATGTCAATGGCTTAAACTCACCCATCAAAAGGCACAGAGTAGGGGAATGGAGCAGAAAACATAGTCCAACCATATGCTGCTTGCAAGAATTCCATCTGACACAACAAGATAAACACAAACTTAAAGTGAAAGGATGGAAAACTATCATACAGGCTAACGGACCACGAAAAAAAGGCAGGAACAGCCATTCTCATATCAGACACAAGGATTTTAAATTAAATAAAGTAATAAAAGATAGGCAAGGACATTACATGATTATTAGAGGATCTATCAGCCAAGAAGACTTAACAATTACTAACATCTATGCACCCAATAAAGGACCATCTAAATACATCAAGCACCTATTGAAAGAACTTAAAAAATACATCAATAGTAATACAATAATAGTGGGAGACTTCAATACCCCACTCTCACACTTAGATCAACAAAGCAGAGAATCAACAAAGATACAAGAGAATTAAATGAAGAGATTGGCAGACTAGACCTCTTGGACATTTTCAGAGTCCTTCACCCCAAAAAACTGAAATACACCTTCTTTTCGAATCCATATAACACATACTCAAGGATAGATCACGTTAGGCCACAAAGACAGCATCAATAAATTCAAGAACATTGAAATCATCCCAAGTATCTTCTCAGATCACAGCAGAGTAAAACTAACATTTAACAACAAACAGAAAATTATTAAAAGTCACAGAATTTGGAAACTAAACAACATACTCCTTAAGAACCACTGGGTCAGAGAGTCACTCAAGCAGGAAATTCAAATGTTCCTGGAAAGAAATGAAAATGAAGACACAACCTATCAAAATATTTAGGACACAGCTAAAGCAGTATTGAGAGGGAAACTTATAGCCATACAATCACATATTAAACAACAAGAAAAAACTCAAATGAACGACCTTACTGCAAACGTCAAGAACGTAGAGGAAGAGGAACAAAGGAACCCTAAAGCAACCAGCAGGACAGAAATCCTTAAAAATTAGAGCAGAAATAAACAACATCGAAAATAAGAAAACCATACAAAAGATCAATGAAGCCAAATGTTGGTTCTTTGAAAGATTAAACAAAATTGACAAACCCCTAGCCAGACTCAAACAGAAAAGAGAGAAGACTCAAATTAATAGAATTGTAAACGATGGAGGAGATATTACAACTGACACCACAGAAATCAAGAGAATCATGCAAAACTTCTATGAAGAACTATACACCACCAAGCTAGAGAATCTGGAAGAAATGGAACAATTCCTAGAAACATATGCCCTTCCAAAACTGAACCAAGAAGAACTACAAAACCTAAATGCACCAATCACAGACAAAGATATTGAAAACGTTATTAAGAATCTCACCAACAACAAAAGTCCTGGACCAGAAGGCTTCACAAACGAATTCTACAAAACTTTCGGGAAACAGTACCCATACTTCTTAAGCTTTTTCATAAGATTGAAGAAACAGGAATACTCCCTTCCACCTTCTATGAAGCCAACATCACCCTGATACGAAAAGCTGACAGGGACACAACAAAAAAGGAAAACTACAGACCAATATCTCTGATGAACATAGATGCCAAAATATTAAACAAGATCTTGGCCAACCGGATATAGCAGCACATCAAAAAGATTGTTCATCATGACCAAGTGGGATTCATCCCAGGAATACAAGGCTGATTCAACATCCGTAAGTCAATCAATGTCACTCACCACATCAATAAAAGCAAAGCCAAAAACCACATGATTATCTCAATAGATGCAGAGAAAGCCTTTGACAAAATCCAATACCCATTCACGCTCAAAACTCTACAAAAAATGGGAACAGATGGGAAATTCCTCAAGATAGTGGAATCTATATATAGGAAACCTACAGCCAACATCATACTCAATGGACAGAAGCTGAAAGCATTCCCCCTCAGATCAGGGACTAGACAGGGCTGTCCACTGTCACCATTACTCTTCAACATAGTATTGGAAGTTCTTGCCATAGCAATCAGGCAAGAGAAAGAAATCAAAGGAATACAGATTGGAAGGGAAGAAGTCAAGCTCTCACTATTTGCAGATGATATGATAGCATACATAGAAAAACCTAAAGAATCCAGCAGAAAACACCTGGAAGTTATTAGGCAATATAGTAAGGTGTCAGGCTACAAAATCAATGTACAAACATCAGTGGCATTTCTTTATGCAAACACTAAATCTGAAGTAGACATCCAGAAGTCACTCCCATTCACTGTTGCAGCAAAATCAATCAAATACCTAGGAATAAAATGACCAAAGAAGTGAAAGACTTGTATACTGAAAACTATGAGTCGCTACTTAAGGAAATAGAAACTGATACCAACAAATGGAAAGACATCCCATGCTCATGGATTGGAAGAATAAATATTATCAAAATGAATATTCTCCCCAGAGCCATATACAAATTTAATGCAAAACCCATCAAAGTTCCACCAAGCTTCTTTAAGAGAATAGAACAAACTGTACAATCATTTATCTGGAACCTGAAAACACCTAGAATTGCCAAAACCATCTTGAGGAAAAGAAAAAGTAATGCAGGCATCACACTCCCAGATCTCAAACTATATTATAATGCCATCATCATCAAAACAGCAAGGTACTGGAACAAAAATAGGCACACAGACCAGTGGAACAGAATTGAAAGCCCAGAAATAAACTCCCACACCTATGGAAATCTAATCTTTGATAAGGGGGCCCAAAGCATTAAATGGAAGAATGAGGCTCTCTTCAATAAATGGTGCTGGGAAAACTGGGTTGTAACATGCAGAAGAATGAAACTGAACCACTTTATCTCACCAGAAACAAAAATCAACTCCAAATGGATCAAAGACCTGGATGCTAGACCAGAAACAATCAAATACTTAGAGGAAAACATTGGTAAAACACTTTCCCACCTACACTTCAAGGACATCTTTGATGAATCAAACCCAATTGCAAGAAAGACTAAAGCAGAAACAAACCAATGGGACTACATCAAATTGAAAAGCTTCTGCACATCCAAAGAAACTATTAAACAAAGAGACCCCTCACAGAATGGGAGATCGTCACATGCCATACATCAGACAAGAAACTAATCACCGAAATATACAAAGAGCTCAGCAAACTTAGCACCAAAAAAGCAAATGACCCCATCCAAAAATGGGCAGAGGATATGAACAAAACATTTACCTCAGAGGAGATCCAAAAGGCTAACAAACATATGAAAAACTGCTCCAGCTCACTGATTGTCAGAGAAATGCAAATTAAGACAACACTAAGATACCACCTCACTCCTGTAAGAATGGCATACATCAAAAAAGGACAGCAGCAACAAATGCTGGAGAGGCTGTGGGGACAGAGGAACTCTTTTGCATTGATGGTGGGAATGTAAATTGGTCCAGCCTCTGTGGAAAGCAGTCTGGAAAACTCTCACAAGGCTAGACATGGACCTTTCATATGATCCAGTAAGTCCTCTCCTGGGGTTATACCCCAAAGACTCCATAACACCCAACCAAAAAGAGGTGTGTACTCCTATGTTCATAGCAGCACAATTCATAATAGCTAAAATCTGGAAGCAACCCAGGTGCCCAACAACAGATGAGTGGCTGAGAAAGCTGTGGTATATTTACACAATGGAATACTATACAGCTATCAAGAACAATGAACCCACCTTCTCTGACCCATCTTGGACAGAGCTAGAAGGAATTATGTTAAGTGAGCTAAGTCAGAAAGATAAAGATGAGTATGGGATGATTCCACTCATCAACAGAAGTTGAGAAAGAAGATCTGAAAGGGAAACTAAAAGCAGGATCTGACTAAATTGAAAGTAGGGCACCAAAAGTAAAAACCCTGTGGTGAGGGGTAGACATTCGGCTTCCCGGGGCAGTGGGGTGTGGGGATGGGTGTGTGGGACGGGACACAGTCTTTTGGTGGTGGGAATGGTGTTTATCTACACTCCTAGTAAAATGTAGTCATATAAATCTATAGTTAATTAATATGAGAGGGGGAAAAATTAATTGTATGTCTCAATGTTTGAAACACAGACTGAGTCTTAATATATAGGCTGTGTATTTGATATGCAGACTCTCTCAAAAGCCTAGACCAAGTAGATCAGAAGCAACCAATGGCACAGCTACATACAAGATACTGGGTACTATACAGCAAACCTTAACAAATGGACTTTTCAAAGTTAACCCAATTACCAAATAATGTGATGATAACATTAACTATAGATTGTCTTTTGGAACCCTAAGACAGCAGGAATCTCACATCTTCACTATAGAGCCTATATTTCCCCCAGTCCTGGAACTTTAGGTTAGGGCCCACTTTCCCGCATGCCTCTCTCAATCCATATCAAATAATATTGCATCAGCTAATCGCAACCTAATCAACGCAACAATTGCCACCTCAACATGCTTCAGCTCATACTGTGTCCAGAGACTGCATGTGTGGAATTACAACCCTTCAGCTTCATTACTCAGGTGAGACCTTTCCTTTCATAATATTCTCTAACTCCATCCCAGGTGGTTCACTTTCTAACAAAGTCCCAAAACCTAGATATAGACCAGGTTCTGTGAGAGACAGCATATGTTCACACGTATCCATAAACTAGTGCAAAATATATACCTGAAAGCAAAAGTACACTAGAGTTTGCAGCGAGTACCCCCCTAACACTTCCTCTCCACTATTCCAAGCTTTGGGTCCATGATTGCTCAACAATTTGGTTGGCTTTGTATGTTAACTCTCTTTACAGCCACAAGGTTCCAGATGCCATCAGGATGCCGGCCAGGCTTCCCTGGACTGAAGACCCCACCAATGTGTCCTGGAGCTCCGCTTCCCCAGAGACCCACCCTACTAGGGAAAGACAGAGGCAGACTGGGAGTATGGACCAACCAGTCAACGTCCACGTTCCACAGGGAAGCAATTACAGAAGCCAGACCTTCCACCGTCTGCAATACACAATGACCCTGGGTCCATGCTCCCCGAGGGATAGAGAATGGGAAAGCTATCAGGGGAGGGGTGGGATATGGAGATTGGGTGGTAGGAATTGTGTGGAGTTGTACCCCTCCTACCCTATGGTTTTGTTAATTTATCCTTTCTTAAATAAAAAATAAATTAAAAAAAAAGGAAAGCTCTGGAGCAGATGGCTTCATTAATGAACTTATAAAACATTTGAAGAAAAATTAGCGCCAAAACCGCCTCAAACTCTTCTCACAAATGAAGAGGAAGGTATACTCCCCAGCCTCATGTAATTTAGCTGTTTTCTTTATTTTATTTTTTTTGCCTCCAGGATTATTGCTGGAGCTCAGTGCCTACACTATGAATCCACTGCTCCTAGAGACCTTCCCCCCACCCCCATTTTATTGTATAGGACAGAGAGAAAATGAAAGGAGAGGGAGACAGACTGTGAGTAAACATATCTGCAAACCTGTTTCACACCTTGTGAAGTGACACCACGACACCAACCCCCCATCCCCCACCACCCCCACAGATGGGGAATCAGGGGCTCGAACTGGGATCCTTACATGGGTCCTTGAGCTTTGTACTATATGCCCTTAATCCGGTAAGCCACACTGCCCAGCTCCCACTGCTGTTTTCTTTTTTACTACAACACTACTTCTGATTTATGGTGGTCCTGAAGATTGAACATGGGATCTTGGAAATTCATGTATGAAGTTTTTTGCCTAACTATTATGCCATCTCCCTGGGCCCCAAACTCTATTTTATTACTTTTTTTTCTCAATTTATAAACTAGTATTTCCTAAATGCCAAAGCATTAATGAAATCTACAAAGCTATATTCCTAGTGGACCCAATTCAAATTTTTAATAGAATACTACCAAGTTGAATTCAACAGCACATTTTTTACAAAACCATACAAAAGGGGCCAGATGGTGGCATGCTTTGTTGAGTACACATGCTATCAAGCACAAGGACTTGGGCTTAAGACCCAGCTTTCCACCTGCAGGAGGGAAACCTCATGAGCAGTGAAATAGGTTTGCAAGTATCTCTCTTCCTCTAATTCCTCCTCCCCTTTCAGTTTCTTTCTGTCCTATCTAAAAAAGTAAAGTAAAACAAAATAAGGAAAAACAGTTGCTGGGAATAGTGGGATTCACCATGCAGGCACCAAGCCCCAGCGATAACCCTGGTGGCAATAAAATAAAATTAAAAAATCATACATATGACCAAGTTTGATTCAGACCTGTTATGCAAAGATAGCTCAACATACAAATATTAATGTGACACACTAAAAACCACATCTTCGTCTCAATAGATATATTAAAAAAAAAAGCACCTGATAAAATTTCATGGTCAATGACTCAATACCTGAGGAATATCTAAGTATCATAAAGGCAGATGGAAAACCAACAGATAACATATTCAACAAAAAAAAACTAATTTTCTTCCTGGATGCCCACTTTTGCTAATTTTTATGTAAGATTTTTAATGTACTGTAGTAGCATGAACTGAGTGTGTGTGTGGAATCACTGAACTATCTTCCTAGTTCAACCTGTATTTTGTATTTTTGAGAGAGGCACCAAAGCACTGTTCCTTCATCCTGGAGCTTCCTTTGTGTTTTTCTTGGTGTTTTCTTGTGGTACCACGGATCAAACCCAGGGTAAGGCAGGCACTGCACCATCTGTTTGGTCCCTCTTGTCACTCTCACTTAATACTAGAAATCCTAGTTATGGTAATTAAGCAAGAAAATAAAAAGGTTTCCAGGCAGAGGACCTAGTGGGGACCGTATTGTTATGTGGAAAACCGAGAAATGTTATCCACGTACAAACTATTGTATTTACCATTGACTATAAAACATTAATACCCCAAAAAGAAATAAAAGAGATCCAAACTTAAAAGGAAGAATTAAATCATATTCACAGATGACATGATCTCACAATATAGAAAAACCTAGATGCCACCCCCCCAAAAAAAAAAAAAAAACTGTAACAACTAGGTGAATTCAATAACATTAAGTCTAAGATACAAAAATCAGTTTCATGGAGCAGTACTCTGGTCTCTGATAAAATAAAAGATTCTACTTATTTCATGATTATTTCAAAAGGCCAGAGATCCATTCTGGCAAATGTAGTGCTAGGATTAAATTTGGGGCACTAAGGATGCAACTTCTGTGCTTACTACTTGCTGAATTACTTTCCTGGTCACAAAAAATTTTTAAAAGATAAAAAATTTTAAAAAAGGATAATCCTCAATAAGGAAGACTAAAGGACCTGAATAGGTAAAACAAACTTAAAAGAACAAATCTGGAAGCATTTACACTTTCTAATTTCAAAATATATTACCAACTGGGAGGTTCTGGGTTCAGTTCAAGATACTGCATATAGTCAAAAACAAATAAAGTCATTGTAATTAGAAAGTGTAATATTGAGAGTCGAGTGGTAGTGCAGCAGGTTAAGCAAAAGTGGCACAAAGCACAAGGACAGAGGTAAGGATTCTGGTTCGAGCCCCTGGCTCCCCACCTGCAGAGTGTCGCTTCGCAAGCAGTGAAGCAGGTCTGCAGGTGTCTTTCTTTCTTTCCCCTCTGTCTGACCCTCCTCTCTCCATTTCTCTCTGTCCTATCCAACAATGACATCAATAACTACAACAATAAAACAATAAGGGCAACAAAAAGGAATAAATAAAAAAGCAAAGAACTAGTATTATAAATAATGGGTGGGGCTGGGAAGATAGCAAAATGCTTATGGAAAAACTTTTGCATAGCCTCAAGCCTGAGGCTCTCAGTACCATCATAAGCCAGAATTGAGCAGGGCTCTGGTAAACAAACAAAACAAAGTGACTATGTTGTTGGTTATTACGCCAGGTCTATTTACATAATCATTGTTCTGTCTGAGACCCGCCCTGCCTGCAGGGCATTGGTTTAATCCCCACTGGTTAGATGGAATTTGTGCTCTTTTCCTTCTCTCCACCCACTCTCCTACTCAGTTCCTTTTTCCAGCTTGCCACTTCCGCCTGGGGAGACATAAAGGCAGATGAATAAAGGCAGAATTGCATTGTGTTCCTGCTCAGCCACAAGAGCTCCTGGTTCCTCTCCCACACTGCTTACATCGCTGAGTAAGCAGCAGCCTAGGTTGGCTCTGGTCGAGTTCTCTCCAACCCGGAGAGCACATGCCTGGGAATAAACACCCTCAGGCTAGCCCGGCACTATGTAGAGTAAAAGAAGCCATATTCTAAGGGCATAAACTGCTCATATGGCACACCAGAAGGGAAATTATAAAATGTGAGAACAGATTAGTGGTTGTCAGCCAGAAAAGGAACAAGTTAGCGGTGATTAACTGTAGGTTTATCAAAAGAGGAAGGTTTAACATGAACTGGGGGGGGAGGGGTAACCAACTCATCTTCACTACTAAGATCTTAAAAGAACTATGATGTTTATGGGGGAAAGGGGTGGCAGCACAGAACTCTGATGGTGGTGAGTGGTGAGGAACTATACATACCCCTAGTACCTTTAAATCTTGCATATCACTATTAAAGTGCTAATAAAAATAGAAAAAACAAGTGAGAGATTTAATTAAATGATAGACCTTCTTTATCCTGATTACAACAGCAGATACTAAGTTAAAAGGAAAAAACTAGGATTCTATGAGTGACTTCACTGTTATTACTATTTTTTACTGAAATAAATGACCATCCAAAGACATGGATAGATACAGAGAAACTGAGATGGAAGGTGGAGTTACAGAGTGAGAGACACCTGCAGTACTGCTTCACCACTGGTGAAGCTTCCTCCCTGCAAGTGAGGATGGAGGCTTGAAGTCTAGGTCCCTGAGCATGGTAGCATGTACCCTCAACCAGCTGTGCCACCAACCAGCCCAATAATGTACATTCCAACTAGAGAAAAAGACGTTCCATTCTGGAAACAAACTATGTTCAGACATTCTTCCCTATACTAAATATACCCGAGTCTTTAAAAAAAATATATATATATATATGTGTGTGTGTGTGTGTGTGTGTGTGTGTATTCCCTTTTGTTGTCTTTTTGTTGTCATTGCTGGATAGGACAGAGAAAAATGGAGAGAGGAAGGGAAGACAGAGAGGGGAGAGAAAAACAGACACCTGCAGACCTGCTTCACTGCTTGCCAAGTGACTCCCCTGCAGATGGGGAGCCGGGGGCTCGAACTGGGATCCTTACACAGGTCCTTGTGCTTTGTGCCATGTGCGCTTAACCTGCTGCGCTACCGCCCGACTCCCCCAAAAGTCTTTTAAAAAGTATATCATATTTTGTGGTAAACAAAATATGATATACAGAAGTACAAGTTTCTCCCTTATCTAAAACCTTTGAGGTTAATATTAATACTTTAGAACTCAAAAATTTGTGATTCTATTTTTACAGAGATAATGTACTGTGTTTGTACATAAACATTAATACTCCAGCTGTATTATAGGACAATAGGTCATAACCATACACACTTGTGCAGTAATAAGTTCATACCAGTAATGATAAAGTTTTGCTCATTAAAAAAATAACTTGTGAGGAGCCAGGTGAAGGTGCACCCAGTTAAGCACATACAGTACTAAGCCCGAGGATCTGGATTTGAGCCCCCACTTCCCACCTGCAGGGGGGACGTTTCACAAGTGGTAAAGCAGGTCATCAGGAGTCTTTCTCTTTCCCTCTTTACCTCCCCCTTCCCCTCTCAGTTTCTTTCTGTCCTATTGAATTAAAATGATTAAAAAAAAAAAAAGGAAAAAAAATGGTCACCAAGAGCAGTAAATTTGTAGTACAGGTACCAAGTCCCAGAAACTAGAGGCAAAACACACACACACACACAGATAGTAAAAATGTGTATTTCTAAAGCATAGATAAGGAATTGCAGACATGTGGGAATGAGTGTAAATCATGATGAGCAATAGTGTTAAGACTTGGGGGTAGAGAGAGAGCTCACCAGGTAGGGCCCACACCTTGTCATGTTTGAGTTTCTGGAACCACAGGAGAGGTAGCAGTGTTGTAGTGTCTTTCCCTCTCTGAATAAAAAAGTAGCCTTATGTGGTTAAATGTTAGCACTTGTCTGAGGTCATAGCTACAAAGAAACAAGTATAAGACATAGGTGGAAAGTGCTGTGAAGATGACATTCACTTGAGAAAACCCCACACACTTCCAAAGATTTGAAACTAGTACTTTCTTTTTTTTTTTAAACATATTTTATTTATTTATTTTATAAGAGAGAAACTGAGAGGGAAGGGGTAGACAGGGAGAGAAAAAGACACCTGCAGCATTACTTCCCTGCTTGTGAAGCTTCCTCCCTGCAGATGGGGACAGGGTCTTGAACCCAGGTCCTCAATATGGGAACATGCACTTTTCCAAGTATATCCCATCTTGCCCCTCGAAACAAGCTTCCACAGCAAAGGACAAATGGTCAGCATCCAGGAGGCAAGAACATACAGACCCCCCCCCCCCACCAAGGGGGCTCGGGGACCCTTCTTTCAACAAATCTCAACCGGTTTAACTTGAGGAATGTAAGAGGCAAATTGTAGTACTCAAATCCTGATAACCCACATGTACAAATTTACAGTTTCTGGGCTGACTTTAAAATTCAGATAGAGACAGACCATAGCAGCAAACTTCCTCCAGTGCTGTAGCATTCCCACTTAGTGCCAGGGCTCAAGCCTGTACAATGCACATGAAAACACAATCACCTGGGGTATTGTCGTATGCTTTACATTGGTTTGTTCTAGCCCTCCCCCGCCAAGAGAATTGGATCAGTCCAGTTAATTTTGCGGGCCCACTTGGCCCCACCCGAAGGAACCCCAAGAGAGGGTTCCTGAGTTCGAGAGTGCCAGAGTTTCAGAGGGTTCCCCAGTACAAGAGTTCCAGAGTTCCTGAGTTTGAGAGTAAGGGAGAGGGTTCCTGAGTTCGAGAGTAAAAGAAAGAGTGCTTGCGCCACCGCAAAGAGACAGCGGAGTTCTGTTTGGTGATTAGTTTGTCTTAGTTTATGAATCGTTGTTCCTGAATAAAGAAATACAGCTTCCCTGCCCAGCCGTTGTCTCCGCGTCTCTGTTACCCGCCTGTGAAGCTAGCCCACCCAGCCAGAGCCCGCCAAATTTTAACAACAGGGTTGGGGTCGGATGGTGATGCACCAGGTTAAGCACACATAGTACAAAGTGCAAGGACCTGAACAAGGATCCCGGTTCGAACCCCGACTCCCCACCTGCCAGCAAGTTGCTTCACAAGTGATGAAGCAGGTCTGCCAGTGTCTATCTTTCTCTACCCCTCTCCTTCCAATTTCTCTCTGTCCTATTCAATAAAAATGAGAAATGGTCACTAGGTGCAGTGGATTTGCAGTGCTGGCATCAAGCCCTAGTGATTAACACTGGAGGCAAAAAAAAAAAAAAAAAAGGCACCAACCTGATGAACTCTCTCTGCCCCACCCTTATGATTTTATACCTACAACTTTGCAATAATAAGAGGCAAGAAATTGAAAGCTATGAACCAGGTGGGAGTCACTGCAGTAACCATCTCGACAGCTTCAACAATCATGCCAAGAACATGGCTATGGGGCAACATATTGAAATCTAGTCTCCCCAGTACTGGGTAGACTTCAGAAGGGACACTCTAGCCCAGATGGCAGCTCATTCAGTTGAGGACTGAAAGACATTTATCAAGAGTGCCACGCAGGGGAGACAGCACAATGATTCTGTAAAACACTCATGCCTGAGGCTGTGGTCTGTCTTTCTCTCTGTATCATGGGGGGAAAAAAAAAGAGAGACCTGGTAATTCCCAGTCCACATCAGATTGCTAGTACCTGGTTAAGCACTCACATTAAACAAACAAACAAAACAAACACCTGGGAGTCAGATGGTAGCGCAGGTTAAGCGCATGTGGCGCAAAGTGCAAGGACTAGCATATGGATCCCAGTTCGAGCCACCTGCAGGGGAGTTGCGTCACAGATGGTAAAGCAGATCTGCAGGTGTCTATCTTTCTCTCCCCCTCTATCTTCCCCATCTCTCTCCATTTCTCTCTGTCCTATCCAACAACAATGACATCAAAGACAACAACAACTACAACAATAATAAAAGCAACAAGGGCAACAAAAGGGGAAATATAAGCCAATGAAAATAAACAAACCTTTAAAAACTAAACAAAAAAAAAACACCTTTACACTCAACAAACACCCTGCAAGTCTCCGAAAGCATACCCAACAAGAAGGAAAGACTACTGCCTATCCAGCGCTGCTGCCAGGCCTAGTGGTCAAACTCTCTTCCCCATCAACTCCAAAGGCTGAACACTATAATTACATGGCCTGAGGCCTCACCCTCCTTTCATGCCTGATTCCCTGCTCCCAACAAACTAGTGGCTACTGAGCATTTACAACCTCAAACTCCTGGTCAATACCCAGGCTGACAATGATCTTGGTGCTCTAGTTTCTGCAAGGCACTCGTTTATTTCCCATGCAAGTTCAAGCACAGACCCCTAGGCTAGGTTCTCACATGAGCATCAAACATAATGAAAAACACATAACCAAAAAAGAAAACTACAGACCATATCTCTGATGAACATAGATGCTAAAGTATTGAACAAAAATTCTAGCCAACTGGATACAGCAGTATATTAAAAAGATTGTTCATCATGACCAAGAGGGGTTTATCCTAGGGATGCAAGGTTGGTTTGGTTTAATATACGTAAGTCAATCAATGCGATCCATTACATCAATAAAAGCAAGACCAAAAACTACACGGTCATATCAGTAGATGCAGAGAAAGCCTTTGACAAAATACAAATCCCTTTATGATCAAAACACTACAAAAAATAGGAATAGATGAAAAATTCCTCAAGATAGTGTACTCCATATATACCAAATCTACAACCAACATCATAGTCAATGGTGAAAAACTGGAAGCATTTCCCCTCAGATCAGGTACTAAATAGGGCTGCCTATTATTACTATTACTATTCAACATAGTGTTGGAAGTTCTTGCCATAGCAATCAGGCAGGAGCAAGGAATTAAAGGGATACTGATTAGAAGAGAAGAAGTCACACTCTTCCTATTTGCAGATGACATGATAGTATACATAGAAAAACCTACAGAATCCAGCAAGAAGCTATTGGAAATCATCAGGCAATACAGTAAGGTGTCAGGCTACAAAATTAACATTCAAAACTCAGTGGCATTCCTCTATGCAAACACTAAGTTAGAAGAAGAGGAAATCCAGAAATCAATTCCTTTTACTATAGCAACAAAAACAATAAAATATCTAGGGATACGGGGCTGGGAAGTAGCACAGCAGGTTAAAAGCACATGGCGCAAAGGGCAAGGGCCAGTTTAAGGATCCCAGTTCCAGCCCCCAGCTCCTCACCTGCAGGGGGTCGCTTCCAAAGAAGTGAAACAGGTCTATAGGTGTCGATCTTTCTCTCCTCCTCTGTATTCCCCTCCTCCCTCGACCCATCTCTCTGTCCTATCCAGCAACAATAATAACGACAACAAGCGCAATAACAACTACAACAAGGGCAACAAAATGGGAAAAATGGCCTCCAGGAGCAGTGGATTCATAGTGCAGGCACTGAGTCCCAGCGATAACCCTGGAGGCAAAAAAAAAAAAAAAAAATCTAGGAATAAACCTAGCCAAAGAGGTGAAAGATTTGTATACTGAAAATTATGAGTCACTACTCAAGGAAATAGAAAAAGACACAAAGAATTGGAAAGATATTCCATGTTCATGGTTGGAAGAATTAACATCATCAAAATGAATATACTACCCAGAGCCATATATAAATTTAATGCTATCCCCATCAAGATCCCAAACACATTTTTTAGGAAAATAGAATAAATGCTACAAATGTTCATCTGGAACCAGAAAAGACCGAGAATTGCCAAAACAATCTTGAGAAGAAAGAACAGAACTGAAGGCATCACACTCCCAGATCTCAAATTGTATTAAAGGGCGGCTGTAATCAAAACTACTTGGTATTGGAACATGAAGACACACTGACCAGTGGAATAGAATTGAGAGCCCAGAAGTAAGCCCCCACACATAGGGACATCTAATCTTTGACAAAGGTGCCCATACTATTAAATGGGGAAAGCAGAGTCTCTTCAACAAATGGTGTTGGAAAATAGATTGAAACATGCAGAAGGATGAAACTGAACCACTATATTTCACCAAATACAAAAGTAAATTCCAAGTGGATCAACGACTTGGATGTTAGACCAGAAACTATCAATACTTAGAGGAAAATATTGGCAGAATTCTTTTCCTCATAAATTTTAAAGACATCTTCAATGAAACAAATCCAATTACAAAGAAGACTAAAGCAAGTATAAACCTATGGGACTACATCAAATATAAAAGCTTCTGCACAGCAAAAGAAACCAATAACCAAACAAAGAGACCCCCCACAGAATGGGAGAAGATCTTTACATGCCATACATCAGAAAAGAGTTTAGTAACCAAAATATACAAATAGCTTGCCAAAATCAACAACAAGAAAACAAATAACCCCATCCAAAAATGGGGAGAGGACATGGACAGAATATTCACCACAGAAGAGATCCAAAAGGCCAAGAAACACATGAAAAAGTGCTCCAATTCTTTGATTGTCAGAGAAATGCAAAGAAAGACAACAATGAGATACCACTTCACTCCTGTGAGAATGTCATACTTCAGAAAAGGTAGCAGCAACAAATGCTGGAGAGGTTGTGGGGCCAAAGGAGCCCTTCTGCACTGCAGGTGGGAATATGAATTGGTCCAACCCCTGTGGAGAGCAGTCTGGAGAACTCTCAGAAGGCTAGAAATGGACCTACCCTATGAGCCTGCAATTCTGCACAGCAAAAGAAACCACTACCCAAACAAAGATACCCCTCACAGAATGGGAGAAGGTCTTTACATGCCATACATCAGACAAGAGTTTAATAACCAGGGAGTCGGGAGGTAGCACAGCGGGTTAAGCGCACATGGCGCAAAGCGCAAGGACCAGCATAAGAATTCCAGTTCACGCCCCCGGCTCCCCACCTGCAGTGGAGTCTCTTCACAGGCGGTGAAGCAGGTCTGCAGATGTCTATCTTTCTCTCCCCCTGTCTTCCCCTTCTCTCTCCATTTCTCTCTGTCCTATCCAACAATGACAACAGTAGTAACTACAACAATAAAACAACAAGGGCAACAAAAGAGAATAAATAAATATTAAAAAAAAGAATTTAATAACCAAAATATATAAAGAGCTTGCCAAACTCAACAACAAATGACCCCATCCAAAAATGGGGAGAGGACATGGACAGAATATTCACAACAGAAAAAGATCCAAAAGGCCTAGAAACAAATGAAAAATGTTCCACGTCTTTGATTGTCAGAGAAATGCAAATAAAGACAACAATCAGATACTATTTCACTACTGTGATAATGTCATACATCAGAAAAGGTAGCAGCAACAAGAAAATAAATGACCCCATCCAAAAATAGGGAAAGGATATGAACAGAAAATTCCCCATACAAGAGATCCAAAAGACCAACATGAAAAAAATGCTCCAAGTCACTGATTGTCAGAGAAATGCAAAGAAAGACAACAATGAGATACCACTTCACTCCACTCATATGATAATGTCATACATCAGAAAAGGTATCAGCAACAAATGCTAGAGAGGCTATGGGGACAAAGGAACCCTTCTGCACTGCAGGTGGGAATATAAGTTGGTCCAAGGCCTGTGGAGAGCAGTCTGGAAAACTCTCAGAAGGCTAGAAGTGGACCTACCCTATGACCCTGCAATTCCTTTCCTGGGGGTATATCCTAAGGAACCAAACTCACCCATCCAAAAAGATTTGTGTATAGGATGTTCATAGCAGCACAATTTGTAATAGCCAAAACCTGGAAGCAACCCAGGTGTCCAACAACAGATGAGTGGCTGAGCAAGTTGTGATCTATATACACAATGGAATACTACTCAGCTATTAAAAAATGGTGATTTTTGGGGGCTGGAAGATAGCGCACATGGCATGAAGGGCAAGGACTGGTGAAAGGAGTAAGGATCCTGGGTGGAACTCCTGACTCCCCACCTGCAGGGGAGTTGCTTCACAGGTGATGAAGCAGGTTTGCAGGTGTCTATCTGTCTCTCCCCCTCTCTGTCTTTCCTTCCTCTTTCCATTTATCTATCCTATGCAGCAACATCAAGGCAACAAGGGCAACAAAATG
This sequence comes from Erinaceus europaeus, assembly GCF_950295315.1. NCBI lineage: Eukaryota > Metazoa > Chordata > Mammalia > Eulipotyphla > Erinaceidae > Erinaceus > Erinaceus europaeus. Next base: position 39,069,662 of record NC_080173.1, on the reverse strand, counting down.
GGAAAAATGGCCTCCAGGAGTGGTGGATTTGGAGCCTCAGCAATAACCCTGAAGGCAAAAAAAAAAAAGTGATTTCACCTTTTCCAGTCCATCTTGGATGGAGCTTTAGGGAATCATGTTAAGTGAAACAAGTCAAAAACAAAGGATGATTATGAGATGATCTCAATCATAGGCAGAAGTTGAGAAACAAGATCAGAAGAGAAAACACTAAGCAGAACTTGGACTGGAGCTGGTGTATTGCACCAAAGTAAAAACCTCTGGGGTGGGGGGAAAGGGTTCAGGCCAGATAGTTATGTGGACAACTGGAAAATGTTACACATGTACAATCTATTGTATTTTACTGTTGACTGTAAACCACTAATTCCCCAATAAAGAAATTAAAACTAACAAACAACATTTTGCCTCATAGAAGTACTGGGGGGGGCAGTAGCGCATTGGGTTAAGTGCAGGTGGCACAAAGCGCAAGGACTGGCGTAAGGATTCTGGTTCAGCCCCCAGCTCCCCACCTATAGGGTGGTCGCTTCATAAGCAGTGAAGCAGGTCTGCAGGTGTAGATCTTTCTCTCCCTCTCTCTATCTTCCCCTCTTCTCTGTCCTATCTAACAACAACAATAACTACAACAATAAAAAAAAAAACAAGGGCAGAAAAAAGGAGTAATTTTTTAAAAATCTAAAAAAAAAAAAAAAAAAAAAAAAGTGCCAGGAGGAGGAGAGAGGTAGCTTTAAAAAAAATTTTTTTTTCTTTATTGGGGAATTAATGTTTTGCATTCGACAGTAAATACAATAGTTTGTACATGCATACATTTCTCAGTTTTCCATATAATATAACCCCCACTAGGTCCCCTGTCATCCTTCTTGGACCTGTATTCTCCCCCCCCAAAGCCCTTTATTTATTTTTTAAAAAATGTTTTAGTTATTTTTGAGAAAGATGCAGAGATAGAGAAACATCAGAGCACTGCTCAGCTCTGGCTTATGTTGGTGCGGGGCACTGAACCTGGAACTTCGGAATCTCAGGCTTGAGAGTCTCTTTGCATACATAACCTGGGACTTTGGAGCCTCAGGCTTGAGAGTCTCTTTGCATGACCATTATGCTATCTACCCCCACAAAATTCTTATCTGAAGATAAAATAGCTAAAATTTTCCAGAATTTTCAGGAAAGGAACAGTAAAGTCCAGGAGCATGAAGAGTTCCTAATAAAATAAATCCAAAGAGATGCACACCAATATACATAATCATTACAATGGTAATGACAGACAGAATCTTAAAGCAACAAGAAAAAAGGAAAGAGTCACTTATAAGGGAAACCCCACAAGACTATCATCTGATTTATCAGAAGACATTGTAAAGATGAGAAATGACTGGTAGATCTGAATGGAAAAGACCTCTATTCAAGAACTAGGTTATCACTCAGATCTGAAGGTATGGCAATGAGCTTTTCAGACTAGCAAAAGTTAAGGAATTCATTACCACTAAACCAAACAATAATTCTATAATATACATTAAATATGTCACTCACAGGGGTGTACAAAAACACAAAGTATGGGAGTAAGCAAAGCCAAATAAAAACAAACCTTCAGACTACAGAGTGAGGCTGTGAAAGAAGATGAGGATGCAGGTTGCAAGGGTGAACGGGATCCAAAAGACTGGGGAAGAGATAATGGTATTTTGACAGTACTTCTCACATGGTAATGTATTTTAAAGAGATTTGAAATTGTACTTCTGAAACATACAGTTTTGGAAAAGTAGATTACTTTAAAAACAGACTCAAGGTAAAAAATAAATACAGATTCTTCAAAGAATTCTCAAAGATGCCAATCTAAAAACATGTTCATAACCAAAACCCACTAAAATCTTAACCTACCAAAAATGTGAATCTAGAGAACATATATTACTATGTATAAGGACCCAGGTTCAAGCCACTGCTCCCACCTGGGACACTTCATGTGCAGTGAAGCATATCTGCAGGTGTCTGTCTGTCTCCCTCCCTCTCTCTCTCTCTCTCTCTCTATATATATATATATATATTTTCCCCTTTTGTTGCCCTTGTTGTTTTTCATTGTTGTTGTTATTGATATTATCGTTGTTGGATAGGACAGAGAGCAATGGAGAGAGGAGGGGGAAAACAGAGGGGGAGAGAAAGACAGACACCTGCAGACCTGCTTCACCGCCTGTGAAGAGACTCCCTTACAGGAGGGGAGCCGGGGGCTCGAACCAGGATCTTTACCCCGGTCCTTGCACTTTGCGCCACGTGCGCTTAACCTGCTGCGCTTGCGCTACCGCCCAACTCCCTTGTCTCTTTCTTTTTAAATTATGTTTTTATTTATATATTATTGGATAGACACTGAAATTGGAGGAGGAGGTAGAAAGGGAAACAAACAGAGACACCAGCAGCCCTGCTTCACCACTTGTGAAGTTTCCCCCCTGTAGATGGGGACCCAGGACTTGAACCTGGGTCCTTGCACACTGTAATGTGAGCACTTAACTAAGTGTACATACTGTAATGTGTACATCTCTCTATTTCTCTTTAATATTTATTTATTTGATAGAGACAGCCAAAAATCAAGAGGGAAGGGGGTGGCAGAGAGGGAGAGAGACAGAGACACCTCCAGCACTGCTTCACCACTTGCAAAGCTTTTCCCCGGCAGGTTGGGACCAGGGACTCAAAACCAGGTCCTTGTGCACCATTACATGTGCACTCAACCAGGTGGGCCATCTCTCTCCCTGTCTCACCCTCTCCCCACAATTTCTGTCACTTTCTTTTTTTTTTTTTTTTGTCTCCAGGGTTCTCACTGGAGCTCAGTGTCAGCAATATAAATCTACTGCTTCTGATAGCCATTTTTTTTTTTTCCATTTTACTGGATATGACAGAAATTGAGGCGGGGGAAGAAAAAAAAAAGGAATAGCTGCTTCATTGTTTGTGAAGTGTCCCCTCTGCAGGTGGGGAGCAGGGGCTCAAACCTGGATCATTGTGATTTGTACTGTGTGCAGCACCGCCCGGTATCCCCCAATTTCTCTCTGTCCTATTATATACAATAGAAAAAAGGGGGGGGGGAAGTAGTGCTAGCACCTAACCTCAGCAATAATCCTGGCAAAAATAAAACTGGCAATAAAACAAACAACAAGACCAGGATAAAGAGAGAAGAAAATCACATACTTACTTTTCATTAATTTTCCTGATAATTCTTTTAGTGGAGAAGCAGGACTAGCAACTATAAGTCTGGAGGAGGAATCTTGGGTTTCCATTGGAACTTGATGAGTTACTGTTCTGGTCATTTTAAGATGGAGAGAATGGACATTGTCACATTCCTGGGAAAGCAGCAAGTGATTCTGCATATTGCTAGTTCTACCACTCAGGTCAATTCCTTCTGATTGAGTCATCAGGAATTTGGCTGAGCTAGAATCCTCCAACCTCTTGTCAAGTGACTCAGTTACAAAAGATGCTGTAGCTTCAAGTTTTCTAGATGGAGAGACAGGCTCAGCTAAGGAGCTCTGCTTCACTGTGTTCAAACTGTGTGCTCTTATTCGAGACCAAGTTGTTGAGTGAAAACTTTCAGCCTCTAACCAAAACTTAACCAAATGTTCCATTCTTCGAAGCTCCATGAATTGAATGAAATAAGGGAGGACAATAGTATCGTGTAAGACTTGTTCAAGGGTCTTTGATAGACTTGATTTGGTCTCTTGAGTCTGGTAGTCCAGACAAGATCTGCCTAGAAGCAAAAGAATTAGCAGTTCAGTAACAAATCAATTAAGATTGGCAGATTAATCATTTACCTTTAGCATAAATTGGCACCAAATTTATTGATTCTTTACTGTCTAGCAATTTAAATGAGTAAAGCACTATTGTGGTTTTTGGTTTCCAATCAAGCAAAAACTGTACAAAATGTCAATTTTTGAAAAGTTCTGTTACTCAATTAACTTTCCTGTATTTTTAAATTTTTTTTTATTATTTATTTTCCCTTTTGTTGCCCTTGTTGTTTTATTGTTGTTGTTGACATAGTCATTGTTGGATAGGAGAGAAATGGAGAGAGGAGGGGAAGACAGAGAGGGAAAGAAAGAGAAACACCTGTAGACTTGCTTCACTGCCTGTGAAGCGACCCCCCCTGTAGGTGGGGAGCCAGGGTGCAAACCGGGAACCTTAAGCCGGTCCTTGTGGTCCTTGTGCTTTGTACCACCTGCTGCGCTACAGCCCAACCCCCTTCCTGTATTTTTTTTATAATCGATGCTTCACATTTCATATTTATAGAAATACAATACAGTGCTATCCATTATATGTATAGCTCTTTTAATTTAAATGTATTTTTCAACCCCTTTTAACTATATATATAACTCATGATCTTCCAGCAGAAATTTATCATATCATACTTAAATGTTTTCTCCTAACAGAAGATAACAAACAATAAGACACTTACCCAGGTCACCAAAGTGAGCAGCCTCCATGTGGCTTGGCTGCTTCTTAAGTGTTGCTGTCCTGCTACTTGAAAAGGAGTCCATATTGGCAGAAATGGCATTGATTGCAACATGACTTGGTCCAGCAGCCTCCAGCAAAGCATGATTTTTAGTGCATTTTTGTGGGGAATGTGCTGATAAAGCTATCATTTAAAAAAAGTTAAAATTTTAAACAGACAGTTTAAACAATGTCATTAGATACTATCTCATGAAAGTTATCTTTAAGGTAACTTTAAAAATCAAATTTTAGAGACTTGGAGGGTAGCACAGTAGATGAAGCATTAGACCCCAAGTATGAGGTCCCCAGTTTGATCCTCAGCATCACATGTATCATCATAATGACATTCTGGTTCTCTCTCTACCACCTCTCATTATATATATTTATTATTATTATTTGCCTCCAGGGTTATTCCTGGGGCTTGGTGCCTGCACTATGAATCCACTGCTTCTGGAGGGCATTTTCCCCCATTTTTGTTGCCGCTGTTGTCATTATTATTATTGCTGTTGTTGCTGTTGAACAGAACAGAGAGAAATCGAGAGAGGAAGGGAAGACAGAGAGAAGGATACCTGCAGATCTGCTTCACTGCTTCACCTGCCACCCTGCTGGTGGGGAGCTGGGGGCTCAAACTGGGATCTTTATGCCAGTCCTTGCGCTTCACACTTTACCACTGTGCTACCACCCAGCCCCTGTATTAATAATTTTTAACCAAAAATTCTAATAATTCTCTTAAGGAAGCATGTACACACACACACACACACTCACTCTCTCTCTCTCTCTCTCTCTCTTCCTCCCACTCTCTAACTCATGTCTGTGTACTCATGTTCTCTCTCTCTTTCTCTCACCCCTTATGGGAAAAATAGAAATGATATATTATTATTTAAATAAGCTCTTTATTTGAAAAAAAAAAAAAAAGTCTACCAAAGACAGAAATTTACCAAAGTCAGGGAATATTCTGAATTATGGACTCATTTCAAGCCCTTAATTTTCATTTGCCTAAAGAACAAACTAAACTTATAGAATAAAATGGGTAGGTTTTTTGTTTTGTTTTTCAGAAAAATGCACATTATAATTTACTTTTTAATTAAGTAGTAACATTTTTCCACCTAATAAAAAACATTTACAATCAAATGTAAAACTGCATAAAGATTAAACACATGGGGCCAGGTGGTGTCGCACCCAGTTGACCGCACGTTATAGTGCGCAAGGACCCAGGTTCGAGTCCCGAGTCCCCACCTGCAGAGGGAAAGCTTCATGAGTGGTGAAGCAGGGCTACGGGTGTCTCTCTGTCTCTCTCCCTCTTTACTCCCCACTTCCCTCTTGATTTCTGCCTGTCTCTATCCAATAAATAAATAAATAAAGATAATAAAATTTAAAAAGATTAAATAAACAACGTTTTGCAAAATTTATTTTGTCTAGTCATCTAAAGAACTAGTATCCTTTTTTCTTCAAAATAAAAGTGGTTACCCATGTGTAAATAGGAAATTACTGCTTTACTATTACACTATTAAAGTAACCCAATGAACTTGTCACTAGAGTTGAATTAAAATTCCACCTCTCGGGAGCTGGTCAGTAGCACAGCAGGTTAAGCACAGGTGGCGCAAAGTGCAAGGACTGGTGTAAGGATCCTGGTTCGAGTCCCCAGCTCCCCACCTGCGGGGAGGGGGGGTTGCTTCACAGGCAGTGAAGTGGGTCTGCAGATGTCTATCTTTCTCTCCCCCTCTCTCCATTTCTCTGTCCTACCCAACAATGATAAAACAGCAAAGGCAACAAAAGGGAATAAATATTTTTAAAAAATTCTACCTCTCCTGTTTATTCCACACATAACTCAATGCCTCTTACTAAAGTTTTTTTTTTTTTTAAAGAAGTTTAAAACTATAGCACATCTTTATAGCGAGGAAGGTACAAATGATACAGGTCACTTAGCATTCCACTCTTCCAAAATGAACACTCTAAAATAACTAAGCCTGTCTCTACAGCATCAAGAATTTTACTGAGGGAGGGGGAGTCGGGCGGTGGCGCAGTGGGTTAAGCGCACGTGGCGCAAAGCGCAGGGACCGGCGTAAGGATCCCGGTTCGAGCCCCCAGCTCCCCACCTGCAGGGGAGTCGCTTCACGGGCGGTGAAGCAGGTCTGCAGGTGTCTATCTTTCTCTCCCCTCTCTCTGTCTTCCCCTCCTCTCTCCATTTCTCTCTGTCCTATCCAGCAACAAAGCAACGTCAACAATGGCAATAATAACCGCAACGAGGCTGCAACAACTAGGGCAACAAAAAAAAAGGGGGGGGGGGAATGGCCTCCAGGAAAAAAAAAAAAAAAAAAAAGAATTTTACTGAGGGAGTGTTGGGCAGTAGCGCAACAGGTTAAGTGCACATGGTGCAAAGGGCAATGACTGGCATAAAGATCCCAGTTCGAGCCCCAGGCTCCTCACCTGCAGGGGAGTCACTTCACAAGCAGTGAAGGTCTGCAGGTGTCTATCTTTCTCTTCCCCTCTGTCTCCCCTCTCTCTATTTCTCTCTGTCCTATACAACAACAACATCCACAGCAACAAGGGCAACAAAATGGGAAAAAAATGGCCTCCAGGAGCAGTGGATTAGTGGTGCAGGCACCGAGCCCCAGCAATAACCCTGGAGGCAAAAAAAAAAAAAAAGAATTTTACTGAGCAGTCAACAGGGAATCATTCTCAATCTCTCTTAACAGTTCCCAGGCATAGGGTCTAACTAATGCTTGGTTCAAGTCTCCAGTTCCCTCCTGCAGGGAGAAAGCTTCATAAGTGGTCAAGCAGTGCTTCAGCTGTCTCTCTCACCCTTCACTCTCAATTTCTCTTTTCCTATCCAACAAATAAATAAATAAAAAATTAATAGAATATCTCATGCTCTAATTTAGCATGCTACTCTTTAAGCTTCACCATTTGTGAAGCTTTACCCCAGCAGATGGGGACCAGGGGCTTGAACCTGGGTCCTTGTGTACTGTAATGTGTGTGCTTAACCAGGTATGCCACCGCCTGGCCCCCAGCATGCTACTCTGAGATGCATTTATAGGATAAAACAGATAAAAGCATGTATGTCCATGGGTAGGGAGGTAGCTAAGTGAATAGTGCGCATGCCAGCCACACATGAAGCCCTACATTATATCCCTTGTATCTCATTAAAATTAAAAAAGAATCTTTTTATTTTGACAGGACAGAAATTGAGGGGGGAGAGGAGATAAGGGAGAGAGAGAGACACTTGTAACTCTGCTTCACAACATGTGAAGCTTCCTCTCTGCAGGTGGGGGCTGGGGGTTTAAACTGATCTTTCTGCATGGTAACTAGAGCATTCAACAGGCCACGCCACCCTGCCCCTCTCATTAAGATTTTTTTTTTTTTTTTAACCAGAGCACTGCTCAGCTCTAGTTTATGGTGGTGCAAGGGACTGACCCTGGGACTTCATAGCCTCAGGCATGAGATTCTCTTTGCATAATCATTATGCTATCTACCCAGCCATAAGAATTTTTTTAAGTCCGTTATCTATGAATAGTTGCCAGGCAGCTATAGTTGTCAGTCATTTAACAAGGATTGCATAATTCTTCCAATTCTGTCTCAGGCTAAACTCTATCCTATGTATGAATAAATCTTAAAAAGAAAGAAACAAGAATTAACATGGAATCCAACTGACCTTGCGTTATCAGAAATAAGCCAGTAATAAGGTTGAAAGTACTCTATTCACTAGTCTTACAAATCACTTGAGTATATTAAGATCTTATCTGGAAAATTGAGCAGAGTTAACATTCAGTGCTAGTCATAAAACATACATACATCTAAATGAAAATTCTAAACAGCAATTTAAGCAGAAATAAATCATTTGTAGAATATGGATGTAATAGCTATGGAAGTAATCTCATGATAAATTTTCCATTCCAATCTCTGTACAATCAACACTGGAGCAGACATTACAATCTTAAAGAAGTATGTTCCTGCTGGGGGTTGGACAGTGGTGCACTTGGTAGAGTACACACATTGCCATGTGCAAGGACTTACATTTATGCACTGACTGATCCTCATTTGCAGGACAGAAGCTTTACTAGCAGTCGAGCATTGCTGCAGATGTCTTTCATCCCTACCCCTCTCTCTCTCTCTCTCTCCCCATCTCCGTCTCTATCAGAAAGGGGGAAAAAAAATGAGTGAAGTCCTCATGCAGGCACTTTGCCCCAGTGATAACTCTGGTAGCAAAGAACAATATGAAAGAAAGGGAGGGGGAGTCGGGCGGTGGCGCAGTGGGTTAAGCGCACGTGGCGCAAAGCGCAGGGACCCGCATAAGGATCCCAGTTCGAGCCCCTGGCTCCCCACCTGCAGGGGAGTCGCTTCACGGGCAGTGAAGCAGGTCTGCAGGTGTCTATCTTTCTCTCCCCTCTCTCTCTGTCTTCCCCTCCTCTCTCCATTTCTCTCTGTCCTATCCAACAACAAAGCAACGTCAACAATGGAAATAATAACCGCAACGAGGCTGCAACAACTAGGGCAACAAAAAGGGGGAAAAATGGCCTCCAGGAGCAGTGGATTCATGGTGCAGGCACCGAGCCCAGCAATAACCCTGGAGGAAAAAAAAAAAGAAAGGGAGGGAGGGAGGAAGTTCCTGCAGCATGGGAGGTGGTGCAGTGGCTAGTGATAGACTTATAAGCATGAGGTTATGAGTTTGAGCTCCAGCATTACATGTAACCAGAGTGATGCTATGGTTTTTTTCTTCTCTCTCTCTCTCTTCTATTTATTTATCTATCTATCTATCTCTATCTCTCCAATCACTAATCTCTAAAAAAAAGAAAGAAAATTTTTTAAAAAGTTAAAAGTATGCTATAAGTGGGAATAATACCAATTCCAAAAAAGTACTCTAAACAAATTTTAAATTAAAGTCATTCATCCAAATTAGTAAAATGAGTATTGTAATTACTCACATTTCTGCAACAACAGACAACAGAAAACCAAGTCTGGTAAACATCAGTTGTTTCACTCAACTGTCAAACTGCTTTAAAACTAAAGTCAATTAATTCAGGATCCAGGAGATGGCTTAGCAGTAAAGTGCATTTCTTCACCATGTGTGACGTCCTGGGTTCTATCCTTGGTGCCACATAAGAGTGCCAGAACTGCATCAAGGGAGCTTTGTGGACAGTGCAACAGTGCATTAGAATCTGTCACCCCTCTACAATATACTGAATAGAATTTGGGCAGGAGAGGTGACTCAGTGCTATCACCCATGCACAAGGCCCTGGGTTCAGTCCCTGGCACTGCATTCAAAATGTCAATTTGTTTTTAAGGAATAATCAAGTGTGTGATTAATAAGCACAGTACTGTTTCACTGTTAGCAGTGAACAAATATTTAGTAGAGAAATATTACATACCAGGTGTTGGAGAATAAGTAGGCTAAAGAGGGTTAAATCACTATCATAATGAGGAGATAAGGTAGAAAAAGAGTAATGTAAAAAGAAAGGACAGAATTAAAGAATTCATAAATGGGAATCACAACACTTCTCAATATAATAAATGTGAAAAAACTCACCTTTAACTGATTTGACATCTGAGGTCTTCTCTTGCTCTTTGCCTTTCACTGTAAAATAAAAGAGCATCAGAGAGTCGGGCGGTAGCGCAGCAGATTAAGCGCAAGGACCCACATAAGGATCCCAATTCGAGCCCCTGGCTCCCCACCTGCAGGGGAGTTGCTTCACAGGTGGTGAAGCAGGTCTGTAGGTGTCTATCTTTCTCTCCCCCTCTCTGTCTTCCCCTCCTCTCTCCATTTCTCTTTCCTATCTAACAATGACAACATCAATTAACAACTACAATAATAACTACAACAATAAAAAACAAGGGCAACAAAAGGGAAAATATATTTTTAAAAATTTAAAAAAATAAAAGGGCATCAGGCAGCTGGAGAGCTAGGATAATGGTTATGAAAAAAGACTTTTATGCCTGAGGCACCAAAGGTCCCAGGTTGAATCCCTAGCATCACTGTAAGCCAGAGCTAAGCAGTGATCTGATAATAATAATAATGATGATGTAAATCATGGTCAAGCTTTGCAGTCAGTTACTGGGATAGTGAGGGAAGACTTGAGAAGGTCATATTTAAGAAACGGGGAGGTCCCCTCAAAACATGTTAGTTTTAGCTCAAACAATTAAAAAGCCAGAAATACGGCTTGAGATGAGAAAGACAGCTGAACAGTTTCACAAGTTAAATTTTAGATCAATAACCTTACAATCTATCTACCATATTTACTATTAAATTTACTATCTACCATATTTACTAGTAAATATATCTACACTTTTTTTTAACGTTTTGTTATTTTTACTTATGTATTTATACTGAGACAGCGGATATCTTCGCCCACCCTGTCCAACGCTTGACGTCTCGTCACCCAATCTGGTCCCCTACGCCTACACTGAACTTCTCTGTTCCAGACTCTTGGAAACAGAGTTGGCAGTCAGCTGAGGTAAAGAACAAACACCTCATCACAGACCCCTGCAAGCGTCAACCCGGCTTTGACCTAGCACGTTATGATTGGGCCCTCCTCAATCGCTACCGAACAGGCCATGGCCGGTGCGCCGCTATGTTCCATCGCTGGGGAGCCAGAGACAACCAGAACTGCCCCTGCGGCTACAGACAGACTATGACCCACATAGTCAACGACTGCCATCTCTCCAGATTCAAAGGAGGTCTTGAAACTTTACATCAGACTCAATCTGACGCTGTTGACTGGCTACGAAAGAAGGGCAAACGCTAGAAGAAGAACTGAGACAGCCAGAAAATGAGAGGAAGGGGGGGGAGGGGGGGGGGAAAGACAGAGAGACACTTGCAGACCTGCTTCACCACTCAAAGCTTCCCCCCTGCAAATGGGGACCGGGAACTAGAACCTGGGTCCTTGTGCATTGTAACATGTGCACTCAATCAAGTGTGCCATCACCCGACCCCTATATCCACACATTGTTAACTACCTACTAGGGTAGAGGTATACAGTCAAACATTTTGATATACCAGTCTGGATTCACAGACAATCCACAAGGGAGAACTAGGGACTACCAGCATATAGGTGGTATTTGAAAACGGTATTTAAGAACTGAATGGAAGGAAAAGAAAAAAAAAAAACTAAATGGGAAGGGGCCCGGCAGTGTCGCACCCGGTTAAGAACAGGTAGTAATATTTGCAAGGACCTGTGTGGTGATCTGGGTTTGAGCCCCCAGCTCCCTACCCACAGGGGGGGACGCTTCACAAAGCAGTGAAGCAGGTCTGCAGGTGTCTTTCTCCTCTATCTCCCCGTCTTCTCTCAATTTATCTGTCCTATCCATAAAATGGGGGAGGGGGTGTGTGTGGACACCGGAAGCAGTGGATTCATCGTGCTGGCAGCGATAACCCAAACTGAACAGGATCTATTAGGACCATATCCAGCTTCCACTCTTGCCACAGTCTCCAAAAAGCATCTACATTAGTCTTTTAAAAACAAAATAAAATTAAATCACTCCTATTTAAAATTAATATTGCCTCTGCTCTTGGAATAAAACCTAACTTTGGCCCATCAATCTCTCAATTACTTGATCTTTGTTTATAACTCTATACCCAATTTACAGTGGCTTTCTGAACAGAAGGTGCTGGGGACTAAATTGGGGAGCCTCCAGCATGGAGGACCTGAGCTTTACCAGGCTGAGCCGCCTCTCCATTGCTGCTGCTTGTTATTTAAAGAGAGAATAAAAACATTCTTTGTATTCAATGAGGCAGACTGATGTCACATAACAAACTGTTGTATCTATTCAACAAGTATTTATGAATGTCTACTGTTTGCCAGGCACTGTGCTGGGTTCTCAGTAGTGAGCCCTGAACAAGTTAAACGTTATGAAAGAGAAAACTGGATAGAGGATGATTTCAGGGAGTATTTGAGAAAGGCCTCAGCAGGTGACACAGTGCTGAAGAATCAGGAGGTAAAATAGGTCAAGCAAGAGCATGTTGAAATGTGAGTCAAAAGTTCTATTTTCTCTGATATAAGAAGCATGACCACTCCAAAAAAACAGTACTTAAGTCACTCTGGGTATGTTGTTTTAAATGAAACGCCACAACTTTATTCAGGATCAAAATTAAACTCTTTAAAAATATGGGCAGCTAAAACAACCGAACATCATACAAGGAGTCTGTTCATCAATTTAGGGCTCCAGTAAGTAGTAAACTTGCCAGTCATCAAAAGTAGCCTTCCCCTACCCACCCCACCAAAAAGAAAAAGAAACTGGAAAACACTAATTCAATAAAAACATTTTTTTCACGTGTTGCTTTTAGACACAAAAACCTGAAAAGTTGGAGACTTCCGTTAAGAAGCCACTAAAGGAATTTCCTTTTTCTTGATCCACAATTCACTCACACACATAAGCCAAAAAAAAATAATAATAAATATATATATATATATATGTATATATATATATACTGTACACAAACAGGCGTTAACTTACATGGGTTTCAGTACACCGTCTAGGACCCGCGAAGCGACCTGCCTCTGACCTCGCGCCCACCTTCTCCCCGGGAAGAGCGAGGCGCACGGGGCGTCTGCGCGGGGACCCAGGGCCTTGCCGCCGCCCAGAGAAAGCCCTGGCAGCCCCGTTGCCCTCCCGCCACCCCCGGAGCCCGGCCCAGCTCGGCTCCCTGCCGGTAACCCCTCTCCTACCTTTCCGCCGGAAGAAGGACATAGCGGGGCCCGAGTCGGGGAGCAGGGCGCGGGGGGACTGGCGCGGGGAGGACCCAGCTCCCCTCATTCAGCAACCGGCCAGGACTTCCGGGGCCGCAGCGGCCGCTGCACTAACCAAAAAAGAGACCCTTCCGGGTGTGGGCCCCACCGCCTCCTCGAACTGCAGTGCCAGCGCCTGCCGCCATATTATCAACAAGCGGCCCGCCCGGAGTTCCGGTCCTTCCCCGCGCTAGGCTTCACGGGAGGCCGCGCCGTCCACCCCGCCCCCTCCCACCTCCCCTTCCAGCCGCGGGGCGCGCGCTCACGTGACCTGGGCGTGTGCCACCTGCGCCCCTCAGTCGGAGGCCTACGTGACCCGCGTGCTTGTGGCTGGTGTCCCTTAGGCAACTGCTTAGTCCTGCGCTTGTGCCCCGCCCAGTGGAGAGCTCCCTGGATTTAGGTTTCGCGCTGCAGGCCTCCTGCACAACTTGCCTTCCACAGACACGGCAGACTCCAGAGTGCGCCCCCCCGCGCCCTGGGGACCCCGCTGGTGCAACTCCAGACTTGCCTGGGCTGGGAGCAGGAGCAGCACCCTCGGTCTTGCATGATCTCTACTGTTGTTGTACCTGGGTCGGTGATATAAAGAAATCCACAAGGAACCAAAGGTGATGTAAAAGCAGAGATCCTTTATTATATTCTAGCCGGCTAGGGCCGAGTTACCGAGGGGCTGACACACCAGCTCTCTGGTAATTGACCCCATACCCAAGTCCTATTAAGGTTTATATACATTTCAGATTACGTGGCTACGTGACAAGGTTCAGCTACACAATGTGGTTACATGACAGTTTTACATCTATAGCCCACAGGTGCAGGGAAGGGGAGGGGGTCTTTTTTGTCCTTGGAGTTATCTCTTTTTCCTGATTCCAGGTTCCTAGGCTATTTTCTCAGAGTCTGCCCTTGTATTTATCTCAGGCCTTGCAGACTCCCAGGCCTGTCTTGTAATTGCTTACTTAACCCTTGGGTTGCCTGAGTCTAGGTTCATTTGTCTGTTTATATACCATTTTACATTTATTACTTTTTGCTCAGTTCCTACATTTCCCCACTTCTCTATGTTCCCTATAGCTAATCTTAGCCATATATATTTTTTCTGTCTCTTGGCTTACTGGCTGATAATGATGAAGCTGGTTTTGTCTTAATACTAACAGCTTTTTTTGTTAACCCATCTTTAACCCATCTAAAGAAATCTTCTGCTGCACAGCATGGGGACTCTTCCCTGGCCAACTTCTGCACATATGAAAGTATACCAACCCCCAGCCAATGAAAGTTTACTTACTCTTACCCACACAATCACTTATTTTTATCACAACCTTACTGTAACATTTTTTTTTAGTTTTATCTATACACTCTCAAGTATGATTATCTCTCTTAAAAAACTTAGTACAAGGAGGAAAGGGAATAACAGAAAATTTACTCTAAGCATCATTAAATCTTTTGTATCTCAACATCATCAATTTTAAATTTTAAAAATCTTTTTGTTACTATTTAAATTAGAGGGAGTTGATGAAGTCTTCTGCTGGACCAGCTGTTGTAGAGGGAGTTGATGAAGTCGTTTGCTGGACCAGCTGTTGTATCTGTAAGGTGAGCTGCTTTGTGACAAGGGTGGAGGTCTCCTCAGGTCCTTTGACTGCAACTGCAGGAATTTTAAATGGGAGAATCTGCTTCTGTGGAAAAAACAAGCATACGCTTTCCACAATGTTAGTAGAACATCTGGTCTCAGGACAGGCATCAGAGGCAGTGGTCTGCCAAAAGCAATTTCAAAGGGAGACAGTTTGTTTACAAATGGGGAGCAGGGCACTCTCAGAAGGGCCAGGGGCAGGAGCGATACCCATCCCCTGCCAGTTTCAAGGGTTAATTTAGTTAAAGTCTCTTTTAGGGACTAATTTACCTCTCTACCTGCCCAGAGATATGGGGTCCATTAGCACAATGAAATTTCCAATTTGTCCCATTGCTCGGGCCACTAACTGAGGCACTGTAGCAGTGAATGCCAGCTCATTACCAGAACGAATGGTGAGAGGGAACTCTCCACCTGGGCACTATTTTATCTAAAATTTTTCTTGCTCACCATCCATGTCCCCTCAGACTTTATTGGATAAGCCTCCACCCAACCTGAAAATGTATCTATAAATACCAGCAAGTACTTATACCCAAATGTCTCTGATTTTACTTTTATAAAATCTATTTAGTCTCTAGTCCTAATCTCTCGCCCATCTTACCTTTCTCTTTACTGTAGCAAAGGTTTTTTCAATGCCAAGGCTGGCCCTGCCTGCTGTGTAGCTGCACAAGTGGCTTCATCTGCCCTCCAGTTTCTTTTCTGATGTCTGGAACAATGGATCACGGCTGCTTCTTGCAGGGTCCATGCGGCCTCCAGTAGCTTCAGTATCTGGTCCTTGTGCTGGATCTTCTTCCCGGTGGAGGTCAGGAATTTTCTCTCCCCACATGCTTCATGCACATGCTGTGTAGCGAAGGCATACCTCTTGGCAGTCATGCTTTTGCGGGGAGCCTCAGGATCCGTTTCTGACATCAGGGTGGCAGGGTTCAGGCTGGTGGCAGCGCTGAATTTCACTCATGGCTGGTCTAGGAACAGAGCTTGATAGCAGGTTAGGTGGGCATTGGACTTGCCCCAGTGATAGCTTGTCTGCTTTTCTTACCAGCTGTGTCACAGGTGCTATTGTCCTCAGGCATTTTTGTCCATCCAGCAGCCACTGGGTCCATTATTTGACAAAATTGGCGACGGGTCTGTGCCATAGCCCAAGTTTTTGGGTCAACACTCCCTGGCTTATGCCTTTAAGTTCATCTACAAGCAGTCTAAATGGCTTGTTGACAAAACAGCCTTTCTTCCAGTGTCCTTTCTCTTTGCAGTAAAATCACTGATCTTTTCCTACCCTTAGCCTAATCTTTCTGACTTTTTTTTTCTTTCTGAGCACTTTTTTTTTTTCTCAAAGTCTAATGTCAAAACATTTGCCAGCTTCTTAAAAACCCTCTGAGCAATCTCTCAGCTTTCTTTTAAATCTTTCTGTCTTCTGTAACTTTCTTCTAATATCTGGGATGGATTTGAGCAACAAAAGGCCAAGTTTAGTGCCATTCTATTTACCTTAGAGAGATTTGTGGGACATTTCACTGCCCCTTGGAGACACCCTAGGAGAAACTGGCAGTAAGATTGAAGGGGTGTCACAGCTGCAGTCGTTCATCTGTGACCAGCAAAACATACACAAAACCAAATTAGGAGTTCACTAAAATTGATAATCCAATGACTAGAAATGTCATATATATCTTTATATAATTTTAGAAGGCCTTTTTAACAAACAGGTATACCAGTATAAAATGACAATTTTAGACTAAATACTTTTGCTAAATCAGGACTTGCCAAACATCAAATCTTTTATCAGACCAATAACACCATTTGCCAACATAATTTATCAAGAATAAATCTCTGACAGTGTCTTAAAACAAACCAGATAATTTTTAAAAGCAGAAAGATATAAAGAGGAAAACCAGAGCAAAAGCCTCAGGCTAGAAAATCATTAATATAACCACTGTTATTTTTCACTCACCTAGGCCATTTCTACTTCTTTAGTTGAGAAGGTATTTTAAAACTTTTACATGTCAATAACCTTTCTGCCATTTGCCACACAGGAGATACACATCTTCAGTGTGTGATACCTAACTTGAGAGGCTCTGTTTGAATTTTAAAGAACATATATTTAAAGGTTATCTTATTTAACCTCCTGTAGCAATTCCTATAAGCCAGGATCTTCAAACCAAATTCAGTTTAACTAAATTTTTCTTTAAACTTTAAACAAACTCCAGTTACTTAGACAGTTAACACACATTAGTGACAATGCTTTTCAAAACATCTCCAGTGTCAGACAAATGCCAAATCTGCTGTGGACCAATATCCACAAAACAGTTCATGGGGCATTTTGGGGGGTGCTCCAAAATGTCTCGGACTTTTTCAGCTAAATACATAGATAATTTGCATTTCAATTTGGAGATGAAGAATTTTCACCTTAAATACTTACAATTTTACTTTAAATCTTCAGCTACCCTAGCAAATTAATTTACAGTTATATTACCACATAAGAACTGTGTTGGAAACTCCTTTTTTAACTTTGATAAGAATGCAGCTTCAAAGCTACTTACACTTTTAAACTTAAAATTAATGCTTCTCGGCCATTTGCTGAAACAAAACATTATTTAGATTTTTTTTACATCCATCCCAAGGCTATAAGCTGGTGCCTTGACTTTCTTCACGGTAATCAAAGCTAGAGGGGTGGATGGTGTTTGGCCCATTCCTGCAAAGTGAAAGCAAACGGGAACACAGACAAGACAGACAGACAGACAAGCACGCCACAACAAAGAACCCCTTGACCAGTTCTCACAGATTGTCTAGACAGCTTCAGAACTAACCCCGGATTCCACGTCGGGGTCTCCAGATGGACCCTTGGCTCTGCACTCTCTGGTGGCTCTCCGGCCCCTGAGACTTCTAGCAGACTGAACAGCGTCCAACGCCATGTTGGTCCCAGAGGGTAGAGAGGAACATCTTCTGCCTCCACCCTCGCGGCGGTCATAAACAGGGCATCCCCCTAGACCCTTGCCGCCCCCCAGACTTTAAGGCCTTAGTACAGACTTTCCGGAATACCTTACCTGAAGGCTCTACACCTTGGTGCGTTGAGGAATTTCAATAAAATCCTGGACGTGCCCGCATATGTTGTACCTGGGTCCGTGATATAAAGAAATCCACAAGGCACCAAAGATAATGTAAAAGCAAAGAGCCTTTATTTCTGGCACCAGGGTCGAACATCTCTGATCACTACTGTGTTAGTGACTCAAGGTGTTCGTCCCTGGTGCCAGAAATAAAGGCTCTTTGCTTTTACATCACCTTTGGTGCCTTGTGGATTTCTTTATATCACAGACCCAGGTACAACACTGTGACCTGGAGAAAGGGGCATTTTTGTGCTGGACACTATCTCTGCAAATGGAGACCGTTTGCAAGGGTCAGCAGCAGATCTCCTGTCTGGTTATTACCATGCGCAAGGACCCAAGTTCAAATTCCCAGCCCCACCTACAGGAAAGAAGCTTCTCAAGTGGTAAAGCAATGCTGCAGGTGTCTCTCTTACCTTCTTATTTTTCCTGTCTCTCTCAGTTTCTCTGTCTTATCAAAGAAAAGAAAGAAGCAAAAGGAAAAAGACTTTCTTTTTTTTTTTTTTTTTCATTTATAAAATGGAAACATTGAAGGAGTCAGGCAGTAGTGCAGTGGCTTAAGTACACATGGCATGAAGCCCAAGTAAGGATCCTGGTTCAAGCCCCCGCCTCCCCACCTGTAGGGGAGTCACTTCACAGGTGGTGAAGCAGGTCTGCAGGTGTCTATATTTCTCCCCTCTCTCTGTCTTCCCCTCCTCTCTCCATTTCTTTCTGTCCTATCTAACAAAGACAACATCAATAACAACAATAACTACAACAACAATAAAATAAGGGCAGCAAAAGAGAAAAATAAATAAAATTGACAAGACTATAGGATAAGAGAGGTACATTTCCACACATTTGCCACCCCCAAAGCTCCATATCCAATCCTCTCCCTTGATAGCTTCCCTATTCTTTATCCCTCTGGGAGTATGGACCTAGGATCATTGTGGGGTGCAGAAGGTGGAATGTCTGGTTTCTGTAATTACATCCCCTCTGAACATGGGTGTTGGCAGGTTGGTCCATACTCCCAGCCTGTCTCTCTCTTTCCCTAGTGGAGCAGGGATCTGGGGGCTCCAAGACACATGGTGGGGTCCTCTGCCCAAGGAAGTCGGGATGGCATCATGGTATCATCTGGAACCTGGCAGCTGAAAAAAGAGCTAAGATATAAAGCAGAACAAATTGTTGACTAATCATGAACCTAAAGGCATGAATATTGCAGATGAATATTGGAGTCTCTGTTTTGGAAAACAGACTTTCATACCTGAAGCTCAGAGGTCCCAGGCTTAACCCCTGGCACCACCATAACACAAAACTGAACAGTATTCTGGTGAAAAAGAATAACAAAATAGGATAAAATAAAATAAAAATCTTAAATAATGTGGTCTCTTATTTGAGTCTTAAAGTAAGCTGGGCCATGCATAATTTCTTTCTTCTACATTCTCCAGTGGGAGTCTATTACATATTTTCCCCATCAGAGGAACTCAGAACAAGCAGTCAGGTTACTAAAATAATAATTATCTCTTAAAATAACATGGCTGAGACTTCCACTTTTAATAACAGTGCAGCAGGTAATTTGGACTAGCCACCTGCTGAGGAAGCTAAAAAAAGGCAAACAAAGTATTTATTTAAAAGCACTGACACATAAGAAGGCAGTGGAGAGAGGCCAGGTGGTGGCACACCTGGTTGAGCGAACATATTATGGTGTGCAAGGACCCTGGTTCGAGGCCTCGGTCCTCACCTGCAAGGGGAAAGCTCTTTGAGTGGTGAAGCAGGGCTGCAGGTGTCTCTCTGTCTTTCTCCCTTCCTGTCAACCTTTCCCTCTCAATTTTCTGGCTGTCTCTATCCAATAAATAAATAAAGGTAATAAAAAATTTTAAAAATAGATGTGTTAAAAAAATAAGGCAGTGAAGAAAAGCAGAACAATGACTTAAGTTCTGCCTTTGTGATCACATGTTTAGGGAGCATTCATGGCAAGGGGACTGAGAAGATAAACTGGGAGATAAAAATTAAGTTGAGAGGACTACACAGCTATTAAGAACAATGAATAGTGTATGTTCGGCTTCACAGGGCAAGGGGAGGGAGGATGGGATGGGACACAGTCTTTTGGTGGTTGGAATGGTGTTCCTGTACACTCTTATTAACTTTTAGTCATATAAATCACTATTTAATTAATATTAGGGGGTAAAAATTTATTGAATGTCTCATTTTTATGCACAAACCATAGGCTGAGTCTTTGAAATGTTGACTCTCTTAAAAGCTTAGACCATGGAGAACAGAAGCAACGGTGGCATTACTCTATAAGACAAAGTTACATACAAATAATGTCAAAGGACATAAATTATGGTGATGTTGTGTATAATACAGCAAATCCTAACAAAAGGATTTTCAAAGTTAACCCAATTGCCAAATAATTTGATTACAGCAATGGCTATCTGTTGCCTTCTTAAACCCTTAGACAGCAGGAGCCTCTGATTCCTCTAGAGAGCCTATATTTCCCCCAGTCCTGGAACCTCTAGGGTGGGGCTCACTTTCTTGCATACCTCTCTCAATTCATACCAAATGATATTGCATCTGCTGATCCTCCCAACCTGATCAACACAGTGAGTACCACCTCAGCATGCTTTGCTTCAGACTGTGTCCAGAGATGTCCTGTGTGGAATGTCAACCCTTCAGCCTCATCAGTCAGGTGAGACCTTTCCTTTTTGCAATAATTGTATATCACAGGGAAGAAAAATGACAACAAAGTTATCACCTATCACTTCAACAGAATATAATTATCCCTCCTCACCTACTTCCTATTACACTCCCCTCAGTCACTCCAAAGCTAACCTTATCAAAGTAAGGACTGTTGGGCAGTACGCCAGCTCCCCCCTGCTCCTTTGCTTAAAGCTGTGGTCTATTTACATAATCACTGTTTTACCTGAGACCCGCCCTGCCTGCAGGGCACTAGTTTAATCCCCACTGATTCACACTCTTTTTGCTCCGCCCTCTCTCCTAGTCACACCCTACCACTTTCTTCTTGGGAAGTATAAAAAGAATCTTCTGATAAAACACATTGGACTGTCTTCTGGCTTCGTGAGTCCCAGAGTCTCCTGCGATGCTAGCCCGACACGAGTTCCTGATCCCTCTCCCACACAGCAGCCTAGGTTGGCTCCAGTCGAGTTCTCTCCAACCCAGACACAACATGCTCGGGAAGAAGCACCCTCAGGCTATCCTGGCAAAGGACTATAAAAGCTGAATAAGGGCAAGAGACTGGCATACTTTAACAATAACTCTTTACTCACTATCAGGCCACCCCATCAGCTGGGGCCAGGGAGTCCTGAGATTCCCAAACAGACAAGATGGGCCTAGATCTCGAATAGATCCCTTTCTCCATTGTTACCAGTCATCTCTATCAGGAACAACACAATAGACCCCTTTGTGGGCCCCCAATAGGACCTTGCCCTCAATGTGGATCAACAACCATAGAGAATGTTCTGAATCTGAAGAGAGGCTGGACAACATACTCTATGTTCCATCTGAGGAATATGGGTCCTGGAATTGGGGCAGCCTGGAACATTTCTACTCATGATCAAAGAATGTGAGCTCAGATCTATAAGGATGCAGAGGTCACATAGGCTCCTAAGATAAATATGGGCCCTGGATCAGATCAGATCGATAGGGTTTACAATCAACAGTATTTACACCTTTCCCATATTTGGGAGCTAGTCTCTTCCCTCTTCCCTGATCCAGATTTCTGGTCCTTTATACAGCCATGACATCATCTCCCCAGACAATAACTTAGATAAACCTGCATATCAGATGTCAGGCTCAGGAAAAAAAAAAAACTAGTATAGTCATGGGCTATTTGGAAAATAACTAAAATAGGACTGCTAACTATCTACAAAACGGAGACCCCTCAGCTTTTCATATGACCTTTTCAGCCTTTAGGTTCCTGATTAGTCAGCATTTTTTTGGCTCTATATGTTAACTCTCTTTTCAGCCACCAGGTTCCAGATGCTAACATAATGCCAACCAGACTTCCCTGGGCAGACAACCCCACCAATGTGTCCTGGAGACCTGCTTCCGCAGAACCCCGCCCCACTAGGGAAAGAGAGAGACAGGCTGGGTGTATGGATCTTACCTGCCAATACCCATGTTCAGTGGGGAAGCAATTACAGAAGCCAGACCTTCCACCTTTTGCACCCCATAATGACCCTGGATCCACATTCCCAGAAGGATAAAGAATGGGAAAGCTATTGGAATACAATGGGATACAGAGTCCTGGTGGTGGGAATTGTGTGGAGTTGTACTCCTCTTATTCTATCGTTTTTGTCAGTGTTTCCTTGGCAGAGGCGAAGTCAAGTCAGCTGTCTGACAAAGTCCAGGTAGACTGGGGCTGCCTGAAAGCAGGAAGTCCTGGACAAAACCGAAGCTACTTATCCTTTTACTCATGATCACATTGATAATTTGGGGACTTGTTGGATACTTTGGACATCTACAAATAGTACCTGAGAATGATGAAGAAATATCCTTGGGAAAATGTAATCATAAGAACTTTACAGAGGAAGTACTTAAAAATAACAATTACAGCAGTGAGTGTAATAAGACCAAAGATTGTTGTTGTGTGCCGCGGAGAAGAGAGAGAGGAGGTCCGGAGCAAAGAGGGAATACAAATCTTTATTTGCGCTGGCACCTCAGAGTTGGGTGCTAGAGAAGCAGGTTGGGCCACATGGAAGTAGCGAAAATGGCCGCCTCACACAGTAACCTTTCCTGCTTCTGAACACCGAAGTGAAGCACTGGCAAGAGAGTGAGGAGCAGAAGAAGGGCTTTTATAGGAGCAGCATTCACGAGAATGGGAAGAGGGAGGAGTAACCATAGCACTCCAGGATAGGATAATAACTCTCGTGAGAATGGGAAGGGGGAGGAGTGACCAAAGCACTCCAAATATCATGGGGAAATAGACAATACCCTGAGGGCACAACATGGCGAAACAGGCACTCCGAGAATGTCCCAACTCACGAGAACTAGCAGTAGCCTGAGGGGGCAACATGGCAGATGTGGCTGCATATGCACAATTTCCCAGCAAAAGATGGCTTAGAAACAAGCTGCTACACTTATCAAAAAGCACATCAAGGAAGAGCTGCTTGTTCCCCAACCAAATTGGTTAAACTTGTAGATACAAACTTGGGTTCTTCCCATGGCACAAGGGCCTCCTTGGATAGCTTATAGAATAGGTGGTAGATTGTGGTCTCTCCCAATGTATAAAGGTCCATACCAATTACCCCCACCTACCGACCCCCCTCTTCCATTTATGGGCATCTGTGGTGAATACTGTGGTCATGTGATTAACATTAAAGGCAAGCAGGTTGAGGTTAAGAAGTTACCTGTTGCTGAGGACTTATTCTGATGCAGTCTCCGCCCCCAGGTTTTTCTATGCCCCGCTAAATCCTAGAGTGCCCCCTTTCAACCAATCCTGGCTCCGCCCCCAGGTTTTCTATGCCTCGCTAAATCCTAGAGTGCCCCCTTTCAACCAATCCTGGCCCTACACGTCACCCCTGGTTGTCGCCCAATAAAAAGCCCCCTCACCCATCCCCTCTCTCTCTCTGGGCTCTCGGATCTCCCTCTCTGAGGTCTCGCTCCCTGCTCTCCCCCCGTGGTCGGCCATTGCTGGCTGGCTCCACGTGGTCTGAACCAAACCTCCCCCCCCTTCCTATAATAAAGATATGTGTACCCCTTTGCTCTGGACGTCCGCTCTCTTCTCCGTGGTGCAGCCCGACACCAGACCACCACAACAACAGTTACCATTTGGAAGTCAGGCATTAGTGCAGTGGGTTAAGTGCATGTGGTGCCAAGTGCAAGGGCCAGCATAAGGATCCCAGTTCGAGCCCCCAGCTCCCCACCTACTGGGGAGTCACCTCACAGGCAGTGAAGCAGGTCTGCAGATGTCTATCTTTCTCTCCCCCTCTTACCCTCCTCTCTTCATTTCTCTCTGTCCTATCAACAACAACAACATCAACAAGGGCAACAAAAGGGAATAAATAAGTAAATATATAAAAAAGAAGTTACCATTTATATAGAAACTAGCAAGGCCCCATCCCCCCTAGAGGCATGTTTGCCAGGAAACAAAGACAAGCTATTAAAAGGCAACTGAATAATTACTGTGAGAAATGTCCCAAAGACAGACTATAGAACCAGGTGAATTATTAAAGATGCTTTAGACAAGATGAATTGCTTCATGGAAACTGACCTATTAGAAATAATAGATGCTCTATTAGAACAAAATAAAATAATAGGGCTTTTTGTAAGATTCTAGTAAAATTTAGTTAATCAAAATATAGATTAATCTTAAACAAAGAACATTTAGGGAGTACGACACAGGGACAGTGCAGGATACAGTTGAGGGACTGAGAAACAAAGAACTGAGAAATACTGAAAATGGACTGTTCCAGGTGTGGTGAGCTCATGTTTTCTTTTTAGCCAAAAATTGATACATGTTGCATCTGGGTGAAAAATGTATAAAATAAAGTCCTGCAGAGAGAAAGCAAAGATACCTTTCTCCTGCTCATGAAGTAGTAGATGTGTCTCTCACCTCATTTGTGCCGACTCCCTTCATCCTTCAGGTACCCTTGTAACCTGCTGAGGCTGGACCCTGGCATTTCATTTTTATAAATAAAAAAATTTTTTTAATTAAGTTGAGGAGGGGATTCTGGAAGATGGCAGACTGAGAATCTGCTAGTTGCTTGAGCTCTGACAACATCTACTGGAAACAGTAGGATTTTTTGCCTTTAGCAAGGGGTCCTAGTGGTGACACCAAGGAGGTGACTATAACTCAATTTGGGTTAGAAAACAGAATAAAAAGAAAGGAAAAAAAATTAAATTATTATTCCTGAAGCGCACCCCTGACCCCCCCCCCCATAACCAGTCCCTGGGGGCCAGAGATCTGCTCCTAGCAGGCTCCCCTGCTGAGCTTCTTTCTTTACCAAGATTCCTGTCCCACCAGAGGGAGTCATTCCAACTCCAACTCTATTCCTTTCTGAAACCCTTGGCCTTTCTTCTAAGTGGCCAATTCCAGCTACAAATATTCCACCAAGCAGAGCCTTACTCAGGGAAAGTCCACCAGAGGTTTTATTTTTTTTTTTTTGCTTTATTTTCTCAACAATCAGCTGCCTCTGCTCAGGGGGCCTGAGGCAATCTGAAGCCATCCAAGCTCAAGACAGGACAGGTTTTTTTTTTACTCTGTTCTATTTTATTATCAATACTAGATAAACGTGTATCCCTTTCCCCCTCTCCTTCAGGTTGACCAGAATTAACTCTTAGTGTATTTTCCATTGCTAGGGGACTAGGTGTCTTATCCACTGCTAAAGTAACTTGTTTCACTCTTCCTACCTCCCCTACCCACTCTCCCCCTCCCCCCACCTAGCTAATTAAATAATAATAATAAATAATTCCTTTCACTGCTTTTTTATTACTGTTCTTTTTCTTAAATTTTTTTCTTTTCTCTTTTTTTCTTCTTTTTCTCATCCTTGTCATCCTTTCTTCCTTCCTCCTTCAGCTTTCTGGATTCACTGATACACGTTTGGGAATTGTTTTGGGGAAGAAATCTGACACAGAGTGGACTCTCTCTGTGTGTATCTCTGCTCTACTTCCCTTTCTCCTCTAGCTACCCCTAGAATATACAGTGGATAGTAGATTTGCATAACTGTCTAATCTTGCTATTCTTGTCTATTCCTGAGGGTTTTTTTTCACTCTGGTTTTTTTTGTTTGTTTTACTTTCTTAACAATCAGCTGCCTCTGCTCAAGAGGCTTGAGGCAATCTGGAACAGGTTTTTTACCCTGCTCTATTTTATTATTAATATTATATAAAGGTGTATCTCTTGCCTCCCCTCCTTTAGGTTGACCAGAATTAACTCTAAGGGTATCTTCCATTGCTAGGGGACAGGGCATCTTATCCATTGCGAGAGGAACTTGTTTCACTACTTCTACCTCCTCTACCCACTTATCCCCTTCTCCCTCCTCCTAGCTAATTAAAAAAATAAAATAAAATAATAAATTAATCAATTAAAAACTTTCCTTTCACTACTCTTTTATTACTGCTCTTTTTCTTACCTTTTTTCTTTTCTCTCTCTTGTATCTCTTTCTTTTTATCTTGTCTTTCTTCCTTCTTTGTCTTTCTGAATTCACTGATATCCATTTGTGAATTATTTTGGGGAAGAAATCTGACTCAGAGTGGACTCTCTGTGTGTATCTCTGCTCTACTTCCTTTTCTCCTCTTGCTACCCCTAGAATATACAGTGGATAGTAGATTTGCATAATTGCCTATTCATGCTATCCCTTTTTTCCTTTCTTTTCTTCACTTGGACTTGGTTGCTATTTATTCACGGACTGGAGACATTGTCTGGCTAACTGGTAGTGATTAAACTGCTTCAATCCTTGCCTCAGTTGCTATTGTAATTTCTGAAGTTGGTGATTGCATTTGTCATAAAGGTATTTAGTACAGTGTTGCTTGCACTCAAAACACAACAACCGAGGAACAACAGAACATAAAAATAAGAAACACATAAATTTAAAAAAATGAGTAGATCAAGAGCAAATAAAACTGCTACTACAATGAAGACAAGAGCCTAGAAGAAACTACAAATAAGCCAGAAGTAACTATAGATAAGAAAAGTATGCGAGCAATAATAAACTTATTAATCACACAAATGAAAACATTGGAGGAAAGGAATGGCAGTATTAGGGAAACAACAGTTGAGACCCCCAAGGAAAATACTGATTATCTTGAGGCAATTAGAGAACTGAAAGCTGAAATAGCTGAACTGAGGAAAGAAGCTGAGGGAAGGGAAAGCAGACTAACAGAAGCAGAAAACATAATTAGTCAGACAGAGGATGAGTTAGAGAAAACTAAGAAAGAGGTGAAAGAGCTCAAAAAGAGATTGATAGACACTGAAAACAACAGAGACATATGGCATGGTCTCAAAAAAGTAACATTCGTATAATTGGCCTGCCAGAGAAAGAAAGAGAGGAAGGGGAAGGAAACATTCTAGAGGAAATTATAGAAGAAAACTTCCAGATCTGAATAACAGAAAGGACATTAAGATTCAAGAGGCCCAGAGAGTTCCAAACAGAATCAACCCAGACCTGAAGACACCAAGACACATCATAGTCACAATGAGAAGAAGTAAGGATAAAGAAAGGATCCTAAAGGCTGCAAGAGAAAAACAAAAAGTGACATACAGGGGAAAACCCATAAGACTATCAGCATACTTCTCCACTCAAACTCTAAAAGCCAGAAGAGAATGGCAAGATATCTATCGAGCCCTGAATGAAAAAGGATTTCAACCAAGGATAATATATCCTGCTAGACTTTCATTCAAACTAGATGGAGGGATCAAAACCTTCTAGGGCAAACAACAGTTAAAGGAGGCAACCATCACCAAACCAGCCCTGAAAGAGGTCCTAAAAGACCTCTTATAAACAAGAACATCACTATAATACTTGCAGTATATCAGAGCAAATAAAAATTTGTTGAACAATGGCAGAACAATACATTAAATCCATAATATCAATAAATGGCAATGGCTTGAACTCACCCATCAAAAGGCACAGAGTGGGGGAATGGATCAGAAAACATAGCCCAACCATATGCTGCTTGCAAGAATCCCATCTGACACAACAAGATAAACACAGACTTAAAGTGAAAGGATGGAAAACTATCATACAGGCTACGGACCACAAAAAAAGGCAGGAACAGCCATTCTTATCTCAGACACAATAGATTTTAAATTAAATAAAGTAATAAAAGATAGGCAAGGACATTACATGATTATTAGAGGATCAATCAGCCAAGAAGACTTAACAATTATTAATATCTATGCAGCCAATGAGGGACCATCTAAATGCATCAAGCACCTACTGAAAGAACTTAAAAAATACATCAATAGTAATACAATAATAGTGGGAGACTTTTAACACCCCACTCTCACACTTAGATCAACAAAGCAGAGAATAAACAAAGATATAAGAGAATTAAATGAAGAGATTGACAGACTAGACCTCTTGGACATTTTCAGAGTCCTTCACCCCAAGAAACTGGAATACACCTTCTTTTCAAATCCACATAATACATACTCAAGGATAGACCACATGTTAGGCCACAAAGACAACATCAATAAATTCAAGAACACTGAAATCATCCCAAGTATCTTCTCAGACCTCAGCGGAGTAAAACTAACATTTAACAACAAACAGAAAATTATTAAAAGTCACAGAATTTGGAAACTAAACAACATATTCCTTAAGAACCACTGGGTCAGAGAGTCACTCAAGCAAGAAATTCAAATGTTCCTGGAAAGAAATGAAAATGAAGACACAACCTATCAAAATATTTGGGACACAGCTATAGCAGTATTGAGAGGGAAACTTATAGCCATACAATCACATATTAAACAACAAGAAAAGTTCAAATAAATTACCTTACTGCACACATGAAGGACTTAGAGGAACAAAGGAACCCTAAAGCAACAAGAAGGACAGAAATCACTAAAATTAGAGCAGAAATAAACAACATCAAAAATAAGAGAACCATACAAAAGATCAGTGAAGCCAAATGTTGGTTCTTTGAAAGATTAAACAAAATTGACAAACCCCTAGCCAGACTCACCAAACAGAAAATAGAGAAGACTCAAATTAATAGAATTGTAAACGATGGAGGAGATATTACAACTGACACCAAGAAATCCAGAAAATCATGCGAAACTTCTATGAAGAACTATACGCCACCATGCTAGAAATCTGGAAGAAATGGAACAATTCCTAGAAACATCTGCCCTTCTAAAACTGAACCAAGAAGAACTACAAAACATAAATGCACCAATCACAGACAAAGAAATTGAAACTGTTATTAAGAATCTCCCCAACAACAAAAGTCCTGGACCAGATGGCTTCACAAACGAATTCTACAAAACTTTCAGGAAACAGTACCCATACTTCTTAAGCTTTTTCATAAGATTGAAGAAACAGGAATACTCCCTTCCACCTTCTAAGAAGCCAACATCACCCTGATACCAAAAGCAGATAGAGACACAACAAAAAAGGA
This sequence comes from Erinaceus europaeus, assembly GCF_950295315.1. Classification (NCBI taxonomy): domain Eukaryota; kingdom Metazoa; phylum Chordata; class Mammalia; order Eulipotyphla; family Erinaceidae; genus Erinaceus; species Erinaceus europaeus. The sequence continues at coordinate 39,040,739 of NC_080173.1, read as the reverse complement.
AAACTACAGACCAATATCTCTGATGAACATAAATGCCAAAATATTAAACAAGATCTTGGCCAACGGATACAGCAGCACATCAAAAAATTGTTCATCATGACCAAGTGGGATTCATCCCAGGAATGCAAGGCTGGTTCAAGATCCATAAATCAATGTCATTCACCACATCAATAAAAGCAAAGCCAAAAACCACATGATTATCTCAATAGATGCAGAGAATGCCTTTGACAAAATTCAACACCCATTCATGTTCAAAACTCTACAAAAATGGGAATAGACGGGAAATTCCTCATGATAGTGGAATTTATATATAGCAAATCTACAACCAACATCATACTCAATGGACAGAAGCCGAAAGCATTCCCCATCAGGTCGGGGACTAGATAGGACTGTTCACTGTCACAATTACTCTTCAACATAGTATTGGAAGTTCTTGCCATAGCAATCAGGCAAGAGAAAGAAATCAAAGGAATACAGATTGGAAGGGAAGAAGTCAAGCTCTCACTATTTGCAGATGATATGATAGTATACATAGAAAAACCTAAAGAATCCAGCAGAAAACTGCTGGGAGTTATTAGGCAATATAGCAAGGTGTCAGGCTACAAAATCAATGTACAAAAATCAGTGGCATTTCTTTATGCAAACACTAAATCTGACGAAGTAGACATCCAGAAATCACTCCGATTTACTGTTTCAGCAAAATCAATAAAATACCTAGGAATAAAGTTGACTAAAGAAGTAAAAGACTGGGGGTCGGGCAGTGGCACAGTGGGTTAAGCGCACGTGGCGCAAAGCGCAGGGACCGGCATAAGGATCCTGGTTCGAGCCCCTGGCTCCCCACCTGCAGGGGAGTCACTTCACAGGTGGTGAAGCAGGTCTGCAGGTGTCTATCTTTCTCTCCCCTCTCTCTCTGTCTTCCCCTCCTCTCTCCATTTCTCTCTGTCCTATCCAGCAACAAAGCAACGTCAACAATGGCAATAATAACCGCAACGAGGCTGCAACAACTAGGGCAACAAAAAAAAAAGGGGGGGGGGGAAATGGCCTCCAGGAGCAGTGGATTCATGGTGCAGGCACCGAGCCCAGCAATAACCCTGGAGGGAAAAAAAAAAAAGAAGTAAAAGACTTGTATACTGAAAACTATGAGTCGCTACTTAAGGAAATAGAAACTGATACCAACAAATGGAAAGACATCCCATGCTCATGGATTGGAAGAATAAATATCATCAAAATGAATATTCTCCCCAGAGCCATATACAAATTTAATGCAATACCCATCAAAGTTCCACCAAGCTTCTTTAAGAGAATAGAACAAACACTACATTCATTTATCTGGAACCAGAAAACACCTATAATTGCCAAAACCATCTTGAGGAAAAGAAACAGAAATGCAGGCATCACACTCCCAGATCTCAAACTATATTATAAGGCCATCATCATCAAAACAGCCTGGTACTGTAACAAATATAGGCACACAGACCAGTGGAACAGAATTGAAAGCCCAGAAATAAACTCCCACACCTATGGACATCTAATCTTTGATAAGGGGGCCCAAAGTATTAAATGGAAGAATGAGGCTCTCTTCAATAAATGGTGCTGGGAAAACTGGGTTGTAACATGCAGAAGAATGAAATTGAACCACTTTATCTCACCAGAAACAACAATCAACTTCAAATGGATCAAAGATCTGGATGTTAGACCAGAAACAATCAAATACTTAGAGGAAAATATTGGTAAAACACTTTCCCACCTATATCTCAAGGACATCTTTGATGAAATAAACCCAATTGCAAGGAAGACTAAATCAAAAACAAACCAATGGGACTACATCAAATTGAAAAGCTTCTGCACACCCAAAGAAACTATTAAACAAACAAAGAGACCCCTCACAGAATGGGAGAAGATCTTCACATGCCATACATCAGACAAGAAACTAATCACCAAAATATACAAAGAGCTCAGCAAACTTAGCACCAAAAAAGCAAATGACCCCATCCAAAAATGGGCAGAGGATATGAACAAAACATTTACCTCAGAGGAGATCCAAAAGGCTAACAAACATATGAAAAACTGCTCCAGCTCACTGATTGTCAGAGAAATGCAAATCAAGACAACATTGAGATACCACCTCACTCCTGTAAGAATGGCATACATCAAAAAGGACAGCAGCAACAAATGCTGGAGAGGCTGTGGGGACAGAGGAACACTTTTGCATTGCTGGTGGGAATGTAAATTGGTCCAGCCTCTGTGGAAAGCAGTCTGGAGAACTTTCACAAGGCTAGACATGGACCTTCCATATGATCCAGTAAGTCCTCTCCTGGGGTCTGAGGATGATCCGGACAGACTCATTGGCACCTCAGTGCCCTGACAGACACCCCATTCATGAGCGCAACCCTGACAGACACTCCGTGCATGGAAGCGACTCTGACAAACACCCCACATCTGGGGCATACTCTGACAGACACCATAAATCTGGGCACGAACCTGACAGACAACCCACACCTGGAAGCACCTGACAGACACCCTGCACCTGGGGAAAACCCTGACAGATACCCTGCATGTGGAAGCGACCCTAACAGACACCACTCACCTGGGAGCTACCCTGACAGACACACCACACCTGGTGGCTACCTTGACAGACACCCTGTACCTGGGGTTACCCTGACAGATACACCACACCTGGCTGCAACCCTGACAAATACCTTGCACCGGAGCGCCCCTGACAGACACCCCGTGCCTGGGAGCTCCCCTGACAGACACCCCAAACCTGGGGGCTACCATGACAGAAACACTGCACTTGGAAGTGCCTGACAGACACCCAGCACCTGGGTCCCCCTGAAAGACACCCTGCACCTGGGTACCCCTGACAGAGACACCGCACCTGGGGTCGACCCTGATAAACACCCTGCACCTGTGGCTAACTATAGCAGACTTCCCGCATCTGATCGTGACGCTGAAGAAACAACCTTCACCTGGGTTTGACTTTACAGACACCCTTGTCTGAGTGTGATCCTGACACATAGGCACCTCAGTTCCCCTGACAGCCCGTGCATGGAAGCGACTCTGACAGATACCCCAAACCTGCGGGCTACAGTGACAAAAACCCTGCACTTGGGAGCCCCTGACAGACACCCTGCACTTGGGTGCCACCAAAAGACACTCTGCCCCTGGGCACTCCTAATAGACACAGCGCACCTGGGGGTGACCCAGATAAACAGATGACCCAGGTAACCTATGGGTTACCCTATCAGACATCCCTCATCTGGACGCAGCGCTGAGAGACAACCTACACCTGGGGGCGAACTTACATACACCCTCACGTGGGCACAATCCTGAAAGATAAATACGCACTTGAGTGACCCTGACAGACACCGCCCTTGGGGACAGTGCTGACAGACTCCCTGCACCTGGGCACCACCCTGACAGACACCCCACACACCTGTGGCCCCTGAAAGACATTCCTCACCTGGGGGCAACCCTGATAAACATGTCACACCTGTGGGTCACCCTAACAGACATCCCTCATCTGGATGTGGCGCTGAGAGACAACCTTTACCTGGGGGTGACCTTACAGACAACTGCACATGGGCGAGATCCTAAAAGACACATATGCACCCGAGTGCCCCTGACAGACACCCTACAACTGGGTTTGACCCTACACACATCCTGCACCAGCAAGACCGTGACAGAAACTCCGCACCTGGGTTACCCTGACAGATATCTTGCACCTGGGCTGACCCTGACAGACCCCCAGCACCTGGGCCCCCCTGACAGACACACCGCACCTGGGGTCAATCCTGATAAACACCCCACACCTGTGGCTAATCATAGCAGACTTGCTGCATCTGGTCGCGGCGCTGAGAAACAACCGTCACCTGGGGGCGATTTTACAGACACCCTTGTCTGAGAGCGATCCTGACAGACACATCTGCACCGCAGTGCCCCTGACAGATATCCCGCACAGGGGCGCAACCCTGACAGACAGCCCACGCATGGAAACCACTCTGACAGACACCCCAAATCTGGGCGCAAACCTGACAGACAACCCACACCTGAGAGCACCTGACAGACACCCTGTACCTGGGGAAAACCCTGACAGACACCCTGCACGTGGAAGCGACCCTAACAGACACCACTCACCTAGGAGCTACCCTGACAGACCCACCGCACCTGGTGTCTACCTTGACAGACACCCCATACCTGGGGTGACCCTGATAGATACACCACACCTGGGTGCAACCCTGACAAATACCCTGCACCTGAGAACCCCTGACGCACACCTGTTGTTAAATATTCGGACGGCTCCAGCTGGCCCGGCTAGCTTCACGGGCAGGTAACAGAGACGCGGAGACAACGGCTGGGCAGGGAAGCTGTATTTCTTTATTCAGGAACAACGATTCATAAACTAAGACAAACTAATCACCAAACAGAACTCTGCTGTCTCTTTGCAGCGGCACAAGACTCTTTCCTTTTTCTCTGGAACTCAGGAACCCAGGAACTCTGTCTCTCTGGCACTCTCTCTTACTCTGTAACCCTGAAACTCTCGAACTCAGGAACTCAAGAACTCTGTCTCTCTGGCACTCAGGAACCCTCTGACTCTGGCACTCTGGAACTCTCGTACTTGAGAGCCCTCTGAAACTCTGCCACACTGGAACTCTCTCTTACTCTGTAACCCTGAAACTCTTGAACTCAGGAACTCTGTCACTCTCGAACTCAGGAACCCTCTCCCGGGGTTCCTTGGGGCAGGGCCAAGCAGGCCCGCGAAATTAATTGGACTGATCCAATTCTCTTGGCGGGGGGAGGGCTAGGACAAACCAATGTAAAGCATACGACACACACCCGTGCCTAGGAGCTCCCCTGACAAACACCCCAAACCTGGGGGCTACCGTGACAGAAACCCTGCACTTGGGAGCCCCTGACAGACACCCTGCGCCTGGGTTCCCCAGAAAGACACCCAGCACCTGGGTACCCCTGACAGAGACACTGCACCTGGGGTCGACCCTGATAAACACCCTGCAATTGTGGCTAACCATAGCAGACTTGCTGCATCTGGTCGCAGTGCTGAGAAACAACTGTCACCTGGGTGTGACTTTACAGACACCCTCATCTGAGCGCGATCCGGACAGACTCATCAGCACCTCAGTGCCCTGACAGACACCCCCCGCTCATGGGCGCAACCCTGACAGACACTCCATGCATGGAAACGACTCTGACAGACACTCCTCTTCTGGGGCATACTCTGACAGACACCCCAAATCTGGGCACGAACCTGACAGACAACCCTCATCTGGAAGCACCTGACAGACACCCTGCACCTGGGGAAAACCCTGACAGACAGCCAGCACGTGGAAGCGACCCTAACAGACACCACTCACCTGGGAGCTACCCTGACAGACACACCACACCTGGTGGCTACCTTGACAGACACCCTGTACCTGGGGTGACCCTGACAGACAAACCACACCTGGGTGCAACCCTGACAAATACCCTGCACCTGAGCGCCCCTGATGAACACCCCATGCCTGGAAGCTCCCCTGACAGACACTCCAAACCTGGGGGCTACCATGACAGACACCCAGCACCTGGGTCCCCCTGAAAGACACCCCGCACATGACCACCCCTGATGGACCCTGTGCCTTGGGGATACCATGACAAACACCCCTACCCTGGGGGCTACCCTAACAGAAACCCTGCACTTGGGAGCCCCTGACAGACACCCCGCACCTGGATCCTTATGAAAGACCCCCCGAACCTGGGCCCCTGACAGACACATCACAGCTGGGGCCGACCCTGATAAACACCCCACACTTGTGGCTAACCATAGCAGACTTGCCGCATCTGGTCGTGGCGTTGAGAAACAACCTTCACCTGGGTGTGACTTTACAGACACCCTCGTCTGAGCGTGATCCAGACAGACTCATCAGCATCTCAGTGCCCTGACAGGCACCCCACTCATGGGTGCAACCCTGACAGACACCCTGTGCATGGAAGCGACTCTGACAGACACTCCTCTTCTGGGGCATACTCTGACAGACACCCCAAATCTGGGCACGAACCTGACAGACAACCCACACCTGTAAGCACCTGACAGACACTCTGCACCTGGAGAAAGCCCTGAAAGACATCCTGCACGTGGAAGCAACCCTAACAGACACCACTCACCTGGGAGCTACCGTGACACACATACCGCACCTGGTTGCTACCTTGATAGTCACCTGCATCTGGTCATGGCACTGAAGAAACAACGTTCTCTTGGGGGAGACTTTACAGACACCCTCATCTGGGCGCGCTTCTGACAGACACATCCACACCTGAATGCCCCTGACAGACACCCCACACATGGGCGCAACCTTGACAGCCCGGGCATGGAAGCGACTCTGGCAGACACCCTGAATCTGGGCGTGACCCTGACAGACAACCCACACCTGGGAGCACCTGACAGACACCCTGCACCTGGGTTCCCCCAAAATACACTCCACCCCTGGGCACCCCTAATAGACATAGCACACCTGGGGGTGACCCAGATAAACACCCCGCACCTGTGGGTTATCCTAACAGACATCCCTCATCTGGATGCAGCTCAGAGAGACAACCTACCCCTGGGGATGACCTTACATACACCCTCACCTGGGCACGATCCTGAAAGACACATACATACTTGAGTGACCCTGACAGACACCCCGCCCCTGGGGACAGCGCTGACAGACTCTCTGCACCTGGGCACGACCCTGACAGACATCCCTCATCTGGGGACGACCCTGATAAACACGCCGCACCTATGGGTCACCCTAACAGACATCCCGCATCTGCACGTGGCACTGAGAGACAACCTTCACCTGGGGGCGACCTTACAGACACCCTCATCTGGGTGCGATCCTGAAAGACACATATGTACCTGAGTGCCCCTGACACACCCTGCAACTGGGTTTGACCCTCACATCCCGCACCAGGAAGACCATGACAGAAACATACCTGGGTTACCCTGACAGATATCTTGTACATGGGCTGACCCTGACACACACCCCCACAACTGGGCACCCCTGAGAGACACCCCGCATCTGGGGTCTATTATGACAGACACCCCAAATTTGGGTGTGACACTGACAGACACCCTGCTCCAGTGTGCCCCTGACAGACACCCCTCATCTGGGGTGACCCTTACAGATACCCCACACCTGGCATCCACCCTGACAGATACCCCACTCATGGAATTGACTTTGACAGACACCCCAAATCTGGGCCAACCCTGACAGACAACACACACCTGGGAGCACGTGACTGACATCATGCACCTGGGTTAAACCCTGACAGACACCCTGCATGTGGAAGTGACTCTAACAGACACCACTCACCTGGTAGCTACCCTGACAGACACACCACACCTGGTGGCTACCTTGACAGACACCCTGTACCTGGGGTGACCCTGAAAGATACCCCACACCTGGGTACAACCCTTACAGATACCCTTCACATGAGCGCCGACGGACACCCCTGCCTGGGGATACCCTGACAGACACCCCAAACTTGGGGTTACCATGTCAGAAACCCTGCACTTGGGAGCCCCTGACAGACACCCAGCACCTGGGCCCCCTGAAAGACTCTCCACACCTGTTTACCCCTGACAGACACACCACATCTGGGGTCCTCCCTGATAAACACGCCACACTTGTGGGTCACCCTAACAGACATCCTACATCTAGTTGTGGTGCTGAGGGACAACCTTCAACTGGGGGCAACCTTACAGACACCCTCACCTGGTTGCAATCCTGACAGACACATCTGGTGTGTATATGGGTGCCTCTGAAAGACACCCCACACCTGGGGACAGCACTGACACTCCCTGCACCTGGGCAAGACCCAGTCACCCCGCACCGGTAGGTGACCCTACAGGCTACCCGGTTCCTGGGTAGCCCTAGTAGACACCCGGCATCTGTGTGTGACCTTTCAGACATCCCACATTTGGGGCAATCCTGATAGATACCCCACACCTGGGTGCAACTCTGACAGACACCCCTCACCTGAGCACCCCTGACGGACTCTGTGCCTGGGGGATACCATGACAGACACCCCAAACCTGGGGGCTAACCTGATAGAAACCCAGCACTTGGGAGCCCCTGACAGACACCCCATGCCTGGATCCTTCTGAAAGACACCTACCACCTGGGCATCCCTGACAGACACATTGACCTGGGGTCGACCCTGATAAACACCCCGCACCTGTGGAGACTTCCGGCATCTGGTCGAGGAGCTGAGAGACAACCTTCACCTGGGGGTGACCTTAAAGGCACCCTCATCTGATTGCAATCCTGACAGATATATCTGAACCTCAGTGCCCCTGACAGACACCCCGCACATGAAAAAATGCTCCAAGTCTCTGATTGTCAGAGAAATGCAAATAAAGACAACAATGAGATACCACTTCACTCCTGTGAGAATGTCATACTTCAGAAAAGGTAGCAGCAGCAAATGCTGGAGAGGGTGTGGGGTCAAAGGAACCCTCCTACATTGCTGGTGGGAATGTCAATTGGTCCAACCTCTGTGGAGAACAGTCTGGAGAACTCTCAGAAGGCTAGAAATGGACCTACCCTATGACCCTGCAATTCCTCTCCTGGGGATATATCCTAAGGAACCCAACACATCCATCCAAAAAGATCTGTGAACACATATGTTCTTGGCAGCACAATTTGTAATAGCCAAAACCTGGAAGCAACCCAGGTGTCCAACAACAGATGAGTGGCTGAGCAAGTTGTGGTATATATATACAATGGAATACTACTCAGCTGTAAAAAATGGTGACTTCACCGTTTTCAGCCGATCTTGGATGGACCTTGAAAAAATCATGTTGAGTGAAATAAGTCAGAAACAGAAGGATGAATATGGGATGATCTCACTCTCAGGCAGAAGATGAAAAACAAGATCAGAAAAAAAAAAAAACACAAGTAGAACCTGAAATGGAATTGGCATATCGCACCAAAGTAAAAAACACTGGGGTGGGTGGGTGGGGAGAATACAGGTCCAAGAAGGATTCAGAGGACCTAGTGGGGGTTGTATTGTTATATGGGAAACTGGGGAATGTTATGCATGTACAAACTTTTGTACTTACTGTTGAATGTAAAACATTAATTCCCCAATAAAAAAAAAAGGGAGAGAAAAAAAAAAAAAAAAGATCACCCATACCACAGACATCCCTTACAACCCCCAAAGACAAACAGTTGTTGAGAAGGTCCACCAAACACCTAGGCCCAATTAAGTAAAGAAAAAAAGGGGGATACATCCCCCAATATTCAGTTGGCTAGTGCACTAACTACATTAAACCTCCTTTAATATCTATAAACATTCAAACCAGACACCCTGCTAAACCATGGGAAGCAGATTTGTATGTGTTTCTTTCATAGGAATCCCCAGAAAACCAGCTGGACCCTTGCACACTCTGACATCGCCCACTAGATGGCAGAACTACAGTGCCCCTCCCCAAACCAATGATGTGACCTGACATGATCTGAAGAACCTGATTCACAGACTCCAGGGACAGAACTTTCTTACTGCCTTTCTCTCACCCATCACTGTCTGTCCTTCCTGCTTCTGCTTCACCTGTCACATTTTGGCAGTTCCAGCTCACTCTACAGAGAAGCAAAGTTCCAGTGGCTGCCCTTCCCCATTGAGATAGATGTGCAGCGTTTCATCTCCTGGCATTTCTTCTTCTATTGTTAGCATTGGACTGATGCTTCTATTGGACTTGCTGGCACACCTCTTGGACACTTTGCACAACTTTACAGCAGCTTCCCTTTACACTGCTGGGTTTCTCAAAGACTGACTGCAGCAGTCTATGTACTTTGCAGCCAGCTGTCTTGGGACTCTATAGCGCTGAATAGCCCCATCGCCTGGCAGACTACAAGCCCCTTCGCTTGGCAGGCTACACCCCCTCGCCTGATCAGCCCTGCCCCCAGAAGCAAGAAATGCCCCCTCTTCTGCTAGGCCCTGCCCTCAGAGGCAGGAAACGCCCCCTCACTGCTAGACACTGCCCTCAGAGGCAGAAATGCCCCCTCGCTGCCAGGTTCTGCTCTCAGAGGCAGGAAATACCCCCTCGCCATTAGGCCCTGCTTTTGTCGGCAGGAGACAACCCTTCCCTGTTAGTCCCCACTCTTTATGCTTATCAGGCAGCCCCTCTCCACCTACCAGGCCTCTTTTCAGTCTCATGCTGTCCCTTGGTACTCTTACTTATCGCCCCTGTCTTATTCCAGTTCTTTTATAAATGCCTGCACGATATCATTCAGGTTTCTGCATAATATAGGTTTCTGTTCACCCCTACACTGCTATTCCTCTGAAATAAATGGAGTCTTTTACAGAAATTGACCCATTTATATATGGCCATTAAGAAAGAGGGGGATGTCGGGAAATTGTGAGGATGTGGTTGAGCTTGGCAGGGCTTGAACCTGAGGAGTGCATCTATCCTGTTAGTCTCTCTCTCTACCGAGAGGTTGAGCAAGGAGGGACAGTAGTAACCCCAAATGTGTGCCTAGTCCTATCAGACTCCCTGCCTCACAAAGCACCCCACGTTCCTGATACTATGGCCATTAGATAAAAAGAAAGGGGGAATGTCAGGCCTTAAGCCAGTCCCCCTGCTCTGATCCATCCTCCATTGCTGATACTATGGTCTATTTACATGATCATTGTTTTGCCTGAGACATGCCCTGCCTGCAGGGTTTTAATTAATCCCACTGCGTAAAACCTTCACAACAGTTGCTATGGTAGCTTTCTACCTTCCCTCTCTTTCCTTTTCTCCATCCCCTTTCCTAACCATTTCCTTTTCCAACTTACCACTTCTGGTTCAAAATATATAAAAGCGTTGTCTCTGATCAATAAAGACACATTGCCTTCCTGCTCCTCAATGAGTTCCTCATCTCTCTCTCTCTGGCAATGCTACCCTGGCACCATCCGGCCCCCAGCACCCCACTTGCTGTCAGGAATGCTGCCTCACCTGAAGGCAACCCACCCTGGAGAGGGCAGGGTGGGCCTCCCAGGGCACTGGGACCCCCCCTCAATGGGGTGGTGACCAGCATGGCAGTCCTCCCCCCACCCAGTGTGATTCTCTTCAGTTCATCAGCTTTATTCCTTCAGACTCATTCCTTTTCATTTTAGCTCTACTGAAGGCTGCAGCTGGGGTTCCCTCTGCTCGGAATACCCTAAGCAAAATTCCTCCAGACCCAAATTTCAGGGCACCTATTCATTTGTAATATTTTAAGGCTATTTTAATATATTTAATATATTTTTAAGCTTGTAATCAGCTGATTCCTTCACCCATAGACTGGTTGGTGAATCATTATTGAGCTTGGTTTTGTGCCTTGGGCAAGCACCTGGCTGCCTGGCTCAGATAGGAAGATAGGAGAAGGAGAAGAATCCACAAGGGCTGCCATTAAACCTCTTGGAGAGGCGGTGATGCCCAAGCTGAGCAGCTAGCAGACCCTTCTTGTACAGATTGTGAAAATCAAGAACAAGTCATTCTCTGATGCAGAAAGATGGAAATGGGTGTTAGGGAAAAAGTGAGGACACATGAATGTGGAGAAACAGGAGGGCCTGCAACACCCACCCCCACATATGTGCGCGCGCACACACACACACACACACACACACACACACACACACACACTCCAATTTCTCCATAGGTTATAGCTCAGTCTTCGTGGCACACAGGACAGTGGCCTGCCTTTATGTTTTCTGAACGATCCCTGTGGCTGACGTGAGCCCAGTGTGCTGTGCAGAACTGTGCTACTAGATGGCGGCTGTGAAGGTAGTTTGTAGAGAGAGGAGGCACATGTGGGCAACTTGATTCTGTTATTCTCAGCATCCTGACAAGGGGACACACCATCAGCAACTCAGCCCTTGCTAGAGAAAGTTTTGTTAGGTATTTATTTTATGCGATGGAGGGGGAGAGAAAGACTGAAGACCAGAGCACCACTGTGGCTCATGGGCTGCTAAGTGTTAAACCTAGGGCCTCCCACATGCAAATCCTGTGTTCTGCCCACTGAGCCACCTCCTTGCCTGCCCTAAAGTAGTATGTTCCTACCTGTTTTCAGGATACTGACAAGCATCTACTTGGTCATCCCAGCAGTAGTAGCTGCTGCTTCAGGGCGGGACAGGTGGCAGGAGATGCTGGGACAGCTACACAGGTGGGAGACAACCAGGGACTCATGGCTGAGCTGGGAATGCAGTTCAATCTTTATTGACGAGTGGGGATGCAGTTCAACAATCTAACCTCTATTTATTAGAAAATACTGTCCTTTATATCTCCTGAGGTGGAAGTGTCAGGAAGAGGAAGTACGTAGGATAGGGGGTGGGGAGAAGGAAAAAGCATGCGAACCAGTGGGGATTAAACCAATGAAAACAATAATGTAAATAGACCACAGCATTAAGCAATACAAGTGAACCTAATGTGATGATCAAAACAGAAGGTCTTATAAACAGAATTTAGAAGCATACCAACAAGAAATAAGTGAGTGAGAAAGTGGGAAAGCAACAGCCATTTAGCACAGATTTGTTGAGCACCTCTGCTGTGGAGGAGATAATCTCGGCCCCCAAAAGAGCTGTCAGCTCAATGTCCACACAGAAACCATGCAAACCCATTGTTTCACACTACCTGTGCAGAAAGAGAAGTGAGGTGTCTCATCCACAGTCCTGATTTGCAAACCGACCTGATGTCCACATTCTGTCTCCTCTGACTAGGTCACCTTCAGTCAGTTATACCACTTCTCTGGACCTCAGCTTCTTCATGTACAGAATAATTATGACTTCTCACTCACAGGGCTGTCATGTGGACTAAAGGAATCTTCTGGAACTTCTGTCTGGACTCTCTTAGATCGGTATCAGACCCAGGCACCACCAGAAACCAGAGCAATTGGTTGAGTGCATATGTTAAATGCTCAAGGATTATCCCACCTGCAGGGGGACAGCATCACAAGTGGTGAAGCAGTGCTGCAGGTGTCTGTCTCTCTCCCTCTCTGTCTCCCCCTTCCTCTCAATTTCTGGCTGTTTCTATCAAACAAAGATAATTAAAAAATAAAGTAGAAGAAGAAATAAGAACAAGATAAAGAAGGGGAGAAGAGGAAGGGGAGGAAGAAATGAGCAAAGTGAAGAAAGAAGTGTATTGCAAGAAGATACTGACTACAGTAAGAGAGAAATGATTGGAAGAAGAACAGGAGGAGGAAGAGGATATTTATTGGAAATGGGAAATGTTTTTTGTTGGAATATGATTCTTCAAGGCACTTTAAGATATTCTTATTCTTATTCAAGGGTTATCTCTGGGCTTTGGTGCCTTCACTACAAATCCACTGCTCCTAGAGGCTATTTTTTCCCTTTTGTTGCCCTTGTTGTTTTATTGTTGTTGTTGGATAGGAAAGAGAGAAGTTGAGAGGGGAAGAAGTCAGGAGAGAAAGATAGACACCTGCAGACCTGTTTTACCACTTGTGAAGCAACCTCTCTGCAGGTGGGGAGCCTGGGGCCTCAAACTGGGATCTTTACCCTGGTCCTGTGCTTAGCGCCATGTGTGCTTTACTTGCTGCACTACCACCTGCCCCCACTTTAAATTATTTTGACCTTTTTCTCTAGTACAAGAATAGGGTAGAAAGTATGGAAAGTTTTTAAAAAAATTTTTTATTTATAAAAAGGAAACATTGACAAAACCATAGGATAAGAGGGGTACAGCTTTGCACAATTCCCACCACCAGACCTCCATATACCAACCCCTCCACTCACAGCTTTCCTACTCTTTAACCCTCTGGGAGTATGGACCCAAGATCCTTATGGGATGCAGAAGGTTGAAGGTCTGGCTTCCCTGCTGAACATGGGCATTGACAGGTCGATCCGTACTCCCAGCCTGTCTCTCTCCCTAGTGGGGAAGGGCTCTGGGGAAGTGGAGCTCCAAGGTGCATTGGTGGGGTTGTCTGTCCAGGGAAGTCTGGTGGTATCCTCCTAGCATCTGGAACCTGGTGGCTGAAAAGAGAGTTAATATACAAAGCCAAAAAAAAAATTGTTGAACAATCACAGACCTACAAGCTGGGATGGTGCAGATGAAGTGTTGGGGAGGTCCTCCATTTTGTAGATAGCTAGTAGGCATATTTTAGTTATATTTCAAAGGGCCTATATCTATACTAGTGCTTTTTTTCCCATTAGGGTCAGGGAGATAGCATCATGGTTCTGCAAGGCACACCTTTGGGGTTACTACTGTCCCTCCTTGCTCAACCTCTCGGTAGACAGAGAGACTAACAGGATAGATGCACCCCTCAGGTTTAAGCCCTGCCAAGCTCAACCACATCTTCACAATTTCCCAACACCTCCCTCTTTCTTAATGGCTATTTATAAATGGGTCAAAAGACTCCATCTCTGATAGAGGAATAGTAGTATAGGGGTGGACAGAAACCTTTATCATGCAGGTGTTTTTAAAAGAACTGGAATAAGACAGGGAGTGATAAATAAGAGTAGCAAGGGACAGCATGAGACTGAAAAGAGGCCTGGTAGAAGGAGAGGGGCTCCCTGATGGGCAGAAAGGAGGTGCTGCTTGATAGGCAGAGGAGTGGGGACCTGATAGGCTCAGGGGTGAGAGGGGTGATCTGGCATTGCAGAGTCCTGAGACAGCTGGATGCAAAGTCCATGTACTGCTACAGTCAGTCCTCAAGAAGTACAGCAGTGTAAAGGGAAGCTGCTGTAAAGTTGTGTAAAGTGTCCAAGAGGTGTACCAGCAAGTCCGATAGAAGCATAAGTCCAATGCCAACGATAGGAGAAGAAATGCCAGGGGATGAAACGCTGCATGTCTATCTCAGTGGGGAAGGACAGCTACTCTCTGTAGAGAGTGAGCTGGAACTGCCAAAACATGACAGGTGAAGCAGAAGCAAGAAGGGCAGACAGTGATGGGCGAGAGAAAGGCAATAAGAAAGTTCTGAGCTTGGCGTATGTGAATTAGGTTCTTTAAGTCATATCAGGTCACATCATTGATTTCAGGGGGGTTGCTGTAGTCGTGCCATCTAGTGGGTGATGTCAGAGTGTGCAGGAGTCCAGATGGTTTTCTGGAGATTCTTATGAAAGAAACACAAACAAATCTGCTTCCCATTGTTAGCAGGGTGTTTGGCTTGAATTTTTATAGATATTAAAAGAGGTTTAATGTAGTTAGTGCATTAGCCAACTGAATATTGGGGGGATGTATCCCCCTTTTTTTCTTTACTTAATTGGGCCTAGGTGTTTGGCAGGCCTTCTCAACAACCGTTTGTCTTTGGGGGTTGTTAGGGATGTCTATGGTATGGGTGATGTTATAAAGGGAAAAAGTCTTTAGATTGTTGGCTGACAAAGGCAGGCCTAGGGCAAAATAAGATACAGCAGTTAAGTGTAGAAAAATATGTGAATGCTGTTGTTAATTTACATAAGTTGTATATGGAGGGACTTGTTATATAGTTTGATATCTTACCATATGAGCAGATGCTTTTACATGTGAAGACTTGACAGCTGTAATTCACTTACTTGTGAAAAGAAATAAAACATGTAACAAGTTAGAAGTTTACTATAATTGATAACTTGGTGATTATAATTGGTTAAAGTATCTTTATAATTTTGTAAGTCCTTTCTAGTATGATTTTAAGGCTGTTTAAACAATTTAAGCGCAATAAAATGTGGTCAGTTAAAGAGAAGAACCATTGTTAGAAGCCTCAAGCATGAGAATAACCATATCATTAGCATAACCATTAGCATAACCATTGTGTGATCTATTAGTATAACCACTGTGTGATCTATCATTCACCTGGGCTGGTTCTACCTCTTTAATTGAGAAGGTATATGAGAGCTTTACATATCAATAGCATCTTTTCTACCTTTTGTTACACCCATTTAAATTGAAGACACACCCCAGGTGTGCAGTACCTATTTTGAAAGACTCTATTTGAATTTTAAAGAAAATAAATTTAAAGGTTAACCTATTTAGTCTCATGTAGGAGTCTCTGTGCAGCAGGATCTTCAGACCAAATTTAGTTAAAATATATTGATTTTTAACTAATTTTTACCTTAGATTTTAAACAAACTCAGGTTACTTAGAAAGTTAACACATGTTAGTGACAATGTGTTTTTTAGAACATTTACAATGCCAGATTGATGCTAGATTTGTTGTGGATTAATTTTCACAAGATTAGTTCACAGGGAACTTTTGTTGGCCCTCCAAAAATGTCTTGTATAGAGAATTTGTATTTTAATTTTGGAGATGATGAATTGTCACATTAAATATTTAGACTTTTACCTGAAATACTCAGTTACTTTAGCAACTTTATTTTACCTTTATAAGAATCGTGCTGAAAACTCCTTCATTTAATTTTGCCTAGTAAGAATGTAGTTTCAAAGTTACACTTTTAACCAATAAGTTAATGTTTACCAAACTTCAAACACACACATAAACATGTAGTCTATAACACACAGGAGGAGAAAAACTTTTTTTATGAAGACATATCATTTCAAACACAAATTTAGTTCTGTACTGTTAACTAAGGTTGAACCATCTTTACTCACACAGTTTAAGACTAAATGTTTCACATTTATACCAAGACTAAAAAAAAAAAATCAAAAGAGAAAGAGAAAAGAAGAGGAAAAAAATTCTTTAGGATTGTTTCTGGACATCTCCAGAAATCATGGCTGGCATTTTTATATAAAGTCAATTAAGTTTCAGAGTACTCTGAGCAAAATGGGTCATACAAAAAATGCAGTCATTCAAATAACTCTCTTACCAAATACAACTGAAAGCAGAGGGGGCAGACAGCAAGCTCAAGATATTCAGAGAGAGCAAGGGAGGAAGTGCGAAATGGTAGGGAGGTTTTGTTTTTTGGGCAATTTGAACCAGATTTTTCAGATCCCACTATGTCACTTTATGAGTCCCAGAGGACATCCTACTTCCGGCAAAAGTGCAGGGGTCGGGGGACAGGCTTGGGAGGTTTTACTTTCTCTAGAAAGCACGTAAGGTGTTGGGCAAGCAGAATGACCTGTTCCCTTAAATCTTGGATCGCAGCCTCAAAGTCCCTTACACTGGGGCCGTTTCTCAAATTAGAGTCACCCTCCTCTGCGGGAGATATGAGAGGGGTCCCCGCACATCTCCCAAGCACTACATTCACAGTCAAGAGGAACCAAGGTGTGGCCCAGAGCAAAATGTCCCAAGGATATAAAACCTGTCTAATGAAAAAAGAGTAGAGGGTTTGGGAAACCTCTTCATAAGGAGAAAGGTTGCCTATGGTGGAGGGGTCTCAGAAATGTAAGAAGAGGGAGAAAAGGAACTGCAGTGCCTTAGTTAAACACAAGGCTGCAGAGAGTCAAGCAGCTGTATACTTATCTGGGGCGCCTTTGTACATCTGCTGCTTGTGTGGAGCCGGTGGCCCCATGTTGGTACCAGAATGCTGCGCTAGCTTCCTGGGAGGGAGAGAGGATTCAGGAACTCATGGCAGCATGGTAATACAATTCTTTATTCACATGGGAACGCCCCAGAATTGGGTATGAGCACAGCGGGTTGAGCCACATGGTGCCAAATCGCAATGGCCACCTCCTGCTTTGCATGGCAGCCCTTCTCCAGGTCGGGATGCAGGAGAGAAAAGAGAGAAGAGAAGAGAGTGAAACCAGGAACAGAGTGGCTTTATGGGATAAAACTGGAAGTGGCAAGTCGGGTACGAGATGGCTAGGAAAGGGGGTGGAGAGGCAAAAGGCATGCTGGGAAGGTGGAAGCATCCTTAGCAACTGTTGCGATGGTTTTAACTGGTGGGATTAATTAACACCCTTCAGGCAGGGCAGGTTTGCTTGAGGTCGAAAGTAGATCAAAGGTGGGGATCTTTCAGGCAAAACAATCATTATGTAAATAGACCATAGTGTCAGAAATGGAGCAGAGTGAGGGGACTGGCTTTAAGGCCTGACATATTCTGATTTGGCTATAGACTAAACCCTAAATCCAGCTTTTATCCCTTAATCCACAGAAGATCTTTTTAGTTATTGAATGTTTGGTCCTTTTTGATCATAAAGCCAATAGTTTGGCAAACAAGTATTTTTCATGGAGATAGATGAGTTAAAACTGACATTCATATAAGAAGAATAAGCATCTAATAATGTCTAAGGCAACACTAAAACTAAAGTGCTGAAGCTATTCAGACATTAAAATATATCCTAGAACTGCCAAACTTCAAGCTATGGTAAAATAACTAGGAGTAAATCTATAGAGGTAAATATAAGAGGGCCTGGGTTATGGCACACCTGGTTGAGTGCACATATTACAATGTGCAATGTCCTGGGTTCAAGCCCCCAGTCCCCACCTGCAGGGGGACAGCTTCACAAGTGGTAAAGCAGGGCTGCAATTCCCTCTCTCTCTCTCTTTCTCTCTCTCTCCCCCCTTCCTCTCAATTTCTGGCTATCTCTATCCAATAAATAAAAACAATAAAAATTAAAATATCCAGGTGCAGAGAAATGATGTATGAGTGAAGCCCAGCTATGAAATTAAATTCAACTTAGAAAAAAAAGAAATAAAAGAACATACATAAATTTGACATTCATATCTTGGTTTTTTATTGTTGTTATTATTGTTGTTATTGATGTCATCTTAGATAGGACAGAGAGAAATGGAGAGGGGAGGGGAAGAAAGAGGGGGAGAGAAAGGCAAACACCTGCAGACCTGCTTCACCACCTGTGAAGCAACTCCCCTGCAGGTGGGAAGCCAGGGGCTAGAACCGGGGTCCTTATGCAGGAATTTCATATCTTGGATCACATGGTCAAAATGGAGTTTGTCACGAAAGCTTCTAAGGCTACTATCTAACCAAGTGGAAACTCAGTGACAGCGCTTCCTGCTGCCACTGGCCAATGCAAACCCCAGCCATTCCGGATCGGAGTATGGGGTGGAGAGCTGGCCACCCTGCTGGATGGCAAATGTGCTGGATGTCGAGGAGCCGTCTGTCCACAAGGAGAAGGGTCGCACACTGCTTTTCTCACGAGTGGACTTCAACCTGGATGACAGTGATAAATGCCAATTAGAAGTAGACCTATTTGAGAGGGTTGCAGATCAATATTTGCAAAGGATAGCTAGTCTGTATTTGCATTTTAAAGTATGTTTCATGTGATTTTCTTAATTTATTTTCACGTGTCACTACAGAATGATTTCAGTCTCTTTGTTAAATAAATTCACTTCATTTAAGAAATAGTAACTGATGGTCCAGGTGGTGGCACAGTGGCTAAGACATAGACTCTCAAGCATGAGGTCCTGAGTTCAATCCCTGGTAGCACATGTACCAGAGTTATGGCTGGTTCTTTCTCTCCTCCTATCTTTCTCATGAATAAATAAATAAATTCTTTAAAAAAAAAAGAAATAGTAACTGGCTTTGCACTTTCAATGGCTTACAGATAATGGGAACAGTTTCTTTAATCGTTTGAATTTATTTTAATTTTGAACACCGTGGTTTAGGCCATTTCTGACCTTTGTCACACACTCTAGGGCTTCCTAAGGGCAACATGGAAATGTAAATACTTAAAAGGTTGAGCTAATAAGTAGGTCTGTTCAAGCATCTCTGATGAGCAAGTGCTTAGAAGATAAAATGGCATTTCTCCTGTAAATCCTAAAAAAGAAGCAAACTGGGGAGATGTGAGATTGTACCACTGAGACAAATCTTATAAGAACATTTTCTTGATTAAAATCACTTTTTTTTTTTTGCCTCCAGGGTTATCGCTGGGGCTCAGTGCCTGTACTACAAATTCACTACTCCAGGAGGCCACTTTTCCCCATTTTTGTTGCCCTTGTTGTTTTTATTATTGTTGTTGTTGGATAGGACAGAGAAGTTGAGAGAGAAGGGAAAGACAGAGTGGAGGAGAGAAAGACAGATATTTGCAGACCTGCTTCACCGGTTGTGAAGCGACTCCCCTGCAGGTACGGAACCAGGGACTCAAACCAGGATCCTTACACTGGTTGGGGTGATTCACGCCATCTGCGCTTAACCTGCTTCGCTAACACCCGCCCCCCTAAAATCACTTATTAAAAGAAATAATTTCTATACTAATAATAGATTGACATGAGATTTTAAAATATTTAGTGCCGGGAGTTCGGTGGTAGCGCAGCAGGTTGAGCGCACATGACACAAACGCAAGGACTGGCATAATGATCCCAGTTCGAACCCCTGGCTCCCCACTTGCAGAAGTGTCGCTTCACAAGAGGTGAAGCAGGTCTGCAGGTGTCTATCTTTCTCTCCTCCTCTCTCCATTTCTCTCTGTCCTATCAACAAGCACGACAACAATAACTACAACAATAAACAAAACAAGGGCAACAAAAGGGAATAAATATTAAAATATTTAGTGCCAATAAGATTAAAACAATTTGAAATCACTTTATACAATTAATTGACTCAGTATTAAAAATTTTTCGATAGAGAATCAAACTTAACCCCACGACAAAAAAAAAATCTGCTGAATCTTTTATGCTCACAAGTAAGATTCTCTGTCTTATTTAGTCACAGATACCTCTCCCTGTTTATATATATATATATATGGTGCCTTTGGGTGTTTACAGAGCAAGGTAAATATGGATTATCTAATGTTTTCACATGTGTAGTATATACATGTGCCTATCTGTAAGATAAAGAGACTTAATTTTCAACAAGTAGATAAATTACTATAGTAATTTTATTGTACAAAACTAGTAAATGCAGACATGTCAGTTCTGTTTCATAGAATATGAGCCAACATCCCTATTAAGCTCCATTCTCTTCAAAACATTACTATGAAAGTAAAATTAAAAAAGAAGTAGCAGTTTATGATAGATTAAAAATGATAGTTCCATAAAATAAAGAAAAACTAAGTTATCAACTAAGAATGTTGTATTATAATCATGTAAAAAAATGAGTAAGAATACTCCCCTGGCCATCTCCACAGTGCCCCTCCCCAGGCCTCTTGGTCTTCTATTTTTTGTCATTTGTATGACTGGAAAGAGCAAAATCAGCTGCCTCCCCAACCCCTCGTGAAAAGTAGAAAAAGCCAATTCTAAGACTCCATCCCAGACATGGAAAACTCTGGGAGTGCTGCCTAGTAATCACCTTTGACCTGCTTTCCAGGTACAGACTAAAATTTAATAATCATCGATCAAGGGAAGAGGCTTCTTAGAAGTCTGAGGTGCTTGAGGAATTACTATGAAGCTCTGATTGTTCAGGGACCTCAGAGAGCTCCTAGAATTGGGAGCAAGGTCTTATAGACCTCCAAAGCACCAATCTTGACTTTCTTCTATGCCAGGCTTTCTATGCTAGATAGACACTAACATTTTGCACTGTGTTAAATACAAATCTTGCTGTGATGGCAATAATCTTATTTGAAAAAGGAGGAAACCTAACTTTAGAATCACTGGTTTCCCCTGTACTATCAGATCTGGAGGTGATGGAGGTAGAATTCAAAACTCCGTAAGTTGACTACTGCTTAACTTGCTAGGCCTTTGAAAAGAGAAGCACAGCATGGCTGTACTCCTTCTTACCCTGGGCTTCTTGAATTATCTGCAGAAGTTAGTATTTGCTTAAATTTCTCAGTTAGTGTACTTGCTGAAATAGTAATCTTGACTTAGCAACTAGGCCCACAGTCTGTTAATGTACCAATAGTGCTCAATAGTCTTATAGTAGCATGACAATAACATGTAGATAAGAATACACATATAAATGAGATGACAATTTGTTACCTGGTGGTTTTTATCTAGTTACAACATATAGAAATTCAATTATAACATTTATTCATTCATAATTATTTTTCCAAATTAAGCAATCTTAAAATTATTTCCAAATGAAACTCCAGTTCACATGATACTCAAGTGGGAAATTAAGAGACATGTAATTTAGAAACAGGATAATTATATTCATTTCTTATATAACTTTTATTTATAAAAAGGAAACACTGACAAGAACCATAGGATAAGAGGGGTACAACTCCATACAATTCCCACCACCAGAACTCCGTATCCCATCCCCTGCCCTCAGAGCTTTCCTATTCCTTATCCCTCTGGGAGCATGGAATAAGGGACATTATGAGAAGGTGGAAGGTCTGGCTTCTGTAATTGCTTTCCCACTGGACATGAGCATTGACAAGTGGATCCATACTCCCAGCCTGTCTCCCTTTCCCTAGTGGGGCAGGGCTCTGGGTAAGTGGGGCTCCAGGACACATGGTGGGGTCGTCTGCCCAGGGAAGTCCAGTTGGCATCATGGTAGCATCTGGAACCCGGTGGCTGAAAAAAGAGTTAACATACAAAACCAAACAAATTCTTGACTAATCATGAATCTAAAGGCTGGATTAGTGCACATAAAGATTTGGGGGAGTCTCCATTTTGTAGATAGTTAGTAGGCCTATTTTAGTCATATATTCCAAAGGGCCAATGACTATACCTTGTGGGTTTTTTTTTCTGAGCCTGACATCTGATACGTAGGTGGATCCAAGTTATTGTCTGAGGAGATGATGTCATGGCTGGAAAAAGGACCAGAAAGCTGGATCAGGGAAGAGAGTAGCTCCCTAATATGGGAAAGGGGTGTAAATATTGTTGACTGCAAACACTATCAATTTGATGTGATGTGGGGCCCATATTCAGCTTAGGACCCTATGTGACCTTTGCATCACTGTAGATCTGAGCTCACATTGTGTGGTCATGAGTAGGAATGTTCCAAGCTGCCCCAATTTCAGAACCCATCTCCCTCAGGTGGAAAATAGAAGATGTTGTCCAGCCTCCCTTCAGAGGATGGAACATTCTCTACCATTGTTGATCTATGTTGAAGGCAAGGTCCTATAAAGGCCCACAGAGGGGTCTATTGTGTTGTTTCTGATAGAGATGACCAGTAACAATGGAGAGAAAGATTTATTCGAGGTCTAGGCCCATCTTATTTGTTTGGGAATCTCAGGACTCCCCGACTAGGGCCCCAGCTGACAGGGTGGCCAGATAGTGACTAACGTGTCATTGTTAATGTATGCCAGTTTCTTGCCCTTATTCAGCTTTTTTAGTCCTTGCTTTGATAAGGTTAGCTTTGGAGTGACTGAGGAAAGTTTAATAGGAAGTTTGGTGAGATGGGATAATTATAATCTGTTGAAGTGATCGGTGATAACTTTGTTGTCATTTTTTCCCTGCGATAGACAATTATTGCAAATATATGTGTCTTTTCATTCAGTCAAAACAGTGAAGTAGTGCTCTGACCTCTCCTGCACTCTTAAGATCTTTTAAATCTCTTTAAAGTAAAAAGGAGTTACAGAAAATAACCAGTGGCAATGAACAGGTTCTTTTCTCTGTATCTGACTACCTGTCTCACAAGAAGACATAAGGTCCTAAAGAATTTTCCCCTCACCTCCACCTTCTCCTAAGGAAGTAGCAGGAGGAGTCCCTGTGAATGTGTGGAGTCATTAGAATATCTTCCTGTCAGGGGTCTTTTGCATCTTTTTCACTCCGTCTGCCAAGTGCACAAAACTCTAGGATACCAACAACTGTTTGTTTTTGAAAAAAAAAAAGTCTTTTTTTTTTTTTTTTGCCTCCAGCTTTATCGCTGGGACTCTGTGCCTACACTAAGAATCCACTGCTCCTTTTTTCCCTTTTGTTGCCCTTGTTGTTTATTCTTCTTATTATTTTTTCATTGCTGTCATTGTTGTTGGATAGGACAGAGAGAAATAGAGAGGGGAAAACAGAGAGAGAAAGATAGACACCTGCAGACCTACTTCACATCTTGTGAAGTGACACCCCTGCAGGTGGGGAGAGGAAGGGCTGGAACAGGGATCCTTATGCTGGTCCTTGCACTTCGCACCATGTGCACTTAACCCACTTTGCTACCATCTGACTCCCCTCTTCTTTTTTTTACCGTGTAGTTGAGACACGATGAGCAGTATAGGGTTTATTTATAGCTTCTGTTTTTTCTTTTTTTTCCATTACTAAATGATAGAAGAGATCTTGTTTCACTATGCTGTAGTTATTTCACATAATATCAGAGAAACAGGATAAATGCATAAATCCTAATGAGCACACAAACTGTGCAGTAATTTATGTGAGATTGGCAGTTATTAAAGGTGATGCCTTTCCTGCAGTGAATCCTGAAAAGGAGAAGGAAAGAGGAGACAGTGAAAATATCTTTATTTTTAATATACACTGCCCTTCAGTTCAAAATGGATGAAGCAGGAGGTGATTATGCCTCTGTTCATCCTCTCCCGGAGCTTTCACATTTGTCTTTCTGCCATTCACCATCCCCATCTTGTTGGGAGACTCAATTAGTATTTAATCCAAGTATAGATGGCATGGTTATGCCTAGGTGGTGGCACAATGCATAAAGAACATTAGTGTCGCAAGGATGAAGTCCCAGATTGGATCACTGGAACCACATAGGACAGAGTGATGTTTTCTTTTTTATTTATTTTATTTTATTTTATTTATTTATTTATTTAAGAAAGGATTAATTAACAAAACCATAGGGTAGGAGGGGTACAACTCCACACAATTCCAACCGCCCAATCTCCATATCCCACCCCCTCCCCCAATAGCTTTCCCATTCTCTATCCCTCTGGGAGCATGGACCCAGGGTCATTGAGGGTTGCAGAAGGTAGAAGGTCTGGCTTCTGTAATTGCTTCCTCGCTGAACATGGGCGTTGACTGGTCGGTCCATACTCCCAGTCTGCCTCTCTCTTTCCCTAGTAGGATGGGTCTCTGGGGAAGCTGAGCTCCAGGACACATTGGTGGTGTCTTCAATCCAGGGAAGTCTGGCCGGCATCCTGATGATACCTGGAACCTGGTGACTGAAGAGAGTTAACATACAAAGCCAAACAAATTGTTGAGCAATCATGGACCCAAAGCTTGGAAAAGTGGAGAGGAAGTATTAGGGAGGTACTCACTGCAAACTCTAGTGTACCTCTGCTTTCTTACTTTGGTGCCATACTCCAAACTCAGTCAATTTCTGCTTTGCGTTTCTACTTCTTCTTCTTTTTTTTTTTTACATGCATAACATTCCCCAGATTCCCATTTAACAATACAACCCCCACTATTTCATTCATCATTTTTCATGGACCTGTATTCACCCCACCCACCCACCCACCCACCCCAGAGTCTTTTGCTTTGGTGTAATACTCCAATTCCATTTCAGGTTCGACTTGTGTTTTCTTTTCTAATCTTGTTTTTCAACTTTGGCCTGAGAGTGAGATCATTCCATATTCATCCTTCTGTTTCTGACTTATTTCACTCAACATGATTTTTTCAAGGTCCATCCAAGATCGGCTGAAAACGGTGAAGTCACCATTTTTTACAGCTGAGTAGTATTCCATTGTGTATATATACCACAACTTGCTCTGAATGACTCTGAAAATGTCCAATAGTTCTAGGTTATCTATCTCTTCATTTAGCTCCCTTATGTCTTTACTGATTTTCTTCCTGGATGATCTGTCAAGTTGAGATAGTGGGGTGTTGAAGTCCCCTACTATGATTGTGTTACTGTTAATATATTGCTGTAGCTCTTTCAGTAGAAGTTTGATGTATTTAGATGGCTTCTCATTGGGTGCATAGATATTAATAATTGTTAAGTCCTCTTGATTGACTGATCCTCTGAGCATTAAGTAGTGTCCATTCCTATCTTTTTTAATCTTATGTATTTTAAAGTCTATCATGTCAGATATGAGAATAGCTGTTCCTGCCCTTTTTTGTGGGCCATTGGCTTGAATGATAGTTTTCCATCCTTTCACTTTAAGTCTGTGTTTGTCTTGTTACGTTAGGTGAGTTTCCTGTAGACAACATATTGTTGGGTTGTGTTTTCTGATCCATCTTCCTACTCTGTGTCTTTTAATAGGTGAATTCAGGCCATTCACATTTATTGATATCAAAGATTGAAGATATTTTAACGCCATTCTTGTAGAGTTTTAGAGTGTTTTGATATATGTTCTATTTGTGGTGGTCTGGTTGTTTATAGGAAACCTTTCAGAACTTCTTTCAAGGCAGGCTTGGTGATGGTTGCTTCCTTCAACTGTTGCTTGTCTGAGAAGGTTTTGATGCTTCCATCTAGTCTGAATGACAATCTAGCAGGATATAGTATTCTTGGCTGAAAGCCTTTCTCATTGAGCACTCGATAGATATCTTGCCATTCTCTTCTGGCCTGGAGTGTTTGTATGGAGAAGTCTGCTGCTAATCTTATGGGTTTTCCTTTGTAGGTGACTCTTTGTTTTTCTCTTGCAGCCTTGAGGATCCTTTCTTTATCCTTATTCCTTTCCAATCTAAGTATGACATGTCTTGGTGTCTTTAGGTCTGGGTTAATTCTGTTTGGGACCCTCTGGGCTTCTTGAATCTTTATGTCTTTGGTGTTGTCTAGACTAGAGAAATTTTCAGCTATTATGGCCTGGAGAATGCTTTCTTCCTCCCCTTCTCTTTCTTCCTCTGGTAAGCCAATAATGCGTATATTGTTTCTTTTGAAGTCATCCCATAGGACTCTGTTGTTGTTTTCAGCATCTCTTAATCTCTTTTTGAGATCTCTTACTTCTTTTTTAGTTGTCTCTAATTCATCCTCAATCTTGATAATTCTGTCTTCAGCCTCATTGATTCTATTCTCTCTGCCCTCTACTGCTTTCTGGAGTTCATCTATTTTGTTGCCCTGCTCTGATACTGTTTTAGCTTGTTCAGCTAGTTGCCTTCTTAGCTCAGCGATTTCAGCTTTCAGCTCTCTAATAACCATGAGATTATTAGAATTTTCTTCCATATTCTCATTTGTTGTTCCTGCATTTCTGATTACAATTTTTTCAAATTCTTTACTCACTCCTGTTATTATTTCCTTGGCTAATGTTTGGATGTTGAACTCGTTGTTTTGTGCTTCACCCTCTGGAGGACTTTTAGCTGGACTCTTGTCCTGGTTCGAGTCTCCAATATTTTTTCTTGTTGTTTTAACCATTTTATATAAGTTAACAGTTTTTTCAATCCCTGAGTTGGAGTTCAGTGGTGTAAAAGCCTTTTTTTTTTCCCCCTGTAGGCTATGGGAGCCTGAGGGCTTTTAAACTATCAATAGGCTTCTTTGTTTAATCACTGACTCCTGACCAAGAAATAAAGCAGGGTGTGGCAGAGATAATCCAGTGGTTATGCAAAGAGACTTTCACAGCCCCTCAGCTATGCCACAGAGGTATAGGTCTTCTCCTGAGTTTCCCGGTTAGATCTCTGTGCCCTGGTGTCCCTCCCTGTTGCTGCTCCAGATTCTGAGGGTAGTAGCAATGGAGACTCAGAGTTGCACTTGGTGAGTCTCTGGGGAGTCCTTTCCTCCCTTCAGCTGTCCCCTTGTTGGTGGAGCAGACTGGAGGTGGTGTCTCCACTGACAAACTGTTGAACTGTGAGCAGTCAATCTCTCCTTAGGCCCCTCTCTCCTCTCTGTCACCAGCCACGCGTGTTTGTACTCACGGGTGATTTACTGGGTTCCTGTGGTCATTCTAGTCCTGTCTTGTTTTGGTCCGGGTGGTCTCCTTTGGTATTCCTAGTTGATCCGGGAGAGGATCCAGAGTGATGTTTTCAATATATTTCTCTTACACACACACACACACACACACACACACACACACACACACACACACCCCTTTTTAAAAAACATAATCTTTTATATTCATTTTGGATAGACACTGAGAGGGAAAAGGGAAATTGAGAGTGAAAGAGAGACACCTACAGCACTGTTCCACTACTCATGAAGCTTCCTCCTGGCAAGTGGGTGTGGGACTATGCGTAAGCTTGGTAGAGCTTAGGGAAAACTCCCCCCATCCCTGGATGGAGGTCTGGGAAAGACACCCCCTTGTTAGCCTCTCTCACGGAGATGAGCAAAGGGGAAAAAATCTCTCAGACTCAGTTTCCCCTTATCAGACTCTCAAGCCCACAGAGATCTCACTGTTTCTCCCCGCTAACTGAAGGCCACATGGCTGCCTGCTTTAAGGTTCACTCAGAGTTCACATAGTCACCCAGAGTTCACATAACCACCTCACTTTTGATCACTAAAGAGAACATACTCAATCAGACACCTCCCTGACATCAGTCAGTGAAGCCCCAAGAACACTATTTCCTTATATCCTTTGATATGATGATTTATATCAAGCTTGTTTATCTTCTCTCTATCTCACCCTGCTGGTTTAACCCCTATGCTTCTCTCAAATGCCTTTAGATAATTAACCTGTTTGCATCATGGAGAATACTTGTTTTTTTAAATTTTTTTTATTTTTGTTGTATTTATTTATTTAGTCCCTTTTGTTGCCCTTATTGTTTTGTTGTTGTAGTTATTATTTTTGTTGTTACTGATGTCGTTGTTGTTGGATAGGACAGAGAGAAAAATGGAGAGAGGAGGGGAAGACAGAGAGGGGGAGAGAAAGACAGACACCTGCAGACCTGCTTCACCACCTGTGAACCGACTCCCCTGCAGGTGGGGAGCCGGGGGCTTGAACCGGGATCCTTACACCGGTCCTTGTGCTTTGCGCCACATGCGCTTAACCAGCTGCGCTATCGCCCGACTCCCGGAGAATACTTGTTTTGACCTTTATGTATCGCATCAATTCTTGTCATACCAGCCCCCTACCATAGGATCAAGCTGACCTTTAAGAAACCTGTAATTTCTGATGTATTTGAAAAATGTTCTTTGTCTGGATCCCTATTTAAACCCAAGCCCACCTTTCAATAAATGAGAGTGTTCCAATTCTCCCCAGTGTCTCTTGCCTATAACGTTGAGTCCCTTGAGCTAGGCAAGGGAGAACCAGTAGTTTACCTTCCTTGCTGAGAGTCACCCCGCATAAATGCCAGCAAGTGGGGACTGGAGACTTCAACCCAAGTTCTTGCAAATGGTATCAGGTGCATTCAACCAGATGTACCACCACCCAGCCCCTTTCATTATCTTTCTAATACATATACTAATAAATCTGTATAAAAACTTTCTGACATTGGGAGTTGGGTGGTAGCACAGTGGGTTAAGCGCACGTGGCTCAAAGCACAAGGATTGGCATAAGGATCCTGGCTCAAGCCCCTGGCTCCCCACCTGCAGGGGAGTCGCTTCACTCCCCTGTGAAGGTGAAGCAGGTCTGCAGGTGTCTATCTTGCTCTTCCCCTCTCTGTCTTCCCCTTTTCTTTCCATTTATTTCTGTCCTATCCAACAAAGACAACAACAACATCAATAATAAACACAACAATAAAAAACAACAAGGGCCACAAAAGGGGAATAAATAAATAAAATAAATATATTTTTAAAAAAACTTACTGACATTGGCTACTAGTTACTTAATAATTTTGATAACCTAACTTCTATATTCCTTGTAGAAATCACAGATACATTTTTAGGATTGTGGATGGGTTGCCTGTTAGTCAACCCAGCTTGTTATATAAAGAACAGATGAGATAGAGCATGTTCAGTCTGCTATGGCTGTAGACTATAAAAAAAGAGCAGGAAGGACCTTCTGGTATCCTGTGGTCCTATGCAAACAATGACTGAAGGTATGTCTCTGCAAACAAAGGAGTTTTCTCTAAACTCTGGCTATTGCACTTATAGCCAACACTTATTCTGTCTTTAGTAGAAACTTTCATGATCTGATGATCATAATGTGTCTGTACTGGTTCTTGAAGAAAGGAAAACAAAATACAAAATAACATTTAAGGTAGGACAACATTTATATGTGTTTCACAAAGTAATTCCCAGCTCAAATGTATATCTGGTGGGTGTTGGGGACTGAGCCTGAGACTTTTGGTCCCTCAGGCCTGAAAGTCTTTTTGCATAACCATTATGCTGTCTCTTCAGCCCCTCATTGGTTTTTAAAGTTACAAAATTAGTACTTGAGATTTTAAAGTCCACATCAAGACAAATAAAAGGTAGTCTAGGAAATGCTGCAGTGGATAAAGTACTAGATTCTTGGACATAAGGTCCTGAGTTCACGTCCCCACAGCACAAGTACCAGAGTGGTGTCTGGTCCCTGCTCTCTCTCTCTCTCTCTGCACACCTGTGATAAAGCACAAGGACCCCTGTTCGAGCCCTAGTTCCCAACTATAGGGGGGAAGCTTTGCAAGTGGTGAAGCAGTACTACAGATGTATTTCTGTTTCTATCTCTCTACTTCCCCTCTCCATTTATGGCTGTCTCTATCCAATGAATACATAAAAATAATAAAATTATTTTAATTAAAAAATAATTATTAGCCTTAAAACTAAACCCAAACACTGCAGAGTTCTCTCTGTGTGTGTGTGTGTGTGTGTGTGTGTGTGTGTGTGTGCACTTGAAGCAAGTTTCTTAAGTTACTTTAAGATGTAATCATAAGGGGGAGTCGAGCTGTAGTGCAGTGGGTTAAGTATAGGTGGCACAAAGCACAAGGACTGGCGCAAGGACTGGCATAAGGATCCCGGTTCGAGCCCTGGCTCCCCACCTGCAGGAGTCGCTTCACAAGCAGTGAAGCAGATCTGCAGGTGTCTGTCTATTTTTCTCTCCCCCTCTCTGTCTTCCCCTCCTCTCTCCATTTCTCTCTGTCCTATCCAACAACGACGACAACAATAACTACAACAATAAAACAACAAGGGCAACAAAAGGGAATAAAAAATAAAATAAAAAAATATGTAATCATAAATGTAAATGATAATACTTATTATTTTTTATACTGCCTGGGTTTCATTCAAATTTTGCACTTGCCTAATTCCACTGATTGTGGTAGACTTTATATTCTTTTTTCTTTTCTCTTTTTAATGTATTATTTATTAGCTATTTAATATTGTTACAAAAGTATAGTAAAATAGGCGTATAAATCCGTACAGTTCCAACCACCAGAGTTCTGTGTCTCTGTCCCCTCCACTGGAAACTGTAGTCGTTTTGCCATGATCACCAATATGGGCTGATTTTTTATCTGTCTATATCTTTGTGTCTTGATACTTATCTGGGGTGATGTGAAACACTGTTGTGACAACAGTCTTATTAATCAGTATTTCTACCATACAGTAATCTGGGAAAAAATAACTATAAACTCTAGTCTCCAAGTACAAATCCATCTCCTGTGTTTTCACTGTGCCTGCCAAATCCCACCACCAGTGCAGATGAAGCTAGAGGAGTCAGTCTGAGGAGAAGAGCTAAAGTGTTCCCTGGGACCCTGGCCCAGAGGCTATGTCAGGACTTTGGGCACTTGTGCTATGAAGTAGTGGGGCCCAGGGGGCCCAGGAGCCTGCTGCCTTTACCACCCTCCATTGGAATTAGCAGGAAAACCTGTGGCCAGTAGCCAGCTAAATAAGGGCCTGCACCTAACACACCTTTAAGTGGGATTTGAAGAAAAAAAAAACCTATGGCCTGGTGCCAGAGTAATCTCCTATGTGGTAGAGAGTTGGCCTAGCATGCTAGAGCTCCACAAGTCCAAAAACCTTGCAGGTCAAGGATAACAACTGAAGGATGCCTGCATCCACTTGAGAGCCCTTCAGAATTTCAGGGTGTCTTGGCTGGCTCCCCTGCTTGAGAGGGTCTTCTGAGGATGCAGGTGCTTCTGATGGAGAGGTCACCTGGGAGAGGCCCAGTGACAGGCTGCTGCTGGTACCATAGCCACACTCCAAGGAACCGCATAAGGCAGGTGCAACAACTGTACTTACGCTCCCATGTCTTGTTCATCTCTAACTCAAAGTTTAGATCCTCAATGCATTCATATCTTGACAGTACCTCCACTTCAGAAAGCCAACAACCTATCTAGATGACAGTATCCCTGGGATTCATTGGCTCAAGGAAGTGCCACCCACCACCACCATACCAAACACATGCCTCTAAGCTGGATCAGCTCTGCAGTTCTACTCTTACCCCTCATGCTGCCTGCCAGCTTCTATCTTTGCTCCCCTCTTTCTGTGTGCACCACAGCCTCTGTGTCTTCACTCTCTGGTAAGTTCAATAACACAAGACTCCTAAATTCTGCTCAAAACCACTGACTGGGGTGGGGGTGGATTTTAAAAACTCCCTTGTGAGTGGTAAAATAATGCAGGCACAAAGTCCCAGTTAAGTGGTCTAGTCTCCAAAGTCAGAAGCTGCATTGCTGCACAAAATCACATGGGGATACTGCCAATTTACTTGCAGTCAACTCTGGTAGAAAAATCCTTCTTAAGGAGGGTGGTGGTCTAGATAACATAATGGTTATGTAAACAGAGTTGATTTTGTTTTGTTTTGTTTTTGCCTCCAGGGTTATTACTGGGGCTCAGGGCTTGCACTTCAAATCCACTGCACCTGGAGGATATTTTTCAACTTTTGTTGCCCTTGTTGTTTATCACTGTTGTTGTTGTTATTACTGTGGTTGTTCTTAGATAGGACAGAGAAAAATATAGAGAGAAGACAACTGGGAGAGAATGATAAACACCTGCAGACCTGCTTCACCACTTGTGAAGAGATCCCCCAGCAGGTGGGGAACCGGGGGGCTTCAATCAGAATTCTTAAGCTGGTACTTGACCTTACCACCATGTGCAATTAACCCACTGCACTACTGCCAGGCCCCTGTGAACAGACTCTTAATGCTTGGGGCTCCAAAGTCCGCTGTTCAATACCTCCATACTACTATAAGTCAGAGCTGCACAATGTCCTAGTCAGGACACAAAATAATAATAAAGGAACTAGCTAGTAAGTTGTCTCCCAGCCCATTGAATTATTTTTTAACTATATTTGTTTTACTTTACTTTTTTAATCAGTTTAGTAATGAGAGAACGTTTTAAAGAGAGAAGGATGATAACTAAGAGGTAGTTGCTTCTGCCCAAGTACCTCTTTCTTATTTACTATTTCGACCTATTTTATTTCACTATTATCTTTAGGAATGAGAGCAAGAGACCCATGAGAAAGATGCAGAGACACTGACATGGGCAGGGAACTCAGAAGTTCCCTTTTTAGGAATGAGAGCTAGAGACCCATGAGAAAGATACAGAGACACTGACATGGGCAGGAACTCAGAAGTTCTGGGTTCAATAGGTCCATACCGCAAAAGTCAAAGCTAAACAATGCTCTAGTAGGGAAAATAATAATAAAAAAGGAACTGGACCCCAAGCCTCATGGTCCCGGGTGCCCTTTGAAGTTCACGTTCAATCCCTCCGTACCACTCACTATAAGTCAGAGCTGAACAGCTCGAACTTACTTTTAGGGATAAAAGTAATAATAAAGGATCAGCACCCCAAGCCTCCGTTCTCTGGGGTATTCAAGTTCCAGGGGGCTCTTGTGGTTCCAAGGGCCCTCTGAAGTGCTGGCTCCAATCCCTCCATATCACTGTAATTCAGAGCTGAACAGAGTCCTAGCAGGGAAAAATAATAATAAAGAAACAGCACCACAAGCCTTACAGACTCTGGGCCCTCGAGATCCCGGGGCCCTCTGAAGTCCTATGTCCAATCCCTCCACACAACTGTAAGGCAGAGCTGAACAGTGTACTAGTGGGGACAAAAATAATAATAAGGGAACAACACCCGGGGTCAACGGGACTGCAGCGGGTTAAACACACATAGCACTAAGCAGAAGGTCTTGCCGAAGGATACCGGTTCGAGACCCCGGCTACCCATGTGCATGGGTGTTGCTTCACAAGTGTTGAAGCAGGTCTGCAGGTGTCTATCTTTCTCCCCCCTCTGTCTTCCGCTTCTTTCCTATACAATAACAACAATAACAAAAATAAAAATAACAACAATTAACAACAAGGGCAACTAAAAGGAAAAATTGGCCTCCAGGAGCAGTAGATTCATAGTGCAGGCACTGAGCCCCAGTGGTAATCCTGGAGGCAAAGAAAATAAAAATAAAATAAAATAAAACGGAACAGCACCCCAAGATGGCGAAAGCAGGGGCCCACACAATCCGGGGGACCTCTGAAGTCCCGGGTCCAATACCTTCATACTACTATGGGTTAGAGCTGAACAGTGCCTAAGGAGGGAAAAAAATTTAAAAAAGGAACAGGACCCCAAGCCTCGCTGTCCTGTGGGACCTCTGAAATCCCAGGTCCAATACATCCATACCACTGCTAGTCAGAGCTGAACAGTGTACTAGTGGGGACAAAAATAATGGAAAAAGACCCCAAACCTCGCGGTCAGGGGGCCCTCAGGGTTTCCGGGCCCGGGCCCGGGTGCCCTCTGAAGTCCCAGGTCCAATCCTTCCATACCACTATGAGTCAGAGCTGAAGTGTCTTAGTAGAGCAAAATTTAAAAAAAGGGAGCACCAACCCAAGCCTCGCTGACCCAGTGGCCTCTGAAGGCCCAGGTACAATCCCTCCATACTACTATAAGTCAGAGCTGAACAGTGTCCTAGTAGAAGAAAATAATAATAAAAAAATAGTAATGTTAATATTAATAAAGGAACAGCACCCAAAGTTACAGACCTGGGAGCTACCTGAAGACCCAGGTCCAAATGCTCCATACAACTATAAGTGACAGCCGAACAGTGTCCTAATAGGGGAAAAAAGAAAAGTAATAATAAGGGAGCAGCATGGCAAGTCTCATGGACCCAGGGGCCCTCTGAAGGCCCAGGTCAAATCCATCCATACCACTATAAGTCGGAGTTCAACTGTGTCCTAGTAGGGGAAAATAATAATAATAATAATAATAATATAATGGAGCAGCACCCAAAGACTCGCAGACCAGGGGCCCCACTGAAGGTTCAGGTCCAACCCCTCCATACCACTATAAGTCAGAGCTGAACAGTGTCCTAGTAGAAGAAAAAAATATAATAATAATAAAGGCACAACACTCCAAGCCTCTCAGACCTGGAGTCCCTTAGAAGGACCAGGTCCAACCCCTCCATACTACTATAAGTCAGAGCTGAACAGTGTCCTAGTAAGGGCAAAAAAATAATAATGGAGGGCAGTTTGGCAGTAGTGCAGAGGGTTAAGTGCAAGTGGTGCAAAGTGCAAGGACTGGCGTAAAGATCCCGGTTCGAGCCCTGGCTCCCCACTTGCAGGGGAGTCGCTTCACAAGCAGTGAAGCAGGTCTGCAGATGTCTATCTTTCTCTCCCCCTCTGTCTTTCCCCTTCTCTCTCTATTTCTCTCTGTCCTATCCAACAACGATAATAACTGCAACAATAAAACAAGGGCAACAAAAGGGAATAAATAAATAAATAAATAATAGTAATAATGGAGCAGCACCCTAAGCCTCGCGGGCCTAGTAGCCCTCTGAAGGTCCAGGTCCATCCCTTCATACCACTATAAGTCAGAGCTGAACAGTGTCCTAGTAGAAGAAAAGAACAGTAATAATAATAATTAAGGAACAGCACCCAAAGCCTTGATGACCCAGGAACCCTCTGAAGGCCCAGGTCCAATCCATTCATACCACTATGATTCACAGCTGAACAGTGTACTATTAGGTGAAAAAATAAAAAAAAAAATAATAAAGGAGCAACACCCCAAACCTCGTGGAACCAGGGGCCCTCTGAAGGACCAGGTCCAATACCTCCATACCACTATAAGTCAGAGCAGAACTGTGTCCTAGTAGGGGAAAATAATAATAATAATAGCACCCAAAGTCTCATGGACCTGGGGTCCCACCGAAGGCCCAGGAAAAATGCTTCCAACCACTAAAAGTCAGAGCTGAACAGTGTCCTAGAAGGGGAAAAATAAATCATAATATTGGAGCAGCACCTCAAGTCTTGCATACACTGGGGTTCTCAGAAAGCCCAGGTCCAATCACCCATAACACAATAAGTCAGAAATGAACAGTGTCCTAGTTGAAAAAAATAAAATAAAATAAAGGAGCAGCACCCCATCCTCACGGACATGGCGACCCTCTGAAAGCACAGGTTCAATCCCTTCATACAACCATAAGTCACAGCTGAGCAGTGTCCTAGTAGGGGGGAAAAGAAAAATAATAATAAAGGACCAGTACCCAAGCCTCACGGACACTGGGGTTCTCGGAAAGCCCTGGTCCACTCCCTCCATACCACGATAAGTCAGAGCTGAACAGTGTCCTACTAGGTGAAAATAATAATAAAGTAGCAGCACCCCAAGCCACACAGACATGGGGGCCCCGGGTCTCCTCTAAAGGCCAAGTTCCAATCTGTCTGTACCACTATAAGACAGAGCTGAACAGTGTCCTAGTAGGGAAAAAAGAAAAAGAAAAATAATAAAGGAGCAGCACCAAGCCTCTAGGACCCGGGGACCCTCTGCAGTCCTAGGTCCAACCCCTCCATACCAGCATAAGTCGGAGCTGAACAGTGTCCTAATAGGGGAAAAAATAAATAATAACAAAGGAGCAGCTCCTCAAGCCTTGCGGACCTGAGGACCCTCTGAAACAAGCTTCCCTTGTTAACTGCTTCAGCTCTCCTTCCCCTGCATGTGTGGAACGGGGCTCCAATCCTGTCTTTGTGCAGTTTCTGAATGCGGGCCCAGCAACAAGCACCATCTTTGTCCTTCGTTCTACCAGTTCAATCCCAGTTCCACCTGTGCATGCTCCCGCATTTGCTCTTCCTCCACCCTTTCTGTTCCTCTTCCTTTATTTTATCTCTTTTTTAACTTTTTAATATTTATTTATTCCTTTTTGTCGCCCTTGTTTTATTGTTGTAGTTATTATTGTTGTCATCATTGTTGGATAGGACAGAGAGAAATGGAGAGAAGAGGGTTAGACAGAGAGGGAGAGAGAAAGATAGACACCTGCAGACCTGTTTCACCTTCTATGAAGCGACTACCCTTCAGGTGGGGAGCCGGGGGCTGGATCCTTACGCAGTCCTTTGTGCTTTGCACCATGTGCACTTAACCCTCTGTGCCGCTGCCCGACTCCCTGTCTCTTTTTATCTGTACTTTTCCCCCTTTCTGTTTTTTATCTGCTCTTTCTCTTCTTCTTTTTTAAGATTTTAAAAATATTTTATTTATTTATTTATTTTCCCTTTTGTTGCCCCTGTTTTTAATTGTTGTTATAGTTATTATTATTGTTATTGATGTCGTCGTTGTTAGGATAGAGAGAAATGGAGAGAGGAGAAGAAGACAGAGAGGGGGAGAGAAAGATAGACACCTGCAGACCTGTTTCACCACCTGTGAAGCAACTCCCCTTCAGGTGGGGAGCCAGGAGCTCGAACCTGGATCCTTACCCCAGTCCTTGTGCTTTGTGCCATGTGTGCTTAACCCACTGTGTTACTGCCCAACTCCCTCTTCTTCATTTTCCTTCTCCTCCTCCTCCTCCTCCTCCTCCTCCTTTTAACCCATGGCAACGGTCAGTTCTGGCTTCTTTCCTGGAAGTAGGTTTGAATAGTGGCAAATCCTCAGCAGTAATTCTCCCCCATTTAGTCATGGACCCCAGACCTTCACTGAGAAAATCCATTCCCATGGTACTCTCCAGACCCAGAAAACCACCCAGAGCCAGTCACTGACCTGCTGGTGCTCATGACAATCAAGTCTGCAAACACTGTAGCTAAATGCTTTGGTTGAATGGGCTCAGTCCCACAGCTCACAAGATAGTCAGCGCCATAACTAGTGGCTGAAGAGGAAAGGTCTGAGTCTTGGAAATCGGTAGAACTCCTGTGTATCTGTGTCCAGGTAACAATTCTTCTGGGGTAGCTATTTCAAAGCCAGCTGCTTTAAAGTAAATGGTTTCTAAAGGATCAAAATGGTTTCTAAAGGATCTTACTTTTTTCTTTCTTAAACCAGCACACTGCTCAGCTCTGGCTTATATTGGTAAAGAGGGTTTAAATTTAGGACTTTGGAGCCTCAGGCAAGAGAGTCTCTTTGCATAACCATTATGCTAACTAACCCACCCAGGCACCTTTTTTTTTCTTTTGATTGTTTCCTAAACATGGAAAACAGGAATTTATGATGGAATTTGTTAAAGCCATTTTATTTACAATCCTAGTGGGAACATTTCTAAACTTTATCTTTGAAATGAAATTCCTTTCTGCACATTATATTTCCTACGCTATGTCTATAGCATATATGTTTAATTTTACTTTTCTTGGTGTTAGCACAATCCCAATATGCTATGTGATTTTAATTATTACTCTACTATTCATTCATTCAGATATCAAAAGACCACAAACAGGTCAATTTAACTACTAGCATCCTGCCTTCTCCCTATATATATATATACATATGAATCATCTATTGATTCTTTTATGTGTCATAAATTGCACCTTGGCTCACTCCTCAGCCTAGATGATCATTTCCAGTATTGGTGAGTCTGCGAACAAAGACAGACACTCAATGCCATCCCTCACTCTGAATTAGACAAAACAAATGATATTACAGGAGCCAGTGGTGGTGTATTGTGTTGAGTGCACTTTACCATGTGCAAGGACCCACGTTTGAGTCCCCAGCTCTCACTTTCAGGGCAAAAGCTTCACAAATGTTAAAGCAGGGATGCAGATGTCTCTCTCTCTCTTCCAGCTCAACTCCTGGGTTTCTATATCTGATAAATAAATAACCAAAAATGTAGTATCATTTAATTTTTTTTCCTAATCTTTATTGGATAGAGACAGCCAGAAATTGAGTGGGAAGGGAGAGAGAGAAAGAGAGAGGGAGAGACACCTGCATCCCTGCTTCACCACTCACAGAGCTTTCCTCCTGCAGGTGGGGACTGGGGGCTTGAACCTGTGTCCTTGCTCATTGTAACATGTGCACTCAACCGGGAGCACCACCACCCAGCCTCATAATACCTATCTTGATTCAGACCATGGTCCTCCAAATGCCAAGTCCCAGAACAATGATAGTCAGTAGTTCACATTGGGCAGTATGCCAGCTTCACCCTGCTTAATCGTTTTGGTCTATTTACATAATCACTGTGTTACCTGGGAACCGCCCTGCCTACAGGGTATTGGTTTAATCCTCACTGGTTCATACTCTCTTTTTGCTCCACCCCCTCTCCTAGACACATCCTGATTTCCACCACTCTCTTTTTGCTCCATCCTCTCTATGTCACATCCTGTTTCCACCCTACTTGGCGAGTGTTTATACAGCTGCTCTTCTGATTGAACACACTTGGGATTGCCTTCTGGCTCCGAGAGTCCCAGAGTCTCTCTCCTGCGATGCTAGCCTGGCAGGAGTTCCTGATCCCTCTCCCACACAGCAGCCTAGGCTGGCTCCAGTCGAGTTCTCTCCAACCCAGAGAGCACTTGCTCGGGAAGAAGCACCCTCAGGCTATCCCGGCACAGACACACACATATGTACATACGCAATTGTATATATATGTGAACTTCCTCAGCATATATATAAAGTACATGTGTTTATGAGGATGTATGTGTATGTGTTTATACACACAGGTGGAAGGGCCGATGTGTACATACCACAAATACACATATATACATACATTTTACAACTATGGACAATTTAACACAGGATACATATTAAAGAGAGTCCGAGTTTTCTTCTTTTTTCTTTCTTTCTTTTTCTTTTTTTTTAATTGAAAGGGACAAGTATTGTCTAAACATTATGCCTTGAGAATGTCTCCTTTTTTAAATAAATTAAAAAATTTTTTTTTAAAAAAAGCAAACCTTCATCACAACTTCTCCCTTAGCCAGCAGCACTTGTTCCCCTATTGTCTAGCATCATTTGCTAGGATTGCTTGGTCTCTACTGCCTTAAGTATGGACCAGGGTTTGCTTTTACACTCCAGGCTGCACAAAGTCTTATGTACTACACAAAGACTGTGTCTGCAGTGGACATCAGGGGAACTAGAGCAGAGCAGGAGATGTGGAGTCCCTAAGTCTGAGCTCAGTAGCTTCACAGGAAGGCTGGAGGAGTGGTGAGTGGACACTGCATCAATGAGGACTAAAAAGAAAGGTACTGCCTGGCCTAGGACACAAATGTCTGGGTATTAAGCAGTATGCCTGGGTACCTCAGGACACATGTGTACATCTGTGTGCCCCCAATGCCATAGGTGTGTGAGGTGGGTGGGTGGTGTCTAAAGCATCTTAACTTTAAGGGCACCTCAGGATCACTTGAAAGGCTTTTGAAAATGCAGATTTATGGGCCTCACTCCTAAGGATTTCCCCCCCCCCACCAAGGTTATTGCTGGATTCCATGACTTCATAACTAACTCATGGCTCCCAATGGCCATTTCTTTCTCTTTTTGTTTGTTATGATAGAGACAGAGAGAAATAGGGTGGGGGGTGGCAAAGAGGAAATAAAAGAGGTATTTGTAGCCTACACTGTAGCTGGTGAAGCTTCCCCTCCAGGTGAGGGCTGAGGGTTGTATCTGGGGTCCTTATGCATGGTAACATGCGCTTTACTGGTTGAGCCATAACTTGCTCCCCTCCACCTAAAGATTAAAATATGTATATATATATATATATATATATATATATATATATATAATTTTATTTTAATGAGAGAGATGCAGATGGAATAATAGAGATTGAGAAAGAGACAGATTGGCTACTGGGCTGGTTGCTGAGCACTGTTCAGCTCAGGCTTATAGTGATGCTGGGAACTGAACCTGGGACCTCATAACCTCAGGCATGAAAGTTTTTTTCAGAATCTTTATGCAGTCTATCCAGTCCAAGATTTTTTTAAATTTTATTTTTAATGTTGTCAGTGGGGCTTCACTACTCCCAGCCAACTTTTTCAGATAGAGACAAAGAGTGATGGACACTACAATCCAGTCGCTTCCTCACATGCAGAGGGAGGCTGAGAACTAAACGTGGGACCATGCATGGCAAAAGCAAGTATCCTATTCAGGTAAGCTATTTTGATACACCCCTCTTCCCCTTCCAAGTTTTTTTTTTTTTTTTTCCAGCTCTCTGCTCAGCTCTGGCCTATGGTGGTAACGGGAACTACGATTTTTTAATACAGGATACAATAATACGCACAGTGGAGAATCAGCATTAAAAAAAAAAAACCTATTCATTATTATTACAGTTATTTTGAGAATTTGCATTTTTGCCAAGCTAAGGATGCTCCCTGAAGCTGCTGGGCCGGGCATAATACTCAGAGGATCCCTGATACAGAATAAGGTGTGTGTACATGGAGTAGCAGGGCTCGAACGCTGCATCCCAGCATTGTTAGCAGCTTCATGATGAGCCCCTGAGTGAGAGCACAAGCCGCTAGAAAGGACAGCACCAGCCTGCGGGAAGACTACGGCAGCGAGGCAGGAGACGCTAGGACTACATTTCCCAGGGAGCCCCGCGCGGGCTTGAGCGCGCCCCCTCGTGGCGGCGCGGGGAGGCGCCGGTACGATCCTGGGGACCTCGGGCAGACGCACCGAGAGCTTGGGGAACCGGCTGCGGGCTACGGCGGTAGGAGCCCAGCGGGACAGTGAGTCGGGGTTGTCCGGCCGCCTTTCCTAGGCACCTCTGCGGTGCCGGCGTCTTCCCGGGGGCAACCAGCAAGGCGAGGGGCGTGGGGTTCGGGTTGCTGTCCCGGGAGCCGGGACGTGGGTGGCAGTGTCCCCTGTCCACAGGGTGCCGCGCACAGCCCCGCACGGCGTCCTGCCTGGCCCTGCGGCAGGTGGCCGTCCTTCCGCCGGGGCCCGGGAGTGGGGGTGGCGCAGCATCCCTATACGGAGGGCCAGGTAACCTCCCCCCCAGCTACCGCAGCTTCGGCCTCCAGCCACCGGTGAGGGACAGCTGCTCCACCTCCTCGGTCTTGGCTTCACCGGCTCGGGGGCTGCTACGTGGGATTGGGGACCCAGTAACCTGCGTTGTCCTGGGCGTCCGCACTGCCGGGTTCCCCTCCCTGCGCAGGGGTGGAGCGGAGGACGCGGGTCCTGCCGCGGCTTGGTGGGTGCTGCCACCTGGGGCTGCACCCCGGGGACCCAGGTGTGTGTGTGTGTGGGGGGGGGGCGCCGCCTGAATGCAAGTAATGCCAGAGCACCCAGGCACACTTTTCTTCACAAACCATCTCTGAAAGAGGACCAGCCCCCATGTACTCCTTCCTTCAAGGGAGTTTGACTCCCGAAACCTCATTTGTGTTTTGTGGGTGCCCCTCTGGCCGGCACTTAAGTTTATATAATTAGCAGTGCACGACTCAGAAAAATAAAAAGTTCGATGCTGCGACGGTGTTCTACTTGGCCCTCTATCGGGAGGATTCTGTTGAACTGGTTGACATGCTTATTTATCCCCCGGTGGCTGCAGTGGCTGCAGGCAGCAGATAAACCCCCCCCCCCCCCGAAGATTGACAACTCAGCTCTTTAGAACCAGACTTGTCTGGGGGAGATTTTGCTTCCTTGGTTTTTAAAATATGATGTTGTTGTTATTTATTTCCACGTTGGGGATGGAAGAGGAGGAGGAGATCAAAAGCCTCTGAATCCTGAAAACTTAGAGAAGCTGCCTTTCCATGATGAATGATCCAAGCAGGCACGTTTAATTTGGTGATTTAAAACTAGATCAGAAACTGCACCTTTCTCCTTACAGCGCTATGGGGTTTTCATTTGGTGTGTTTGGTCGTTCTGGGCAGACAAGGTTATTTTGTAAGAAATCACAGGTGTGATTAAGCCATTGTCCGTGCTTCTTGTCTCTTCTCTCCCATTTACTACCGCTCCAGAGTTGACTATGAAATTGGCCATTTTAAAAATATTCTTATTTGTTTATTTTCCCTTGTTTTCTTGTTGTTGTAGTTATTGTTGTTGTTATTGATGTCATCATTGTTAGGACAGAGAAGTGGAGAGAAGAGCGGAAGACAGAGAGGGGGAGACAAAGACAGACACTTGCAGACCTGCTTCACCGCCTGTGAAGCGACTCCCGGGCAGGTGGGGAGCCGGGGGCTCGAACCGGGGTTCTTTTGTGGGTCCGTGTGCTTAACCCGCTGCACTACTGCCTGATTCCTGAAATTGGCTATTTTTTTATTTGAGGTTTTCTTTTCTTTTTTTTTAGGACAGTGCTTCCAGGGTATCCACTAAGTCTATTATTTTATGAATATAAGTCGGTTTTGATGGATGCCCAGTTACAAACAGGCTAAGGAGGTCAGGTATGGGTGTTGCTTCCCAGGTGCTTTTTGTACTAGGTATGTAGTCAATATGACGTTGTACTTTTCTTCTTAAATAATATAATATAGATTATGCTGTTAAATTTCCAGTCTCTTAAAATCCTAGGATAATTTAAGATTCACCCTGGGGTTGTCTGACAGACTTTATTAGGAAGCATTTGGTTGATGAGTTTGGTGCTTGTATTTATAAGTGAGATTGGTAAGTACACCTCCCCAGCCCCCATTTTGGTCTAGGTTCATAATTAGGGATGTGCTAGCCTCAGTGATTAAGTTGGGAAACGTTCCATCATTTTCAGTGCTCTGGAACAGAAGAATTATCTGTTCCTTGAAGTTTGGCAGACCTTTGCTGCAGTCTGTTTGACCTGCTGGTGGTATTTTTTTTTTAAAGCTGAAATCAGTATTCAGTTACCTTTTCAGTTTTTCTATGGTTGTTGATTTTTCAGGCTTTCTATTTCTTCAGTCAACCTAATGCTTAATTTTTTTTCTCAAAAATCATAACGTTATTTAAATGTACTATATTAGCATAATATATGTAAGAATGTTAAAATATACTTCCATACTTTTGGTGTGTTCTCTCTTCTTCTTCTTTTTTTTTTGTTCATACTTTTTTGGGGAGAAGGGATTAAAAACAATAGGTCATGGGGGTTGGGCGGTAGCGCAGCCGGTTAAGCACACATGGCACAAAGCGTAAGGACCAGCGTAAGGATCCTGGTACAGCCCCCGGCTCCCCACGTGCAGTGCGGTCGCTTCATGAACGGTGAAACAGGTCTGCAAGTGTCTATCTTTCTCTCCCCCTCTGTCCTCCCCTCTCTCTCTGGTCTATCCAACAAAAACGGCAGCAATAATAACAATAATAACCACAACAATGAAAAAACAACCAGGGCAACAAAGGGGAAAAAAAATAGCTTCCATGAGCAATGGATTCCTGATGCAGGCACCAACCCCCAGCAATAACCCTGAAGGACAACAATGGCAACAAAAGGGGGTGGAAGGCCTCCAGGAGCAGTGGATTCATGGTGCAGGCACTG
This sequence comes from Erinaceus europaeus, assembly GCF_950295315.1. Classification (NCBI taxonomy): domain Eukaryota; kingdom Metazoa; phylum Chordata; class Mammalia; order Eulipotyphla; family Erinaceidae; genus Erinaceus; species Erinaceus europaeus. Next base: position 38,996,903 of record NC_080173.1, on the reverse strand, counting down.
AGCCTCAGCAATAACTGGAGGCAAAAAATAAAATAAAATAAAATAAAATAACCCTGGAGGCAAAAAAAAAAAGAGGTCATATTTACTTAATGTTTATTGTATTGATCCTTTCAAAGAACTAGCTTTGGATGTATTGACTAATCCTATTGATTTTTAGTTTTTCCCTGTCTTCAGTTTCTGTTTGTAATCTTTTTCTTTCTGTTTACTTTGAGTGTATACAGTTTGACTTCTAGTCCTTGGAATGAAAGTTGAGACTATTTATGTCACTGTAGCATAGGCAAGGAGTGTCCTAGCCTGTTCAAGGCTATGACTTCTAACTTTTCCATCCCAGTTCCCATTGATTTGCCTTTAGTTTGTTTTTCTTCTGCATGTGGTAGTAGTGGGAGTTAAACTCAGGGCCTCATATATGCAGGCATACCTGTACCACTCTACTGAGAAACTGCCTCCCTGACCCCTAGTTCCACCTTCACTTTAATTATTCAAAGCAGACATTACTGCTGTTGTTGTTATTATTTTAGGTCAATATTGATTAGATTTAGCTATATACCAGTTTTCACCTGTGTATATTCTTTGTAACACAGATACTCTTTGGATTATTTTCCCATTTTCCTTCTCCCCAAAGGACATCCTTTTAGAAGTTACCTGAGTGATAAATTTCTCTGCTCTCAGGCCTGAGGCTCAGAGGTCCTAGGTTCAGTCCCAGGCAGAGTTGAACAGTTCTCTGGTATTTTTTAAGTGTGCAACTCACTAGTATTAAGTACAGTCATATTGTTGTGTAACTAATCTCCAGAAATGTTTCATCTTGTGAAACTGAAAATCATATAAATAGACTTACGTAGCATTCATCTTTCCCCAACTGGCTTATTTCACTTAGCATGTAGTTAGTGTTCTAACAGTTATTCATGTTGGAGCGTGTGTCAGACTTTTTGTCCCTTTTAGGCAATATAGTATTTCTTTGCATGTACATAATACATTTTGTATATCTACTAACATCTCAATTGCTTCTGTATTTTAGCTATTATGTGTAATGCTGCTATGAGTATAGTTATACAAATATACATTTGAGATTTTTTTTTTTACACCAGAGCACTGCTTAGCTCTGGCTTATGGTGGTGAACCTGGTACTTTGGAGCCTCAGGTATGAGAGTCTCTTTGCATAACCATTATGCTATTTACTATTGCCCTTACACCCTATTTTTCAAGACTCTGAATTATTTGCCCAGAGTTGAATCAATGAACCATACATATGTTAGGTGGTAGATACATCAAGTAATAGTTTGCTTGTTTGTTTATTACCAGAGCATTGCTCAGGTCTGGCTGATGGTGTTGGGAACTGAACCTAGAAACTTTGGTATCTTGGCCATGGATTTATTTATTTTATTTTATTTTTTTGCACAAACATTATGCTATCTCCCCTATCCAATTTTTTTTTTGGCTTTTTCAGGAGCCACTTTACTGTTTGTAGTGGCTGCATCATTTTACACTCTTATCAACTGTACACAAGGGTCCGGTCGCTCACATCCTCTCCAGTACTTGTTATACTGCCCCTTCCTTTTTTCTTTCTTTCTCCCTTCTTTTCTTTTCTTTCTCTTCAGATGCAGCCACAATAATGGATATTATATATTTTTTTGTTCAAGTTGTAGCTTTAATTATATATTTGGATTTCAGATATTTAGGAGGTTGTTCCTGCCATCTTATTTGCTGCCAGACTTGACTCCTTTCTTAGTTTTTGTTGGATGGAGTGAATTTTTCTTGTTCCATTTTATTCTTCCTAAGACATGGAAGTTAAATATATACATATATATAGTGTTCCTATTAATATATACTCATGCTTGGGGGACATTTCTGTTTGAAGCACAGCACAGATGTACACAGGAATGCATATTTGAAGTCTATAGCTTGGTGAATTTTAGCAAACTAATATGTATAACAAACATTCAGAATAAGAAAAAGTCTTTCTAGGGATAGGCACCTGGTTAAGTGTACCATATTGCCATGTGCGAAGTCCCAGGTTCAAGCCCCTGGTCCTTACCTGTAGGGGTAAAGCTTCATAAGTAGTGAAGCAGTGCTGCAGGTGTGTCTCTGTCTCTCTGTCCCTCTCTGCCTCCCTATCCTTCAATTTCTCTCTGTTCCATAAGTTAAATAATGTTTAAATTTCTTTAAAAAGAAACCTTAAAATAACTTTCCAGTACTTTAGAATCTGACCTCTGTGGCTTCCCACCAAGGAGATCCACTGTCCTTAGAAGCTGCCAGATTGTTTTCCAAAGTGATTGCATCATTGCATATATTCCCACTAGCAGTTAACAAGTACTCTGATTTTTCCACATGTTTGCCAATACCTGCTGTTATCTGACTTTGATATTTTAGTCATAAGTCCGCAAGATCTAATGGTGGTTTTGATTTCTATTTCCCTGATGATGCTTAGCATCATTTCATGTTCTTATTGGCCATTTGTATACCTCTTTTTAGAGAAAATATATGTTCAAATCCTTGCTCAATAAAAACACTGGTTGTTTTTCTTTGATGTTGTATATCTTTATAGTATGGTTATTGGTTAACTATGTTAAACTTTGCAAAATGGTAATTTTTTTCTCTGACATTTTCTTCCTTCTTTTTTTTTTTAAAATTTATTTATTCATTAGTGAGTGAGAAGCAGAGCATCGCTCTGGCACATGTGATGCCAGAGATTGAACTTGGAACTTCATGCTTGAGAGGCCAATGCTTTCCTTTATTCACTGTGCCATTTTTCTGGCTGCTTCTGTTTTATTTCTCAATTATTTTTATTTATTAATTTATTTTGATAGCATAGAAAGAAATTGAGAGGGGGAGGGGAAATAGAGAGAAAGAAAGACACCTGGAGTACTGCTTCACCACTCGCAGTACTACTTCCACTTGCAGGGGAAGACTGGAGGCTTGTGAATGGTAATTTGTGGTGTTCAGTCAGATGCACCACCACCTGGCCCCACTTCTGTTGTTTTCCTTACTTTCATTTGTACTATTAATATGCAAAGAAGACCCTTAGTTTCCTTATTCTTTTATTCTTTTTTTCTATTTATTTTTAAACAATCACACCTTGGATAAACCTCATTGGTTTGCCACAGGTAAAGTTGGTATCAACATGTTTTTTTATATTTGTTTCCCCTTTTGTTGCCCTTGTTTTTTATTGTTGTTGTAGTTATTATTGTTGTTGCTATAGATGTCATGTCATCATTGTTGGATAGGACAGAGAGAAATGGAGAGAAGAGGGGAAGACAGAGAGGAGGAGAGAAAGATAGACACCTGCAGACCTGCTTCATCACCTGTGAAGCAACTCCCCTGCAGGTGGGAAGCCAGGGGCTTGAACCGGGATCCTTAAGCCAGTCCTTGCACTTGGCACCACATGCGCTTAACCTGCTGCGCTACCGCCCGATTTCTAATATGTTTTATAATTCATTATGTCTTTTGTTGAAAGTGTTCCAAATAGCACTCCCTTAGACTCACTCCTATGTCCATTTGACATGTCCTGTTAGTCTGTGGGTTCTTTCTTGATTTCTTTGTTGATTGTTTACCCCGTACATACAATCAAGTGGGAGCTCTACTTCCTTTTAGTGGAGAATGTTATTTAGAAATGTAGATAAGTTTCTTTGGGAGAAGTGTGGGAGATAATATACTGAATTATAGCCATAGACATTTCTGTTTTCTTGGTGACATAAGTCCAGAGTGAAGGAGAATTTCTTTTTAATTTTTTCTGAATGATTTTATTTTATTTGCTTATTTTGGGACAGAGCAGAGAAATTGAGTGGGAAGGGGGATTTAGAGATGGAGAGATCTGCAACATGGCTTCACTGCTTGTGAAACTCCCCCCCTGCAGGTGGGGACTGGGTCTTGAACCCATGTCCTTGCTCACTGTACTGGGTTCTCTACCACCTGGCCCTGCAGGAGAGAATTCCAGACTGATAATTTGTGAGCTGTGTCTCCCATACAAGACTGGAATTCTTGGGGGCCAGACCATAGTATCTTTTCCACTTCTTTAATTATTTAATACCACCTCTGGGACAGAAAATGCACTTAATAAATATACCAACAGAAGTCATAAAATACTTCCCTTACAAATCAAGTACCTTTCTGATTTTCTAACTTGTTAGGGAGTAGTAAAGGACCAGGAAAGAAGCTGTGATGGAAAATATTCACCAGCTGCTGGCTATCTAATGAATCTTCAGAACTCCCCTGCTGAATGGAAAGTATTTCCTTGTCCTCACCATTCTAAGCAGCTTATAGCAAGATGTGATGCTGTTCCTACTAGGTAATAATAAATCTGTCAATTATGACTCACTGTGACTGAGTTACACCAGTTGACTTTCAAGATGTTGGATAACAGTGATGCTATCACCTACTTGCTTTTGTTGACTAACAATCCTACTCTGTTTCTTTATGACTTGTAAGTCTCTTCTTCTTCATCCTCTTTTTATCCTTCTCCTTTTTGAACAGAGCACCACACAACTCTGCCCACTGGTAGAGTGTGGGGATTAAAACTGTATCTTGTCATAACGCAAGTCCTGGGTGCTGTCACTGTGCTATGCCCCTGGCCCTCTCGTTTTTTCATTTTCACTTGTAAGAGGGTGACAGTATCCTGGATAGACTGAGTAAGGTGTACTGAGAAAGGCATTTCTTTTTTTTTTAAAAATATTTATTTTATTTATTTATTCCCTTTTGTTGCCCTTGTTGTTTTATTGTTGTAGTTATTATTGTTGTTGTCGTTGTTGGATAGGACAGAGAGAAATGGAGAGAGGAGGGGGAGACAGAGAGGAGGAGAGAAAGATAGACACCTGCAGACCTGCTTCACCGCCAGTGAAGCTACTCCCCTGCAGGTGGGGAGCCGGGGTTCGAACCAGGATCCTTATGCCGGTCCTTGTGCTTTGCGCCACCTGCGCTTAATCCACTGCGCTACAGCCCGACTCCCGAGAAAGGCATTTCTAAACCTTTGAAATATGGCAATTAGATAAAAGCTGTACTCTAAGGATATGTATAATCATTGTAGTAGAGACAAAGGAAACCTGAGGTCAAATGCTGGGCTTTGTTTTCTATTTAAATCAGTTGTTGTATGGCATTAATCACCCAGTGGAAGGGTGGTTGCTGGCTGAGTCTAGCTGTGAGATTATAATGTTAATGGGACTATAAAGCAGAACTTCTTTCAAATTGAAGTCAATCCTCTCAAACCCTGAAACTGATTGATCAACTAAGTTTATGTAATATACTGAATCCTTTTCTGTCATTTCAGCTTTGTTGACAGCATCTTCACCAGGAGTATAATCTATCTCAGTGATTATAGATAGACTGTCAAATGGGTCCTCACCTATTTGAGTTTGATAATGAAGATACAGCAATGCAATCACATCTTCAGGTTCTCCTTCTAACTCTAGTCCTGCTGTTGTGTGGACTACCCCTGTGCTTGCTTCCTCCACTGAGGTCTTGAAGCCCTGAATGTCATTCATTGCATGAATATTGGAATCAACTTAGCAAAATCCTGTTCATATTGATATTTTGCCCTCCTTCTATGAGTCAAAAGTATTCTTAGTGGTATACAGAATGGTAACCCTTTCCAGAAGGGTTTTCAGTCTACTTTTCTCAGATCTACCAGAGGACTCATTATCTATGACAGTATAGCCTTGTGAAATAATTTGAACTTGAAAGTTCAAATTGTTTCTTGAGTGGCCCAGGAGGTGATGCAGTAGATAAAGGATTGGGCACTCAAGGGTGAAGTCTCCAGTTCAGTGCCAGGCATTGCATGTGACCGAGTGATGCTCTGGTTCTCTTTCTCCTCCTGTCTCATTAATAAGTAAAATCTCCAAATTGCTTCTTGATCCACAGACTGCATAATGGATGTTGTGTTGCATTGTGTTGTGTTGTGTTAGCAAGTGTGAAAACAACATTTATCTCCTTATGTGTCTCCAGCAAAGTCTATGATGACTAGGTATGTTGTTAAAGGGAAGTCATATTTTGAAAGGAATCTCTTTTTCTGAGCAGTAGTGGGCTTCAATAATGGGCTGTGTTGTAGATATGTGCTGTCATCCAGGCTTTATGGTTTTGTTTTAGAGCACAAGCAGATGACATTTAGAGTAGTTCTCATGGGCTCTACGACTGTCAGAATGGTAAGTGAACACTGGCTTCCCCAGCTGCATTCAACTTCCCCAGCTGCATTCGACCCTGAGCAGTCTGTCTGTCCCTGAAAATTTTGAAGGTAGAGACTGACTTCTTTCTAGCTATGAAAGTCCTAGATAGCATCTTCCCTGAATATCAGGCTGCTTTGCCTGCATTGGAAATCTCTTGTTTAATGAAGCCACCTTTACATATGTTCATAGCTAGATCTCGATAACTTCTGCAGTTTTTCATCTGCACTTGATGTGTATCATTTTAAAACCTCACCACTTTTCCTCTGCCAGTGTCTTCACTTTAGTCTTTATAGAATTGAAGAAGTTAAGATTTTACTCTGGGTTAGGTTTTGATTTAAGGGGAGGTTGTATATAGGTTGATCTTCAATCAAGGCTTCTGAAATATTTTTATTTATTTATTTATTTATTTATTTATTTATTTATTTATTTTGCCTCCAGGGTTATTGCTGGTACTCAGTGCCTGCACTACAAATCCACTGCTCCTGGAGGCCATTTTTCCCATTTTGTTGCCCTTGTTGTTGTTATTGTTGCCATTGCTGTCATTATTGCTGGATAGGACAAAAAGAAATTGAGAAAGGAGGGGAAGACAGAGATGGGGAGAGAGATAGATACCTGCAGACCTGCTTCACCATCCATAAAGTATAGGTGGGGAGCCAGGGGATTGAACCAGGATCCTTGCGCCAGTCCTTGGGCTTCACACCATGTGTGCTTAACCCGTTGCACTACCACCCAGCCCCCCTAAAATATTTTTATACCAGCAATAAATTTTCTTTATGTTTCTTTATTATTATTTGTGTGTTTATAAAATTAGACTTTTCTTGACTAAACTGGCACAAGAGTCCTAGTTTGCGACTATTTCTATTTTGACATGTCTTCCTCACTAAGCTTACTCATTGTAAAGATAGCAACTCTTCAATTCGCTTGAACATGTATGGTTATTAAGTTTTATATTGTTCTGTCTTGGGGGGAATAGAAAGACTTGAGAAACTTGAGGAGACTCCCTCAGGAGAGTGAGACTAGGGAATAGTAGGTGAGTAGAACAGGCAACACACATTGTGATGAAGGTCAATATAGTCACATAACATTAGTGACTATTTACTAAGGAGAAAATGTGAGGAAATGGAAAAAACATGGAATTTAGGGTTAAAATCCTGTGTACAGCTCAGGACTTGTATACACATCGTGTAGATTGAGCAAATTTTATAACTTTACTAATGCCATTTCCTCTACTACCCAGAGGGGGAAAACAATAAATACATAACCTCTTAGAAGATTTTTTTTTTTGTATTGAAAGTTATGATTTAAGGTGGTCAGGAAGGTGGTGCAGTGGCTAAGGCACTAGACTCTCAAGCATGAGGTCCTGAGTTCAATCCCCAGCAGCACATGTACCAGAGTGATGTCTGGTTCTTTCTCTCTCTCTCTCTCTCCTATATTTCTCATTAATAAATGAATAAAATCTTTCTTAAAAAAAGAAAGTTATGATTTAAGCAAAGAACAACAATAACAAAACTCTAAGAGAGTGTTTGGTCTATAAGGGTGACTTTATAAGTAGTAGTTTATATACCACTTGGTTAATTCTTTAAAATTAAGAAACGAAATCTCTCTATGACTAGTTTTTTTATCTTGAGCAAGATAGATGTTTCAGAGATAACACCTTCAAATAGCCTTTAATGCCCATTACTACCATGGTAACTGCTGAAACAATACTTGCTAGTTCTAGCTTATTCATTTCCATGAATTGTTAATTATTCACTGTTGGTCACATTTTGTTGAGGTAGGCTGGGGTAGTGACTCAGTGTTAGAGTGCATCCTTGCATGCATATAACAGCTGTACTTCTGTCTGCCTTTGTCTTTCCCTTATCCCCATATGAAGTAAATAAATCCCTAAACATTTTTGTTGTGTTCATAAAAGGGAGCAACATTTCTAGCATTATCAGAACAAATGTTAGTAGAGCTGAAAGGGAATAAATACATCAAAAACCTGGCTGCTGTACATGAATACTAGTACCAACACAACTGTACTTGTTCTCCACTGAGGGATTTCTTTTTCATTTTTTTAAATTGTGATTAATACTGGGATTACCGCACTCACCACCAAAGTTCTCTGTCCCCATCTTCCAACTTCCCCAAAGATTAACCACCATATTTCTTGCAAGGTCTTAGAAACATTTTTTTTTTGCTTCAGGGTTTTTTGTTTGTTTTTTACAAGGTCATGTATATCAGCTATCTAGATTCCACATATGAGTGCAACTATCTGGTTGTTGTCTTTCATCCCTTTACTTATTTCACTAACCTCTAGTTCCATCCTTTTTGTCCCAAAGGACACAACATTGTCTTTTTTATTTCAGAGTAGTATTTCATGGAATATATATCCCATAACTTCTTTAGCCAGTCATTTGTTGGTGGGCATTTAGACTGCTTCCTCACTTTGGCTTTTGTGAATAGTGCAGCTATGAACATAGAGGTGCAGCTGTCCCTTCTAATTAGTGTTTGAGTGTACATTGGATAAATGTCTAATAGTGGTGTTGCTAGATAATAATTTTTATTTAAGAACTCTCCATACAGTCCTCCAAACTACTAGTTTGCCTTCCTACCAGGAGTAGAGCAGATTCACTGAGGGACATTTGTTCATAGGTATTACAACACCTCACCTATACTTCTAGGAATGAAGGTTGGGATCCACAGAGCTCCGAGATGCCTATTCTGTCAAAACTACTGTTGGATACTCTACAGAGGGGAAATCCTGCCTGATATGCATGCTAGTAATTTCCATCTTGCATGAATGGTTATTGACATTCCTTTGTGTCTGTTCATTTGACAAATGGGTTCACTAATGGGTCTGTTCATTTGACAAATGGGTTCACTAATGCCTGGTTTTGTTTCTTTCTGAATAAAACATTCATCAGTCATTTGGAGACTATGCTAAAAAATATTTCACTAGTGTGGGTCCTTCACCACAGGGCAGTAATTAAAGATCTTTTATCTTTAAGAAGTGCAGCTTTCAATTATGCCTCTGCCATTCTATATTTTTAGGTGATAATGAAACAAATCAGTTTTTACACTGAGGAACATTATTTTACCCCAAGGACAACTTGGTTTGTTTACCAGATTGGCCATTGTGCTTTGAAAGGGATGTGAAGGACATATGGGGCTTTCTGTCACTATGTATAAGAAGCAGTAGAGTGAGCTCACCTTAGGAGCAAATCCATTAGTGGGCCAATGAATTCCAGTTTTCAGATATTTGCCATTGAATGGCCTGTTTGCATTTCCAGTTTGTAACTACCTGTGGGTACATCACTTGGCATAGATGGCCAGCATCTCACTGTCTTATATTATCCTCTTCTTTAATAGTCATACTTTGCCATCATTGAATTGTACTTCTCTTACCCTCAACATGAATTTTTAAATATTTTACTTATTTACCTTAAATATAATATAAGTAGGGAAGGAGGGGATTATTCAAAGAGACTTTCATGCCTGAGGCTCAGAAGTCCCAGGTTCAATCCCCTTCACCACCATAAACCAGAGATGAGTAGTGCTCTTATAAGAAACAAAAAAAAAGAAAGGAAGGAAGGAAGGAAGGGAGAGAGAGAGAGAGAGAGAAAGTAAGGAAGGAAGGAAGGAGAGAAATTGAGAAGGGAAAAGAAAATAGAGAGAGAGAAAAAAAAGAGAGAGGTAGATGCCTGCAGCACTGCTTCATTACTTGTGAACTTTCCCCCATGCAAGTGGAGACTGGGGATTTGAACCCAGGTCCTTGAGCATAGTAACGTGCATGTTCAGTTGTGTGTGCCTCCTCAACATGACATTTTTTTGTTTTGTTTTTTAAAAATATTTTATTTATTTTCCTTTTTTGATGCCCTTGTTGTTTTATTGTTGTTGTGTTTATTATTGTTGTTGTTATTGATGTCATTGTTATTGGATAAACCAGAGAGAAATGGAGAGAGATGGGGGGAGACAGAGGGGGAGAGAAAGATAGATACCTGCAGACCTGCTTCACTGCTTGTGAAGTGACCCCCTGTAGGTGGGGAGCCAGGGGCTTGAACTGGAATCCTTATGCTGGTCTCTGTGCTTTGTGTCACGTGTGCTTAACCCACTGTGCTATCGCCCAGCCCCCTCAACATGAATTTTACACTTCATGGACTACTGTGCTGCTTCCAATTTTCTAAAACTGCTATTATGTGACAAAATAGAAAACTATGAAAATAGCAAATTTGGACAGATAGAAGCATGAGCATACAAATGTAAGAATACTTTGATAATGAACCACCTCATATAATTCAGGGTTGGCTGCAGACAAATGACCAATGAGAGAAGAAACACCAAACTTAATGTTGAGAGTGTAATAGACTTAAATGAAGATCATTTTAAATTTCAAATTTTTGAGATACTTGTGAATATATATTAATAAAGAATGAGTGTTGTTGAGCCAGATGTTGTGCGTGGGCCACAGAGAAGAGAGAGGGGGTCCGGAGCAAAGAGGAAACACAAATCTTTATTTGCGCTGGCACCTCAGAGTTGGGTGCTAGAGAAGCAGGTTGGGCCACGTGGAGGTAGAGAAAATGGCTGCCTCACGCAGTAACCTTTCCTGCGTCTGAACACCGGAGTGAAGCGCTGGCAAGAGAGAGAGGTGCGGAAGAAGAAAGGCTTTTATAGGAGCAGCTTTCACGAGAATGGGAAGGGGGAGGAATAACCATAGCACTCCAGGATAGGATGATAACTCTCATGAGAATGGGAGGGGGGAGGAGTAACCAAAGCACTCTGGATATTGCGGGGATATAGACAATGCCCTGAGGGCACAACATGGCGGAACAGGCACTCCGAGAATGTCCCAACTCTCGCGGGAACTAGCAGTAGCCTGAGGAGACAACATGGCAGATGTGACTGCATCAGCATAATTTCCCAGCATCTCCCCCTTTTTATCTAATGCCCAGGGCAACAGTGTGTAAAGTCTGTGAACTACTCAGGGTCAGTCTATGAAAAACCAGCAACGTGAAGTGAAGAAAGCTGCTGTAAAATTGTCTAAAGTGTCCAAAGGGTATACCAGCAAGTCCGATAAAAGTCTCAGTCCAAAGTAGGCGACTAGGGGGAGAAATGGCAGGGGATGAAATGCTGCATGAGGAAGGTCAGCCTCTGGAATTCTGCTTTTCTGTAGAGAGTGAGCTGGAACCGCCAAAACGTGACAGGTCAAAGCAGAAGCAGGAAAGGCAGACAGGCAGTAAAAAAGTTCTGTCCTTGGAGTCTGTGAATCAGGTTCTTCAGATCGCGTCAGGTGACATCTAGGGTTTCGGGGGGTTTGCCACTGTAGTCATGCCATCTAGTGGGTGATGTCAGGGTGTGCAGGGGTCCAGATGTTTTTTTTCTGGGATTCCTGTGGAAGAAACACAAACAATCTGCTTCTCGTGGTTAGCAGGGCATCTGATTTGAATGCTTTATAGAAAAAGAGTTTTGGTGCCTTGACCGGGGGATGTATCTTTCCTATTCATTTATGATTATATTTTATATTATTTGTCATGGTAGTCAGCCATTATCTGGAAGGTCCTGGGTGATTCATGGGGAAAAAGAACTTATCTTTTAACAAAGACTCTAAGGTGTAGGGAAGCAGGAACTATCTTATCCCTTTTTTTTTTTTTTTGTTATCTTGCCTTTTGTTGCCCTAGTTGTTTTATTGTATGTAATTATATTTTTGTTATTACTGATATTGTGGTCGTTGGATAGAACAGAGAGAAATGGAGAGAGGAGGGGAAGACAGGGGGAGAGAAAGACACCTGTAGACCTGCTTCACTGCCCGTGAAGTGATTCCCCTGCAGGTGAGGAGCTGGGGGCTCAAACTGGGATCCTCAAGCCAGTTCTTGCACTTAGCACCACCTGCGCTAAAGCCACTGCGCCAATGCCTGATTCCCAGGAACTATCTTTTAACATAAACTCTATGGCCATGCCAATAGCAACCTTGAGGGCACATGTGGCTCCCCACATGTCCCCCTGTCTTACATCATGTTTTGATGTTTGGTGGACTTTGTTTTGTGGCAGGGTGGACTGTGCCTGTCTTAGGTTGGGGATCAGCCTTCTGTCTTACCCATCATTGGAACACCTGGTCATTTTTGCCCAGTAGTACCAGGTGCTCTGTCTTAGGTTGACTGGATAGCGCTAGTTTCCTCTTACCTGTCATTGGCTAGCCAGCCCTCTACATGGTGGACGTTCTGATGGAGGGGGGCAAATCCACCACAGCAACTCAATATTCTGCCATGTCCAGCCTATGATAGTGAGTTTGTATAGGTTGCATCTTTATGGCATCAATCTGTTGCTGCAAAAAGGACATGAGCTTGTTAAGAATTATAGGACCGTGGTCTGGGAGGTGTCGCAGTGGATAAGGCGTTAGACTCTCAAGTGTGAGATCCCAAGTTCGATCCCTGGCTGCATGTGTACCAGAAAGATATCTGGTTCTTTCTTTCTCCTCCTCTCTTTCTCATTAATAAATTAATTAGAATGTTTTAAAAAATTATAGGACCTATTGTGAGCAGAAGAAGTAAAACAAACTAGGGTCCTACAACTAAGGGTAGACAGGTAAGGAAGGGGGAATGTATCTATTGGTATGAAGAGGTAGGATCATATCTTAAGTCTAAGGGAAGCAGTCAGTGTATGTGATGTCTAGGGGAACAGCCATTTGTCTTTGGGGTTAGTAAAGAATATCTGTGGCATGGGTGATATTATAAAGGGAAACATCTTTAAATTGTTGGCTGACAAAGGCATGGCTTATGGTGGCAAGACAAGATACCCCAGTTAAGTTTACAAGAATATGTGAATGTTGTTAATTCACATAGGTTGGATATGGAGGAACTTCTTACAGTTTAATACCTTACCATATGAACAGATGATTTCTCATATGAAGGCTTGATAGCTGTAATCATTTACTTGTGAAAAAAAAACTTGTAACAAGTTAGAGGTTTACTATAATTGACTTTGGACTATAAGCAGACTCAGGTTACTTAGAGAGTTAATGCATGTTAGTGACAATGGTTTTAACATTTAGAGTACTCTGAGCAGATGGGTCATACAAAAATTTTTGGTCATTCAACACACTCACTCACAAAACACAACAGTCATAATATAAGACATTCAGGGAAAGGGTAGGAGAGAGGGCTCTGTGAGCCAACTTCTGTAGGTTCTGCCATGTCATATTATGGATCCTGGGATGTATCCTGCATCTAGTCCTCTTGTATTTCTTGTTCTTCAGGGATAACAGTGCCATCATGAGGGTATTGTCGGACATGGCGGGCAGGAACCCAGACAGGTTTAGAGTAATTATGAGGGAAAATGCATGCAAAACCTCTTCCCATGGTCAATAGAGGGTCAGGCCCTTTCCAAATTTTATCGAGTGGGTCTCTCCATTTGACCTTAATAGATGGGAGAGTAGATGGTGTTTGCCAGTGAAGAATAATAGGAGGTAAGTCCGAGTTATTGTAAATATTAAAGAGATTTAACGTAGTTAAGGCTTTTGCTAGCTGGATATTGGGGGGGTACATTCCTCCTTTATCTTTATTTAATTGAGCCTTAAGGGTTTGATGGACCCTCTCGACAATGCCTTGTCCCTGTGGGTTATAGGGAATGCCTGTGATATGAGTAATGTTCCAGAGGGAACAAAAATCTTTAAATTGTTTGCTGGTAAATGCTGGTCCATGGTCAGTTTTCACTTGAACAGGAGAGCATATGGCTTATAAGCTTTTTAGAGCTTTCTCCTGTCTGAGCTGTTGCCCACATAAATTTAGAAAAGGTATCAATTGAGACAAACACATATTTTTGTTTGCCAAAGTTTGGTATGTGGGTGACATCAATTTGCCAAATAGCATTAGATTTTAAGCCTTGGGGGTTAACACCAAGAATCTTAATAGCAGGTGTTTTTATGAGACTTGCACAAGAAGAGCATGTAGCTAGGATATTTTTTAATTGTGGTAATGGAACATCAGGAAATCGAGCTCAAAGGCCTTTAAGATTAACATGGGATAGGGAATGAAAGTCAGCAGGATCAGAGACAGAGACTAGGAGAGCTCCTGTGGAGGCAAGGCGGTCAGCTGCAGCATTCCCTTTGGACAGGGAACCAGGAAGAGGGCTGTGGGAACGAAGGTGCTGAATATATAGTGGTTGGGTTCGAGAAGAGAGCATAGAGGCAATTTGAATCAAAAGAGGGGAAAGTGGGTTGTCATCAATTTTCACATAAGAACGAGCAAGCCATGGGAGTAATTTAACAGTATACACACTGTCAGAAAAAAAGGTTAAAGGATTCTGGTACAGCTTTTAATGCAAGGAAAACAGCATAAAGTTCTTTGTACTGAGGGGAATTCTCAGGAAGCTCAGTAAAAAAAGGTTTAGGAGATTGTTTGTCTGGGTAATATATAAGGGCAGCAGCTCCCTTTTTTCCACCATCAGTGAAGACTGTAGGAGCAGAAGGAATGGGATCTCGAGAGAAAAGTTTAGGTGCTAGTAGAGGCAAAAGAGGTAAAGAAGCTATCAATTTATTGGAAGGAAAGTGGTTATCTATTTGTCCTGGAAACCCCATGAAGCTTATGGCAAAGTGGGAATGATGGCGTATGAGCCACTCTGTATCTGTGAGAGAAAAGGGCAGAATAATTAAATCTGGTTCTTTCCCTAAGACCTGCACAGACCTATTTCTTCCTTGGTGAACCATGAATGCTAATGTGTCTATCTCAGTGAGGGGTCTTGGAGTTCCTCCTGCTGGCGTGTGAAGCCACTCAAGAACCCCATGGTCTTGCCACAATGCCCCTACTACTGTGGGGGTGGAGTTAAAGATTAGAAGGTTTACCGGAGAGGAGGGGGAGAATCGAACAAGGTGCATGTCCTGGAGGGCCTGGTTAACCCTTTCCAGTGCTGAGGAGGCCTCAGGAGTTAACTTACGTTTTGAGGAGGGCTGTTTGTTTCCTTTTAACAGGTCAAACAGTGGTTGGAGGCAGCTTGTAGGCAGATAGAGATACTGTCTAAGCCAATTTAAATTTCCTAGAAAACTTTGTAAAGAAGCAAGAGTAAGGTTAGAAGGAAAGGTGACATTAGGTTTTAAGGGATGAATTTGCGTTAAAGAAATCTCTGAACCTAAGAAAGATATTGGAGGGATTAGCTGTATCTTCTCAGGGGCTACATTAAGGCCGCTTTTCTTTAATGCAGGAATGAGAAAATCATGTAAGGCATAGAGATCTGTATTTGATTTTCCCCATATTAAAATATCATCTGTATAATGAAAAACATTAAGGCCCTTATTAATATATGGGACAAGGGCAGATTTAACAGCCTCTTGACAAATTGTAGGACTATTGGCCATACCCTGGGACAGCACCACCCATTCAAATCTGTCAGCAGGGCTGGCATTATTAATAGAAGGAACAGAGAAGGCAAAATGTTTACAATCTTGTGGATGCAAGGGAATAGAGAAAAAACAATCTTGTATATCAATAGCTATGATTGGAATTCCTGTGGGAATTGCAGAAGCAAGAGGCAAACCCCTTTGGGGGGAGCCCCAGACCTGCATGGTTTTATTAACTGCATGGAGATCTTGGAGGAGGCGCCATTTTCCCGAGCGCTTTTTAATCACAAAGACAGGAGTATTCCATGGGCTTTGAGAATGACGAATGTGTCCCAAGGACAACTGCTCTCGGACGAGCTCTTTTAAAATTTCTAGCTTATCCCTAGGTAAAGGCCACTGTTCCACCCAGACAGGCTCATTAGAAAGCCAGCTTAAGCGGGGTGTTTGGCTACGAACAGTGGCATTTAGTATTGGGGGTGCTGATTAGACTTGGTCTCGCGGGAACGAGTGTTACGCTCTGCAGAGGCATCTGTGGATATCCTAACATCAAGACATTCCAGAATATCCCTGCCCAGTAGGTTGGTGCTAATATTAGCTACCAAAAGGCAGAAGTGTCCGGTAGAACCTTCTGGGTCTTCCCACATGAGCGAATCTCGTGTGCGAAATGATTGGGTCACCCCTCCTACTCCATGTAAACTGGGTCCAGGGATGAGTTCCCAATCTTGGGGGACCTCTTCTTGCCTTATAATCGTCTTTGCTGCCCCCGTGTCAACCAAAAATTTAAAAGGAATATTGCCAATCTTTACTGTCATAGAAGAGTGACCTCATTCTAAAACAGGAGTGGTCCACAAAATCTCAGGCCCCGAATTTGTACTATTCAAGGGCGTGCCATCTTTATGAAATTTGGACCAACAATCTCTTTTCCAGTGAAACCCTTTACAACATCTTGGACAAACAGTACGTGGCCTCTGGCTCCCTGACTGAAAGCGGGGTTGCTCTGACTGGAGGCGTGGTAGCTCTAACTGGAGGCGGGGTTTCCCTGACTGGAGGCGTGGTTGCAGCTTATCAGGACATTGGTTACACCAATGTCCTTGGCGACCACATTGAAAGCAGGCCCCGTTTTGATTACGTGGGGTAACTGCATAAACCTGTGTCATAGCGGATGCCCCATAATTGCCTGATGTAAGTTCCTGTGTCGCTAAAATCCAATTATCTGGGTGTAGGTATTTAAGATTAAGGCATGCCTGAATGCATTGTGGTATCATGCCTTCCCGGACAATAGAGCGCAGGAGTAGTGAGCGGACATCAGGATTATCAACCTTTCTCTCTAAACTTATCTTCACCCTTGAGATGAAGCTCGCTAATGATTCATCAGTGCCTTGGCGAAGAGAGTTAATGGGAACTGACAAACCTACATCGGGTGGGGTCACCCTTTCCCATGCTTGTGTTGCGCAGATGCGTACCTGTTCAAAATAACCGGTTGGAAACCTGGCTTCTGCCTGCTGAGCTCCAGATTCATAAGCTCCTTCTCCAAACAAAGCATCAGAATCCCATTCTACCCGTTTGTTACTATTTTCCTGCGACTGTCTAGAGCACTCATCATGGAAGCATGCCTTCCACTGTAGGTAGAGGGGGTCTGGGAGTGCAGCACAAGCCAGATCTTTCCAATCTTGGGGCGTGTTAAGATGGTGGTAAAAACTCCTTAAAACGGACTTGGTCCATGGAGCGTGTATACTGTCCTCCACTTGCCTAAGTGCTCCGAGATCTTTAGAGGAGTATGGCTGCCACGGCTGAGGGTTTTGTTTAGAAGGGGCCACGTTTACTGGGAATGTGTGGATTTGGTCTGATGGCGTGGGAGAGGGAGCTACAGAAGTGGAAGGTGCTGTGGAAACTGCTGTAGTGGCCGCAGGGGAAACTGCACACATATCTACGGGGACGGAGCTCTTGGGGTGGACTGCACATGGTTTAAAGTCCTTAAATGCTGCCTTTAACTCCTGTACCTCAGCCACTAGGTCTCTTAATGATGACGTATCAGCAGGGGGTGGGGTCAGAGAAGCAGAAGCCTTAGGGGAAGCCAAAACCGGGGCAGTAAGAGGAGGGGCTAGAGAACTGGAAGCCTCGGGAATCAGGGGGCGGGGCCAGAGAAGCAGAAGGAACTGAACACGTGTCTGCCACAGAAGGAACTGAACATGTGTCTGCAGGGACAGAAGTTTGGGTGCTGACTGCAAATTGCTTAGGGCGTTTAGGTTGTAAGCACATATCTCTTAACTCTTGTATCTCAGGAGAAGCTGAACCCTGGGCGGCAGGGGGCAGGGTCGGAGGAGGAGCTTCTGAAGACGTGTACGTGTCTGTGGGAATGGAAGTTCTGGGTCTATCTGCTGATCGCTGAGGGCATCTGAGTCTTAAGCACATGTGCTTTAACTCTCGTATCTCAGCCTCAAGGTCACTTATCCTCATGGCAGACCACGTTGTACATATCTTGTAAGTGGCAACCACAGTTATAAAAATCCAAGGGGTAGCGAAAATTAAACTGTGAGAGTGTGAATCTGTCCCAGGGCAGAAGGAGATAATAACTGGGACACCTCCTCATAAAACGAAAAAATTCCCATTGTGGAGGGAAACGCAGGGCCACAGAGGCGGGCGGATGCCACTTACCTGTGTCTGGGTGGCCTTTCTGGACCTCAGGCTGGGCATGAGTGCGGGACACGTTGAGCACCAGATGTTGTTGAGCCAGATGTTGTGCGCGGGCCACAGAGAAGAAAGAGGGTTAGGGAAGAAATCTTTATTTCACAAATCTTTATTTGCGCTGGCACCTCAGAGTTGGGTGCTAGAGAAGCAGGTTGGGCCACGTGGAGGTAGAGAAAATGGCCGCCTCATGCAGTAACCTTTCCTGCGTCTGAACACCAGAGTGATGCGCTGGCAAGAGAGAGAGGTGCGGAAGAAGAAAGGCTTTTATAGGAGCAGCTTTCACGAGAATGGGAAGGGGGAGGAGTAACCATAGCACTCCAGGATAGGATGATAACTCTCGTGAGAATGGGAGGGGGGAGGAGTGACCAAAGCAGTCCGGATATCGCGGGGATATAGACAATGCCCTGAGAGCATAACATGGCAGAACAGGCACTCCGAGAATGTCCCAACTCTCGCAGGAACTAGCGGTAGCCTGAGGAGACAACATGGCAGATGTGACTGCATTGGCATAATTTCCCAGCAAATGAGAAAGAGAAATAGAGTGGGAAAGAGAGACAGAAGAGACACCTATAGTAGTGCTTCATTACTCATGAAACCCCATGTGAGTTGGGGTTGGGGTCTTGAATCTGGATCCTTGTACATGATAATGTGTGTGCTCTACTGGGTACACCATGGCCTGGCCCCAAATGTATGTTTTTAGCAGAAATTCTCACTGAAAATAAAAGTTGGCACAGAGTAATGAAGCTCCAATGAAGACAAAAATTTTTAGAAAGGAAGAAAGAAAAAGATAAATAGAATTGAGATCCTCAGAACACCTTTGGCTATATGTTGCTGTTATTTCCCTTTTATTTCCTCAGCAAATATTTCTTGGGTACGTTTTCTCTGCTGGAAACTGGGCAATTCCTGGGGTACACAGTGAATAGAACAGAGGCTTTATTCCCAAAGACTCATGTTCTTTCACTTTTTTTCCTGTAACATATACAGTCTGTACTTTGCTGCTTATTCCCTTTTCTCCTTTTTCCAACCTCTTACGTTTCAAACCCTAAAGTTATTTTCAGTCTATATCCTCATTTTCAGGTACTTTGTTCTCCAATATTAAATGTACAGTAATAGTTGTGGAAATGGTCCTTGGGCTTGCAGACTTGAAAATTCCATTTCTAATATTTCCAGTATAGTACAGATGTGCTTTCCTATACAATGCCAAATATAGAGAGTAAAATATGAAGTTTCCCTTTACATTCTCCATGTCAGTTGCCTCTGAAGAGTCAGACACAAGGTGTATGAAATTCCTATTCCTGCATTTTTGCCAGCACTTCTAACTATTGAAAAAATAATAGTTCAGGCTGGCAAAATAGCTCACTTGGATAGTGCACTGCTTCACCATGTGTGTGACCTAGGTCTGGACCCAACTCCCACCTCACTGAGGGAAACTCTGTGTTGGTCTGCTTCTAAGACCCTCTTCTGTTGCATTGCTTAGTGCTGTGGTCTATTTACATAATCACTGCTTTACCTGAGACCCACCCTGCCTACAGGGCACTGGTTTAATCCCCATTGGTTTGCACTCTCTTTTCGCTCCGCCCTCTCTCCCAGTCACATCCTGTTTTCCACCCTACCACTTCCTTCCTGGAAACTATAAATGCAGATTCTTTTCTCAATAAACATTGCACTGCTTCCCAGCTCAGCCATGAGTCCCTGGTCGGCTGTCTCCCACCTGCAAAGCTAACCTGGCATCTGGCACCTGAACAGGGACCCACATATGGCGTACCAACATGGGACCTAACCCGCCCAACCCCAGATAAGTAAACACCGCTTGGCTACCCATCCGCTATGGGATGCCTTCCTACTTATGAAGAGGTTTCCCAAAGCCTCTACTCTTTCTTCATGAGACACTTACTCTGTCTCTGGAACATTTTTCTTGAGGCCACACTTTGGTTCCTTATGACCATGATCGTAGAGGTTGGGAGATGCGCGGAGATTTCCCCTGGGACTTTCTGGACTCCCTCTTCCATGTTTCCCATGGAGAAGGACTACTCTAACTTGAAGAGCATTCTCCAGTACCCTGGCAGACCCCAAGAATGGAGACCCTTGTTTAGTTCTACCCTCCTGATTCGATTATTTCTTTGATGAGAAGACATTTTTAAAAATGGGTGCCTGCAGCAATCTCGAAGGAACAGTCAGAACTACAATAGCTGGAATTTCGAGGCCTTTTTAGAAGTAGGACACCCTCCGGAAACTCATGATGTGACATAGTGGGATCTAAATAATCTGGGTCAAGGTGAAAAAAAACCAAAAACTACCTACCACTTTTCTCTTGATTCCCCCCTCGTTCTCTGAATATCTTAAGTTTGCTGTCTGCTTTCAGTTGCATTTCATAAGACAGTGATTTGAATGACTGAGTTTTTGTATGACATTGACTTTAGAAAAAAAAAAATGCTGGGCACAGCCATGTTTTCTAGAGACATCCAGAAACAGTCCAAAAATTGGTTTTTTTTCTCTTTTGATTTTTTTTTTTTTTTACGACTTGGAAATGTTCAATCTTGAAAGCTGTATGAGTATGGGCGGGGTGGATAGCGCAATGGTTATACTAAAGATTCTCATGCCTGAGGCTTCTAACCATGGTTCTTCTATTGAGCTTATGCTGTTTAAACAACCTTAAAATCATACTAGAAAGGACTTCCAAAATTATAAAGTTATTTAGACCAATTATAACCGAGTTATCAATTATAGTAAACTTCTAATCTGCTAAAAGTTTTGTTTCACAAGTAAGTGAATTACAGCTGTTGTCTTCACATGAAAAAGCATCTGCTCAAATGGAATCCCCAGAAATTCATTTGGACCCCTGTTCTCTGATATCGCCCACAAGATGGCACAACTACAGCACCCCCCCGAAACCAATGATGTGACCTGGCATGACCTGAAGAAACTGATTCACAGACTCCAAAGTTCACTCTTTACAGAAAAGCAGAATTACAGTGGTTGACCTTCCCCATCCAGACAGACATGCAGCGTTTCATCCCCTGGCATTTTTTCCGTGGTTGTCTGCTTTGGACTGACACTTCTATCGGACTTACTGGTACACATCTTAGACACTTTACACAACTTTACAGCAGCTTACCTTTATGCTGCTGGGTTTCTCAAAGACTGACCGCAGCAGTCCATGGACTTTGCAGCCAGCTGCCTTGGGACTCTATAGGCCATGCCCCCTCATCTGCAGGCCCTGCCCCAGAAGCAAGAAACCCCTCCCTCCTTACTAGGTCCTGCCCCCAGAGTCAGGAAACACCCTTTGAGGCATGAAACGCCCCCAGAGGCAAGAGATGCCCCTAGAGGCAGGAAACACACTTCCGTCTGATAGGCCCTGGCCTTTGAGGCAGGAAACGCCCCCTCAGGCCTCCCCTTGGCATCACACTGGTTCTTGCTGCTCTCCTACTTGTTCCTCCCTGTCTTGTGCCAGTTCTTTTGAAAATGCCTGCACAATATAGGTTTCTGTTCACCCCACATTCCTGATACTATGGCCATTAGTTAAAAAGAAAGGGGGAAATGTTGGTCTGCTTCTAATTTTGCTTCTAAGACCCCTTCTGTTGCATTGCTTAATGCTGTGGTCTATTTACATAATCACTGCTTTACATGAGACCTGCTCTGCCTACAGGGCACTGGTTTAATCCACACTGGTTCACACTTTCTTTTTGCTCTGCCCCCTCTCCTAGTCACATCCTGTCTTCCACCCTACCACTTCCTTCCTGGAAACTATAAATGCAGATTCTTTTCTCAATAAACATTTCACTGCTTCCCAGCTCAGCCATGAGTCCCTGGTCATCTGTCTCCTGCTCATGAAGCATCTGGCAGCCGAACAAGGACTGGCAACTCTGGTGCCCTAGTTTCTTTCCCTCTGCCTCTCTTAGACTCTCTGTCTCACTATTTCTATCTGAAAATGTTCATCCAGAGCAGTAAAGCCCTGAAAACCACCAAAAAAATTATTAATAGTTCATAGGATGGGCTTAAAACATCTCACTGCTTTACTTCATGTTTCTGGGTCACTTGACCAGCTAAGCACTTTTTCATATGTTTATTACTCAGTAGTCATTTTTCCATTTATGAGTTGCCTTTTCTTTTTCTGTGCCCTTTTTTTCTGTTGGAGTTTGTTTCAACTTGAGTTAATTTTGGTAATCTATGTTTTCCTGGAAAATTATCTGTTTTGCCTACCTTACAAACCCATGCATATAATTATGTAGTCTTTCTAGTTTCTAATTTAGATACATTCTTATTTTCTTTTTTGATGAGATTGCAGAGGTTATTGTGTTCATTCTTTCAAAACACCAGCTTGCTATGTTATTAATCTTTCAGTATCATTTAAATTTTTTTTGTTTCATGAATTGCTTTTTGTCTTTCCATTTTTTCTCCCCTAAGTTGCAACTGCATGCATATGCAATTTCACTGATCCCACTTCACTTTTTCATTCTGGAAGAGAGACAGGAAGAGAACACAGAGATAGGAAAAGACAGCACCAGAGCTTCCTCCAGTGCCATAGCAACTGCCATGTGATACCTGGACTTGGATCTTGGCTACACACATGGCAAGGCATGCATCCTACCAGTGAACTCTTCCTCCAGTCTTCTGTTTTTTTTCTCTATTAATTTCCTCCTCCTATTTTCTGTAGATTAAGGAAAGGCCCTTCACAGAGAAAGGAAAAAGCAAAGGCTCAGAGATTTAGGGAGGCTTGGAAAATAATCATTGACATTATTCTCCTTAAAGCTCTACCACCTCATGTCCAGGTAGTCAGCTGTGGAACAAGAGGCAGGAGGCAGACACACAGAGTTTGGTTATCAGTGTTATCAATTGTAAAACCAACTTGGAGAATTGTGCTTGATCTATGATCACATCCAAGGTAATGACTCTCCTCTTTTTTTCTATATAGAAAGAGACAGAGATAGAAAGAGAACACAACCCTGAAACTTCTTTCATTGGGGTGGGAGCCAGGCTCAAGCCTGGATCCTGAGCTTCATTCACAAAGCAAGCACACTCTCCAAGTGAACTCTTTCACCTGCCCTATGACCCTCCCTTCTGATATGCAGTCCTTTTCTGTATATTAGTTAGGAAACCAGTTAGAACTGATTAGATCAGTTGCTCGAAAGCACTAAGGGGAATCTGATCCCAAGCAGTTCTGTTTGAGAGCAAAATTAGCAACAAAGAACACTTTGTGGCCAGGGATTTCTGATTGGTAGTGCACAGAGCAAGCCTAGAGTAAAGCCATCTGGGAAGCTGGTGGGGTGTGTGATGCGAGGTGACCTGAGGACCCAGCACAAGTGGTGAGGCCTGTGAGACTTTTAGCAGGTGGAAGGAACTTGAAACTGGGGAGCACAACAGGCTGGAGGAGTGGGAGTAGGGAGGGTGGAGGAGTGTGGTTGTGGGACTGCTAGTGGCCAGAGAGGAGTCTCAGATCCAAAATCTTCATGGCTGGAGAGTCAGGTGGCTGGACATGTCCGCAGATGTGGTGGAGCTGCTGGGGACACTGCTCATTTTTCAGGCTCTCTGGGACTCTTGTTCTCCCCCCAAATTAGTTTATCATCTTCTGTGAAACCCTGAGCCACCAGTGTCTTATCCATGGCTGATTAAACACATAAAAACATATGTAAAGCCCAGGAGAGTGAGACTGGGAAGCCTGGGGTGGGTGGCAGGTATATCGCCCTTGAAGCAGAGTCAGTGTCAGCAGGGTCTGTCCATCCCATAGGTGAGGGGTGTATGACCCCTCAAGATTCCTGTAGATGACTGATAAAAGAAAGAGAGAATTCCGCTAAGGTTCACCAAATGTAAATATGAGTCTCCACTGCTAGCCCCTCAGAGGCTGGAGCAGCAGCTGGGAGGACCCATGCTGACATTGAGGGGAAGAGAACTGGCCAGGAAATTCAGGAGAAGATCTACACCCCAGAGGGCTAAACATGGGGCTGTATACTGGCAGTCTTTCCACATTGTTCTCCTGATGAATTGGGGAGACATGGTGAGTAACTGCCACAGAACCCACAGGGCCAAGTAGTACTTCCAGCTTGGCTCTGGCTGCTGGAAGAGTGAATGAATTGAGCCCGGGGCTTCAGATACTTGGGACTTGGGAGTCACTGTGCATAACCACTGTGCTATCTCCCCCCACCCTGATTTATCTCTTGGTCAGGAGAGAATGATTAAGCTAAGAAGCCAACTTATAGTTAAAAAGTCCTCAGGCTCCTATAGCCTACAGGGAAGAAAAAGAACAAAAGCAGCTTTCATAGCCACTGTGCTTCAACTCATGTATTGACATAACATTGAAACAACTGTTAATTTCCACAGCTGTGAACTCTTTAAGTACCTTGCTTATACACAAGTTAATCCAGGCAAGAGTGATCACTAGTTTGAAAAATACCAAGAGAGGGACCTCATAAAATACTATATACAATGGTTAAACCAAGAAGAAACATTGGAGAAATGAACCAGGACAAAAGTCCAGATAAAGCCCCCCCCAAAAGTAGAAACACAGAAGAATAAGCTCAACATCCAAATTTTAGTTGAGTAATTAGGCACAGGAGTGAGGAAAGAGTTTGCAAATAAAGTCAGCAGAAATGGGTAGACAACAAATGAGTCTCTGAAATAAAACACTATATGGAGGTAATTAGAGAGCTGATAACTAAAATAGCTGAGCTAAGAGCACAACTAGCTGATCAAACTAGCACAGTATCAGAAAAGGGTAACAAAATAATCTGAACTACATAAAACAGCAGAGTGGATAGAGAATAGAATAAATGAGGCAGAAAACAGAATTAGCAAGATATACAATGAATTAGAGAAAACTAAGAAAGAAGAAATGTCATAAGGAGATTAAGAGACACTTAAAACAACAACAGAGACATATAGGATGACTTCAGAAGAAACAATATACGCATTATTGACTTATCAGAGGAAAAAAGAGAGGGAGGGGAAGAAAGCATACTATAGGACATGATAGCTGAGAACTTTCCTACTCTAGACAACATAAAAGACATAAAGGTTTAAGAAGCCCAGAGGGTCCCAAACAGAATTAACCCAAACTTAAAGGCACCAAGACACATCATATTTAGAATGGAAAGGAATAAGGATAAAGAAAGGATCCTGAAGGCTGCAAGAGAAAAACAAAAGAGTCACCTACAGAAGAAAACCCATAAGATTAGCAGCAGACATCTCCACACAAACACTACAGGCCAGAAGAGAATGGTAAGATATCTATCGAGTGCTCAGTGAGAAAGGCTTTCAACCAAGAATATTATATCCTGCTAGACTGTCATTCAGACTAGATGGAGGCATCAAAACCTTCTCAGACAAGCAACAGTCCAAAGAATCAGCTTTCCCCAAGCCTTCCCTGCAAGAAGTTCAGAAAGGTCTCCTATCAGATCACCATAAATATGCCATATGTCAGAACACTCTAAAACTCTAAAAGAATGGCATTAAAATATCTTATTAAAATAAGTCCTTGATATCAATAAATGTCAATGGCCTGAATTCACCTATTAAAAGGCATAGAGTAGGAAGATGGATCAGAAAACACAACCTAACCATATATGTTGTCTGCAGGAAACCCACCTAACTCAACAAGACAAACACAGACTCTAAGTGAAAGGATGGAAAACTATCATTTTTTTGTGGCCCACAAAAAAGGGGCAGGAATAGCTATTCTCATATCTGACACAATAGATTTTAAATAAAATTTAAAAAGATAGGGAAGGACACTACTTATTCAATCAATCAAGAGGACTTAACAATTATTAACATCTATGCACCCAATGAGAAGCCATCTAAATACATCAAATGTCTACTGAAAGAGCTATAGTAATATATTAACAGCAACACAGTCAGAGTAGGGGACTTCAAGACCCCACTCTCTCAACTTGACAGATCATCCAGGCAGAAAAATCAATAAAGAGATAAGGGAGCTAAATGAGGAGATAGATAAACTAGAACTATTGGACATTTTCAGAGTCATTCATCCCAAGAAACTGGAATACACATTTTACTCAACTCCACATGGGTCATTATCAAGGATAGACCATATGATAGGCCACAAAACAGCATCAGCAAATTCATAAGCATTGAAATCATCCCAAGCATTTTCTCAGACCACAGTGGAATTAAACTGACACTTAACAGTAAATAAAATATTAGGAATAGTCCCAAAATGTGGAAGCTCAGCAGTACACTACTTAACAACTACTGGGTCAAAGAGGAAATAAAAGAAGAAATCAAAATGTTTAGAGACTTCAATGAAAATGAAGACACAAGCTATCAAAATTTTGGGACACAGCTAAGGAAGTACTGAGAGGGAAGTTCATAGCCATACAAGCACACATTAGGAACCAATCAAAAGCAGAAACATACAGCCTGATTGTACATCTAAAAGATGTACAATCTTCTTCAAGAAGAAGAAGAAGAAGAAGAAGAAGAAGGAGAAGAAGAGGAACCCTAAAGCAACCAGAAGGACAGAAATCACTAAAGTTAGGGCAGAAATCAGTAATACTGAAAATAAGAGAACCATACAAAAGATTGACAAAAGTAAATGTTGGTTCTTTGAAAGAGTGAACAAAATTGACAAACATTTAGCCAGACTCACAAAACAAAAAAGGAGGAAGACCCAAATAAATAGGATTGTAAATTAAAGAGGAGATATCGGGTGCTGAGCCAAGATGGGGACTTTGGAGCCTTAGCTGCTGTAAGCTCCAAGAGGCAGCAGCTTGCAACTCGAAATCCACTGCATAGGGTAGGATACTGGGATGTCTGTAGGAGGATGAACACGGGTTGGTCAGAGTGACACTGAAATGCAGTCCCATAACTTTCTCTTGGGCTGACAGATGGAGGTCAAGGGGACAAAGGAAAATCCTTTGATTATTTCTGAGCTCAACACCCCCCCCAACCCCTGTACCTTCTTCTTCTAGCGTTTGCCCTTCTTCCGTAGCCAGTCAACAGCATCAGGTTGAGACTGATGTAAAGTTTTGAGACCTCCTTTGAATCTGGAGAGGTGGCAGTCGTTGACTATGTGGGTCATAGTCTGTCTGTAGCCGCAGGGGCAGTTCGGGTCGTCTCTGGCTCCCCAGCGATGGAACATAGCGTTGCACTGGCCATGGCCTGTTCGATAGCGATTGAGGAGAGCCCAATCATAACGTGCTAGGTCAAAGCCGGGTTGACGCTTGCAGGGGTCTGTGATGAGGTGTTTGTACCAGCCTGCAGGGGCAGTGCAGCCACTCCCAGCAGGCTCCCTGCTGAGCTATTTTCTTTACAAAGATTCCTGACTCACTAGGGGTGTGATTCCAAGCCTCTTCCTTTAACTTCTCTCTTTTTTTAAGTGGCTGGAGCTCTATTTGAGTGAAATCAGAGCCTCATGCCTGCCTGGGAAAGACTACCTGCTGGAGGGTTGGGTTTTTTTTTTTTGTTTGTTTTGTTTTTTTGGATACTTCTCACAATTGGCTGTCTTTGCCCAGGTTTCCTGCAGCTAATGGAGTACTCCAAGCTTCAGACTGACTGTTAGGGGTTTTCTACTCTATTTTATTTTATTGCTACTATTATTATATACATATATCCCTTTTCCATCCACCTTCTTCAGCTTGACCAAAATTAACTGTTGTTGTTTTTTCCATTGCTAGGTGACTGGGTGTCCTATCCATTGTGAGAGGAACTTGTTTCTCTCTACCTCTTCTCTCTACTCTCCTTTTTCCCTCCTCCTAGCTAATTAAAAAAATCTTTCCTTTAACTGCTCTTCCTTTTTCTTCTGTCTTTCTTCCTTTCTTTTTTTTTATTCTTCCTCCTTCTTTTGTTTTCTGACTTCACTGATACTTGCCTGTGAATTATATTGGGAGGAAATCTGACTCGGAGTGGACTCTATGTGTGTGTGTCTTCTCTACTTCTCTCTCTCACCTTTCTAACCCTAGAATTTATAGTGAACAGCAGTTTTGCATAAATGTCTATTCTTGCTCTCCCCTTTTTTGTCTCTTTCTTTTTCTTTTGTTTGGTTTCTATTTTTTCTTGGACTGGAGGTGTTGTTTGGCTAAATGGTATTGGTTGAACTGCATAAATCCTTACTTTAGTTACTATTGTTGTAATTTCTGCACTTGTCATAAAGGTCTTTAGTATAGCGTGGCTTCTATTCCAAACACAACAACTGAAGAACAACAGAACAGAAAAATAAAAACCACATCAATAAAAAAAAAAGTTAAATCAAGAGCAAATAAAATTGCTACCACAATGAATCAGGATAGGAGCCCAGAAGAAACTCCAAATCAGTCAAAAGTAACCATAGATCAGAGAAGTATGCAAGCAATAGTAAAACTAATAATCATATAAATGAAGACAACTATGGAGGAAAGGGTTATCAGAATTAGAGAAACAACAGAGGAGAACCTCAAAGAAAATACAGAAGAAGATACAAAAGAAGTAACATTCATATAATTAGCCTACCAGAGGAAGAAAGAGAGGAAGTGCAAGTAAGTATTCTAGAGGAAATAATGGAAGAAAACTTACCAGACCTAAACAACAGAAGGGACATTAAGATTTGTGAGAACCAGAGAGTCCCAAACAGAATCAACCCAGACCTGAAGATACCAAGACACATCATAGTTATAATGAAAAGAAGCAAGGATAAAGAAAGGATCCTAAAGGCTGCAAGAGAAAAACAAAAAGTCACATACAGGGGAAAACCCATAAGACTATCCGCAGACTTCTCCACTCAAACTCTAAAAGCCAGAAGAGAATGGCAAGTTATCTACTGAGTCCTAAATGAAAAAGGGGTTCAACCAAGGATAATATATCCTGCTAGACTTTCATTCAAACTAGAAGGAGGGATCAAAACCTTCTCAGACAGAAAACAGTTAAAGGAGGCAACCATTACCAAGCCTGCCCTGAAAGAAGTACTAAAAAATCTCTTATAAACAAGAACATCACCATAATATTTGCCATATATCAAAGCAAATAAAAAATGGTTGAATAATGACACTACAATATATTCAATCCATAATATCAATAAATGTCAATAGATTAAAGTCACCTATTAAAAGACACAGAGTGGGCAGATCAATCAGAAAACACAACCCAACCATATGCTGCTTGCAAGAATCCCACTTGACCCAACAAGACAAACACAGACTTAAATTGAAAGGATGGAAAACTATCATGCACGCTAATGGACCACAAAAAAAAGTCAGGAACAGCTATTCTCATCTCTGACACCATAGACTAAGGTAAATAAATTAATAAAAGATATCACAAACAGACACCACAGAAATTCATTGTATCATGTGAGGCTTCTATGAACAACTATATGCCACCAAGATAGAGAACCTGGAAAAAATGGACGAGTTCCTAGATACCTACAAACTTCCAAAATTAAATAAAGAGGAACTAGAAAATATGAACAGGCCAATCACAGCCAACAAAATTGAAACAGTTATCAAAATCCTTCCCAAGAATAAAAGTCCTGGACCAGATGGTTTTACAAATGAATTCTACAAAATCTTCAAGGAAGAATTAATCCCTCTGCTTTTAAAAGTCTTCGAGAAGATTGAAGACACTGGAATACTCTCTTCCTGCTTCTATGAAGCCAACATCACTCTGATACCAAAAGCAAACAGGGATACAACCAAATAAAGAAAACTACAGACAAATATCTCTGATGAACATAGATGCTAAAATATTGAACAAAATTCTAGACAACCAGAAACTATCAAATACTTAGGGGAAAATATTGGTAGAACACTTTTCCATCTAAATTTTAATGACATCTTCAATGAAACAAATCCATTTACAAAGAAGACTGAGATAAACATAAACCTATGGGACTACATCAAATTAAAAAGCTTCTGCACAGCAAAAGAAACCACTACAAGCAGTATATTACAAAGATTGTTCATCATGACCAAGTTGGGTTTATCCCAGGAATGCAAGTCTGGCTTAATATACATAAATGAATCAATGTGATTCATCAATAAATGCAAGACCAAACACCACATGGTCATATCAATAGATGCACACAAAGCCTTTGACAAAATACAACATCCCTTTATGATCAAAATGCTACAGAAAAATGGGAACAGATGAAAAATTCCTCAAGATAATGGAGTCCATAAACAGCAAACCTACAGCCATCATCATACTCAATGGTGAAAAACTGGAATTATTTCCTCTCAGATCAGGTACTAGATATGGCTGCCCACTATTACCATTATTATTTGACATAGTGTTGAAAGTCAGATACAGATTGAAAGAGAAGTCAGACTCTCCCTATTTGCAGATGACATGATAGTATACATAGAAAAACCTAAATAATCCAGCAGGAAGCTTTTGGAAATCATCAGGCAATACAGTAAGTAAAATGTCAGGCTACAAAATTAACATACAAAAATCAAACACTAAGTTAGAAGAAGATGAAATCCAGAAACCAGTTCCTTTTACTATAGCAACAATAAAACAATAAAATATCTAGGAATAAACCTAACCAAAGTGGAAGACTTGTATACTGAAAATTATGAGTCACTACTCAAGGAAATAGAAAAAGACACAAAGAAGTGGAAAGATAGTCCATGTTCATGGATTGGAAGAATTAACATCATTAAAATGAATATCCTACCCAGAGTCATATACAAATTTAATGCAATCTCCATCAAGATCCCAACCACATTTTTTAGGAGAATAGAAGAAAAGCTACAAATGTTTATCTGGAACCAGAAAAGACCTAGTATTGTCAAAGCAATCTTGAGAAGAAAGAACAGAACTGGAGGCATCACGCTCCCAGATCTTAAACTGTATTATAGGGCCATTGTAATAAAAACTGTAGGTGGTACTGGAACATGAATAGACACACTGAGCAATGGAATAGAATTCAGAGCCTAGAAATTAGCCCTCACACCTTTGGACATCTTTGACAAAGGTGCCCAGACTATTAAGTGGGGAAAGGAGAGACTCTTCAACAAATGGTTGGAAAAATTGGGTTGAAACGTGCAAAAGAATGAAACTGAACCACTATATTTCACCAAACACAAAAGTAAATTCCAAGTGGATCAATGACTTGTATGTTAGACCAGAAACTATCAAATACTTAGGGGAAAATATTGGCAGAACACTTTTCCATCTAAATTTTAATGACATCTTCAATGAAACAAATCCATTTACAAAGGAGACTGAGACAAACATAAACCTATGGGACTACATCAAATTAAAAAGCTTCTGCACAGCAAAAGAAACCACTACACAAACCAATAGACACCTCACAGAATGGGAGGAGATCTTTACATGCCACACAGAAGAGAAGAGGTTAATAATGAAAAATATATAAAGACCTTGCCAAACTCCACAACAACAAAACAAATGACCCCATCCAAAAATGGGGAGAGGACATGGACAAAATCTTCACCACAGAAGAGATCCAGAAGGCCAAGAAACATGAAAAACTGCTCCAAGTCATTCATTGTCAGGAAATGGAAAGAAAGAAAACAATTAGATATCACTTCACTCCTGTGAGAATGTCATACATCAGAAAAAGTAGCAGCAACAAATGCTGGAGAGGTTGTGGGAACAAAGGAACTGTCCTGCACTGCTGGTGGGAATGTCAATTGGTCCAACCCCTGTGGATATCAGTCTGGAGAACTCTCAGAAGGCTAGAAATGGACCTACCCTGCAGTTCCTCTCCTGGGGATATATCCGAAGGAACCCAACACACCCATCCAAAAAAGATCTGTGTATACCTATGTTCATAGCAGCATAATTTATAATAGCCAAAACCTGGAAACAACCCAGGTGTCCTAACAACAGGTGAGTGGTTGAGCAAGTTGTGGTCTATATACACTATGGAATACTACTCAGGTATAAAAAATGGTGATTTTACCATTTTCAGCCCATCTTGAGTGGAGCTTGAAGAAATCATGTTAAGTGAAATGTCAGAAACAGAAAGATGAATATGGGATGATCTCACTCTCAGGCAGAAATTGAAAAACAAGATCAGAAGAGAAGACACTAAGCAGAACCTAGAGTTGGTGTATTGCAACAAAGTAAAAGACTCTGGGGCGGGTGGGGAGGGAGAGTACAGGTTGAGTGAGGACCTAGTGTATTATTGTGTGGAAAACTGAGAAATGTTATGCATGTACTAACTATTGTTTTTACTATTAAATGTAAAACATCAATCCCCTAATAAATGAAAATAAAATAAAAAAGCTTCCTGTAGACATGTGAATTCATCTGGCACCACAGTAGTATGTTTGTGTGCATGTGTGCATGTGTGTGTGTGTGTACTCATGGGCACCACCAGGGTTATCACTGGAGTTCACTGCCTGCACAACACCACCATTCCTGACAACCATTGCGAGAGACAGACATAGAGAGGAGAGGAGAGACACCTTCAGAACTGCTACACTGCCTAGGAAGCTCCCCCTGGTCCTTGAACCTAGGTCCTCATGTGTGGTTACATGCCAGCCCTACTAGGTGACCATATAGGAATGCCATTGACTTTTGTATGTTACCTGATCCCCTATGTTCTATTTTTTCTCTTTCTTTTCTTTTCGACAAGACAGATTGAAACTGAGATGGGTGCAGAAGAGAGAGGCCAGATGGTGACCCACCTGTTTGAGCACGTAAGATATAATGTGCAAGGACCCAGGTTTGAACCCCAGACCCTCCTGCAGGGGAAAGCTTTGCTTGTGGTGAAGCAGTGTTGCAGGTGTCTCTCTCTCTCCCTTTTTATTATCCCTTCCCTCTCAATTTCTGGCTGACTCTATCAAATAAATAAGAAAAGATAATAAAAACTTTTTTTTTAATTAGAGAGACACATTTAGACCTTTATCTCTCATAAAATTTCCTCCCCACAGCTGGTGATCAGGGTCTTGAGCCCAGGTCTGTGCTCATGGTAATGCCCATCCTCAACCAGGCATACCACTGACCACCCTACCCCCCATTTCTTTGGGCATCAATATGGCACATGCCAGGTATATGCCATATGCTTAGACCCCAGGGCCTCATGAATGCAAGCCCTACACTCTACTGCTGAGCCACTACCCCAGGTACAGAGGTGGTCTTGTCAGAAAAGGGATTGGAGCCCAACCCTGAACACAGGCCACCCTGCCATCCTGATTGGGGTGGGCTCAAATGAGCACACTTGGGCATGTTGTGACTCATGAGTGGGCAGACATGTGCCCAGTTGTATGTCCATAGACAGAGCTCTGCCTCTGAGTTTGCTTGGGAAGGACACAATGAACCTGGCCTCACAGTTCCCAAGGAGGCCAGATTTGCTCCCTGCACAGCCATCTCCCTCTGTAATTACCTCTCTCTGTGTGCCACTTCTTACAGTGACATTTTGTGGTCTTGAACTAAATTAAAAAGTCATCTAAAGAGATGGTTTGGTTAATGTAAAAGTTAGGTCTCTTTTGATAGGAGTGTCTGCAAACAGACTTTAGAAAGAAAAAGAAAACAGGTTTATACAGAAAAACTTTTATCTTTCTGAACTAACTATATCCTCGTATCAATTTTCTGATTTCATTTCCTTGTAACCTGCTAACCCATCAGATAAAATAACAGCTTAATTTCTATGTATGTTCATTTTCTGATAATAAACATTGAATTTGTTGCTGGCTAGATAAAACTTAGAATACCATGAAGATTTTTTGCTATTTTTAATAATAATAATATTTAATAATAATAAGGATGATAATAATTTTGAAAAACACTAAAATTAACAACAGCAACAAAAATACTATATATATTTTTTTAACCAGAGCACTGTGCAGCACTTATTTATGGTGGTGAGGGGGATTGAACCTGGGACTTTGGAGCCTCAGGCATATGTCTTTTTGCATAACTATTATGCTATCTCGCCTGCCTTATTACTATTATTATTATTAGACCTGGGAGTGTCCCCTCTTTGCCTGTGTCATAGCAAATTGTCTTAGACACTTCTTGCCTAGAATGGACTGATCCCAAGGATTCTTCCTCCAACAGTCTTGTGAGAGTGAGTCAAATTTGTTTGAAACTCATCCGGAGCCACTTTCATCTCTTGGCTTTGTCCTGGTTATTTTTAGAGTTGATAAATTTATTTTCCAAGAGCATAACAGCAATTTTTTTTCAGGTTTTGATTTTTGGCAGCAACTGAGGAAATTCTAAGCTGTGGAGAGCTGGCGAGTTTCTCACCAAGTACCTCAGGAGCTTGTTCTGCACAGAGGTCTCCATGGTAGGATGGGACTGAGTGAGCCAGTTCCTAGACTTGAACCATCTCACACCCTACAGCCTCTGGGAACCTGGACTCCTCCATCACCTTTCTCTGTCTTTCGAGAGCTCAGGAGCAAGGCTTAGAGTCCCTACAAAGAAAGTCATAGCTAAGGCTTACTTATTTCTGCTATTAAGCAAATCTTTCTTTTCTTCTTAAAAAAATATTTATTATCATAGAGTGTATTTCCTCCCTAACTTGAGATCAGAGCCTGTAAGCCTAATATTGATTTGGATGCAACAAATGATACTCAACACTTTAGCAGCTGGGAGAAAGTCTAAGCTCATCAGATAAAGAAAGGACTACAAAAGTTGAATAAGGGCAGGAGATTGACTCACTTAATGATGGCATTTTTGGTCAAAACCAGGCCACTCCATCATCTGGGGCTCTAGTCAGAGAATTCCTGGATTTCCACATAGATATGATGGGCCTAGACCTCTAATAGATCCCTCTCTCCACCATCACTGTTCACTTTCATCAGGAATGTCATCATAAGCCCTCTTGTGGGCCTCTCCAGGATCTTGCCTTCACTATAATTTTTTATTTAAGAAAGGATAAATTAACAAAACCATAGGGTAGGAGGGGTACAACTCCACACAATTCCCACCACCTAATCTCCATATCCCATCCCCTCCCCTGATAGCTGTCCCATTCTCTATCCCTCTGGGAGCATGGACCCAGAGTCGTTGTGGGTTGCAGAAGGTGGAAGGTCTGGCTTCTGTAATTGCTTCCCCGCTGAACATGGACATTGACTGGTCAGTCCATACTCCCAGTCTGCCTCTCTCTTTCCCTAGTAAGGTGGGTCTCTGGGAAAGCGGAGCTCCAGGACATATTGGTAGGGTCTTCAGGTCAGGGAAGCCTGGCCGGCATCCTGATGACATCTGGAACCTGGTGGCTGAAAAGAGAGTTAACATACAAAGACAACCAAATTGTTGAGCAATCATGGATCCAAAGGTTGGAATAGTGGAGAGGAAGTGTTAGGGGGGGTACTCATTGCAAACTCTAGTGTACTTCTGCTTTCAGGTATATATTTTGCATTAGTTTATGGATACGTGTGAACATATGCTCTCTCTCACAGAACCTGGTCTATATCTAGGTTTTGGGACTTTGTTAGAAAGTGAACCCCCTGGGATGGAATTAGAGAATACTATGAAAGGAAAGGTCTCATCCAAGTAATGAAGCTGAAGGGTTGTCATTCCACACGTGAAGTCTCTGGACACAGTCTGAGCTGAAGCATGTTGAGGTGGCAATCGTTGCGTTGATTAGGTTGTGATCGGCAGATGCAATATTATTTGATATGGATTGGGAGAGGCATGCGGGAAAGTGGGCTCTATCCTAAGGTTCCAGGACTGGGGGAAATATAGGCTCTATAGTGGAGATGTGAGGTTCCTGCTGTCTTAGGGTTCAAAAAGACAATGGATAGTTATTGTTATCATCACATTATTTGGTAATTGGGTTAACTTTGAAAAGTCCCTTTGTTAGGGTTTGCTGTATAATACCCTCTCCTGGGGTTATACCCCAAAGACTCCATAACACCCATCCAAAAAGAGGTGTGTACTCCTATGTTCATAGCAGCACAATTCATAATAGCTAAAACCTGGAAGCAACCCAGGTGCCCAACAACAGATGAGTGGCTGAGAAAGCTATGGTATATATACACAATGGAATACTATACAGCTATCAAGAACAATGAACCCACCTTCTCTGACCCATCTTGGACAGAGCTAGAAGGAATTATGTTAAGTGAGCTATGTCAGAAAGATAAAGATGAGTATGGGATGATCCCACTCATCAACAGAAGTTGAGTAAGAAGATCTGAAAGGGAAACTAAAAGCAGGATCTGACTAAATTGAAAGTATGGCACCAAAAGTAAAAACCCTGTGGTGAGGGGGAGGGTGGACATGTGGCTTCCTGGGCCAGTGAGGGGTGGGGATGGGTGGGTGAGATGGGACACAGTGGTGGTGT